>NC_087257.1:9622500-9945000 GCF_037042905.1 Lytechinus pictus | reverse complement strand
GTCGATTACATTTTGTCAAATATACACCAGCAATACAAAAAAAGAAAAACCAAAGATCACTTTTAGATTTCAAAAGAACAATACGAATTAGATCTTACCTGAAGTAAAGGAATATTCCCATGGCAATGACGAGCGAAACTAAAGATAGAGAGTATCCGATACTGTATACGATCTGGAGAGACTGATAAATCTTCTGTTGGTAAATAAAGAGAAATATCCATCGATGAAATAAACATGGCGCTGTTTTAAAATCATGATCAAAACGTGATCTATTGATCGTAAAGTGATGTTGGAGCAAGGTGATTGATAATTGAGGGGAATGCGAAAAAAGGGAAAGAATTGTTTCTCTGTCATTGTCTGTATTCTACAGGATATAGATTGGAATACTTCAGTTACGTCGCAACTTTTCTTGCAAAATTCATGAGATGATAAATCTACATTTGGGGCTTCACTAGAATACCACGAACAACGATGCCTAAATATCAATTTCTTTACTCTTTAAATGCAAATGAGCTAATCTGGTCCGCAATTACACACTCCTCTCAGAATGAGATTTGAGGGACGAGTCCTGATGGAATGAGATTTCAATCTTTCAAGAGTGAATTTTTACCTTTTTAGAGTGAAAGTGCATATTTTTTTTACACTTTCACTCCCAAAAAAAGCTAAAAATTCACTCTTGAGATATTGAAATCGCATTCCATCAGGACTGGTCCCTCATCTCACTCTGAGAGGAGAGTGATAAAGGGGTCATGGCCAACACAGCGAGTAAGCAGATTTTTAGTAAATAATAGTAAATATTGAGCCGCAGATTTTGGCAAATCAAAAATTGTCTTAAAACAAGCAGACATTGATGGAAAGGTTAGTCGTCAAAATTTTTTATTTTTTTTAATAAGTTTATCGGTTTCGGCCCCCACTCCGCCCTGCCCTCCCCATACTCCAGTACCGAGGGCCTACCTCGTCAATGCTATTGTCTTTATCTTCCGCCTTGCACATTGTGTAGTTGGTCCATGTGTCGTTGTTTTCAGAAAGATACCACGTTCCGTCTGCTTCGCAACGCTTGGACGCCATCACTGTGTGAAAAAAAGAAGAAACAAATGCCTTCATTAAAGACGTTTTCTTTTTCTTTTTTAAGTTAAGAAAATGTTTTCTTTGGAAGAAAGAAAAAATGCTGATTGGTAGTCGTCACAAACCAAAGTCAATTGTTTGAATAACATATTACCACTGCTGGCAAGAACAGTGCGTGTTCACTATGCGAAAATATCATTCACACTGTTAAAATGTTCAAATTTAACACCGTGGACACCTCGACAGTGTGACTGTTCACACGGTCGACTATGTGAATATGTGATTCACACTGCTGAAATGCTCAAATTTAAGTTTAAGGTGATTTCACATCGTGTTCCACACTGTGAGAACACTGCGTCACCCTTTTCTCCTTTTTTTTGGTGGGGGGGGGGGGGGGAGGGACATTTGGCTTTTCCAATTTACTTCAGCACCCCCACACAACAAAAATCGTTCCCAATGCCCTGCTGACTGCAGTGATTAAATGTATGTCCCGTCGGCTATTTTGTTCTTACGACATTTTCTTCCCGGTGTCAAGATTAAAACCGCATCTCATGAATATTCATCGATAAAATCGTAATGCAACAAAGTACTTTGAAACAATTCGAGAAATTTGGCAGCGTGGTACATGGAAATAGTCCTTATGCTTACAATACCGAGAGCTCGGGCTCGAAACCCAGTATGAGCGAGAACTTAATTTGTCAATATTCCATTTTCTTTTCGTTTTTTTATTTACGCGAGACTTTGCAGACATACAAATCCAAAACTCGAAGCCTGATTGAAAAATTTCAAAAACAATTTTCAAAAACGAAAACTCGAGACTTGAGTCTATCAAACCATGGACCCTCCATGATCAAATCATTCAAACACGAAATCGTTATTCTGCATGCAGTGTTCTTTCTTTTCGAGCGTGTGTGCACAAATTGATCAGCGCTGGCTAATGTCGATCTCCCGTGGGATAATTAAGATAAGGCCATAGTATGAAATTACACCTCATTGGACTCAACGCAGTGATTTGCCCACTCTTAACAGTCTTCTCAGTCACATTCCTTCGGTTTTAATGATCTTTTGGATTCCCAAAACCATCCTTTAAACGAGAAAAAAACATATTTGCTACAACCGTTCTCGTCAACCCTGGGAACGATTTTTTTTTACTGGGGGGCTGATGTCAATTTGACAAGCAAAAGTTTAAAAAAATTAAAAATGAACGTAAAGATGAACGTGATTTTCGTCCCGATGAATAATTCGACAAGCCCCCCCCCCCCCCCATCCCGCAAAAAAAGGGTTTCAGTCCAATATGAAGGTAATTTTCGTCCCGAGACATTTTTACAAGCAGAAAAAAGGTGGGTTTCTTAAAAAAAAATATATATATATATACATGTATATACATATATGGGGGTGCTGCCTATAAAAAAATGATGCACGCAGTACACCCAAGGAAAATCTTGGGGGTGCTTCAGCGCCCCCGCTTCCCAGGGCCTGGTTCTCGTTGTTTGAATGAACACTGTTACTTTTAATTTGTTTTTCAATGTCAGTCTTCATGTAAACAGATGCTCTAGACATCGTTTTAAAAAATAAATCTCAGGTTATAATCTGCTGAATGCAAACTGTCTATATGAGTTTATTTCTAAATTTAACAGATCTTCATAATAAACAGTTCATCGTATAAGAGCAAACAAGGTACAAGGCAGTGGCAAAAGATACTCGTGGAAAACAAGTGAACACAATACAGGTGATGTTGATGATGATGATGATGATAATGATGATGAGGATGATGATGAAAATGATGATGAAGGTGATGGTGATGATGATGGTAATGATGATGATGATGGTGATGATGATGATGATGATGATAATAATAATAATAACTCTTATTTACCCAGGGTAGCCACTCTCAGCTGTAAGCTGTTCTTCCAGCGGGCCCTGCATAACATAATATGTTATTATTACCCTTCTCCATTCTATACATCGAGCGCCTGACAAGAAGGCAGAAGGTCCCATTTTTTAAAAGTCTTTGGTATGACTCGGCCGGGGATCGAACCCACGACCTCCCGTTCATGAGGCGGGCGCTCTACCACTGAGCAACCATGTCTATGATGACAAATGATGATGATGAGGATGATAATGATGATGGTGATGATGATGACAATGATGATGATGAGGATGATGATATAATGATGATGATGATGGTGACGATGATGATGATGATGACGGTTATGATGGTGATGATGATGACGGTAATGATGGTGATGATGATGAAGAAAATGATGAAGATGATGATAATGGTGGGGATGATGTTGATGACGATTATGATGATGACGATGATGATGATGTCGACGCCGATGGGTTAATGATAAATGATTGTAATAATCACAAAAATGACAGTGAAAGCAAGAGAAAAAACGGGTATAAAGCAAAAGCAAATATGACTTCTATTTTTTAAAGACCAGATGATGATGATCTCGACGCCGATGTGTTTTTTTAAGATGAGAAATGATTGCAATAATCGCAAATATGACAGCACAACGATGGGGGTGGGGTGGGGTAAAAAGCAGAAGCCAATATGACTTCTACTTTTTTTAAAGACCAGAAAGATTGAAAATCAAGAATTGGAGGATTATTAACCAACGATTTTCAAGTACTCTCTCCACAGTCTAAGGAAAACTGTCTTCCATGACAGATATCTTCATTTTCGGATGAACGATGGTTAAGAATCCTTATTGAAGAGGAGATTATGTTAAAGCCACTTGTTACGCCAACTCAAAAACTTCCACCAACAGCCAACATAGACTTATCTTCTGATCACTAACGGGAAAATCCCTTCTTCTTCTTCATCTTCCTCTTCTTTTACGTCAGAAACGACGACGGGCAAGTCTAGACAATTCTTAACCAGTCAGGAAGGATCATAGCTACCAAGTGTCAAGTGTCATTTTTCAACAACTAGAATAATCTTAATATACTTGCGTACTTTGAAAATTCCTTCACATTCAAAGTTTCCTAACATTTGCGTATTTATTCATTCCCATTTATTTTGAGACAAATATTTTGAGACAAAGACATTAGAAGCCGGAATGTTGTTTTTTTTTCAAGAGAACGTAAGAGAATGTACATTATCAGGGGCTTGTTATAAAAGGTTGTATAATTGCGCGCAGGTTTCGGGTGAATATTTATGGGCAGCCGTAAGGGCCAAAATTAAACGACCGAGTTAATGTAGTGTAAGCTCGCTAATAGCCGGTCATTTTTTCATAGTCTTTCAAAGAATAAAGCTACCAAGAAATTACACAAGTGATAGAGATTACCGAAATTTGCCTTAACAGGACCGCGGATAAAGAATATTAGTCTCATCCCAACTTCTACAAGCCCGTTGCATTGCGCATGGCTTTAGGAGGACATCATTAGGATACACGACCATACACAAGTATACCAGGGGCGCGGGTGTCGCTACGGATTACTCCCTATTCTTGTTAAAGTAGTGAAAAAATAATAGAGAAGAAAAGGATGAAAAAGAAAAAATAAAGACTAGGCCCTATCAAGAAGTCAGATATGGATCGTGTTACTCTATTATAACCCTCATTATTTAATTTAAACAAAATGACATCCCTTGTTGATCGTCTTTAATAGCCCCCCCCCCCCCCCCCCCCCATCGAAAAATCCTAACACCGCCCTTCTGCATACACACCTACAATTTCAAATTTAGAATGTAAAAATTAAAACCAACAAGTTCGAAAAAAAAATTGGGGGGGGGAATTATTTTTTAATATAAGACTAAAGAAAATCGTAACTTTTGAATGGAGCATTCCTGATCTTACTCTGACTCGAATAATCTGTTTTAATATTACAGTATCTTATTTTCTATGGATCTCTATCACTTGTTTAATTTCTTGGGAGCTTCGTACTTTGAAATAAACCATAGGAAAAATTGGTCGGCTGGCTAGCTCACACCCCACTTACCCGGTCGTTTAATTTTGGCCCTTACAGCTTGCCATAGAAATTTACCCGAAATTTACGCGCAATTTACACGGCCTTTCAGAACATGTCATATCGGGACCTCATTGAAGTGCCTAACCTTTTCAAATAAAACTGAAAATAAGTAAATTGATGAATACAAATAAATGAATGAATTCATAAATAGACAAGTGAATACATGTCTAATAAATAAATTCCTTAATTTATTAAGAAGTTAATTGATACAAAAATTATTATATATAAATAAATCAATGGATAAATAGATAAATATAATAAAATGTTGCCCCTGCATGTGGAGATTTACCCTATGCCCCCAAATATATCTTATAAAGCGTGTGGACCAATGGCACTCCGTAATCGTTCAAAAGTAGGACCGACAAAATGGTGGAGGGTGATGTATCAAAACACTTTGGGGATGACCGAAAGGCAGTGTAGACAATATAGCCATCATGAAATAGATTTTACGCCATCAGCAATTGAAAGGTTTATGCTCAAATGAAGGAGATCAACCAAATACAATAATGATAAAATGTGTATTCGTTGCCTTAGAGATAAATCTTCTACTGTTCACAATTTTTTATTAAAACAAATTTATCTATATCTAATTCCCCATCGATCAGATGAGTGCCTTCAAAGCCATTTCAGTGAAGGAGCCTATTCGACCCACTGATATTAGGGAATGTGTTATAAAAGGGCAATGGTGAATATATATATATATATATATATACATGTATATATATACATGTATATATATATATATATATAGATATATACACATATATATGTATATAGTGTTTGATAAGTGAATAAATTATACAAATAGTAGTTTTATAATTAGTCACTTTTCCCTTTTGATTACTTAAATATTTCAGTTTTATTCATATTATTATTTAAATAAAAATGTTTGTTTATTTAATGTTACCAAGCATTGACTCAGATTTTAACTTTATTTCCATGTATGATATGATTTTTGTTGTTCTTTGTGTTTTCATCAGGTCATTGATGAAAAACAATTTTATGCTGATCTTTTGTACCTGAATAGATATGTTCTAATAAATAAATAAATAAATAAATTGTATATATATATATATATATATATATATATATATGCAGATAATATCAATAAAACGTAATGACAATGATAGTAATATCCGAGATATTAATACTAATCATAATTGAAATGATAATGACAGTAGTTTAAATTTAGAAGAAGAACAGTATTGATCACACTATCGGTCTTATCTACGGTGATGTCAGGAAAATCAAGTTTAAAAAACACATATTCTCTTGGCCTTTTGATGATACGGTTCATATTCAAGAATCGGGAGGTGCGGATTGATTGTAATATTGCAAAAATGATTTTGGTAGTAATGAACGATACTTACTATCATCCCTTGTGGTAGTATCGGTGAGGTAACTCGGGCAAGCCTGCTTGTGTACAGTATTCGCAAGTGTATCTGGCCAGCACATAATACCATCCCAGGTGCGGTTGCAGTGAACACCTAAAAAAGGAAGAAAATTAAATCATTAATATTTCATTATTGCTTCAATAATCAACTTACGAATATGTCCGACCAATTTGAACATGCTCAATGTGTGTAGCAGAGCTTCCACGGTTGTAGCCACCCCCCCCCCCCACATACACACACACCCTCACATCTTCCCACGCACACACATTTCATTTTTGCTTCAATTAACAAATTACGAATATGACCGACCTGGGCTGAATAGGCGTGTCAGAGCTTCATGTGTTTCCCCCTCACACACGCACAAACAAACACACCCTCATACGCATGCACACACACACACACACACAACTTCGTAACCGTACACATTAAGGTCAAAAGTATTACAACTTTACTTCCCTTTAAAAAAATCTAAGTGATGGAGCATGATTCGAGTAGAATTACAATGCTCCTGAACTTATTTAGAGCATCCTCCAAAAGAAAGTGTGACAATGTTTTTCCCCTGGTAAAAGGATGGGAGTCAAGGTTCCGCCCCACTTCACACCAATAGTCTCTACATAATGCATGCAGTGAATCCATAGACTGAACATCAATTCCTATTTTTAGTTATAAGCCCCGGAGATGGGTTTATACATCTATTCTTTATTCAAGAGCCCTTCATCGGAACGCACCGATGTCGATGGCTCCAGGGGGTATATTTCGGTCTTTCTACCCCATAATCGAAGCTTTCCGTATCAGATTCTCCCTCCTCTATCTTCATCATCTATGTATTCCTGATACATCAAAATTACAAAACCCGAGGACAAGTATTACAAAAATCGACCAGGGGCGGATTGAGCTCTCGTATCCAGATGCTGAGAGATCTCGGCGCCAAATCGGCAGTAGAGTTTCGAAGAAAACAGATAGGTACAATTCATTAACTATTTAAAGATGATGTGCTCCAGTAGCCAACATCGTTATTCCTTCTACGTTATTCCGCATTGACATTAATTCGTATGTCACCATTACATTTATTTCCATTTCAAAGTAATAATATTGTAATAAAATACATGCATTAATAATAAAGTAACATAATACGGTAAAGGTGAAAAGTGGCACGTCAATAATTCATACGTCTCGGAATACTTGTTGGATATTTGTGTGTGCGTGTGCGTTAGGATGGGTTTGTTTGTGCGTGTGCGTTAGGGTGGGTGCGTGTGTTATATACAGGGTGGCAAATGATCATAAAAATATGACGGCCCTGATGAAATTAGAATAAATTCCACTTAACTCAGCTATCATTTAATTGAATGCAGATAAAAAAAAAATTACGAATATGAAATACAGGAATCATTTGCAATTGACAGCCAATTAAAAGTATACTATGGCTTTTTTTTGTCATTTACCTCGAGTATTTTCATTTTTTAAGCTTATTTGTTCTTCAATTTAACCATGTTTTCATAAACTTGATGGTAATATTAACATGTTTATACCAAGCATCTTCTCCCAGACAGCTTGTTAATTGGCTGGTGGCCGAGAGCAAATACAACAACATCCTACTATGATGTACTATCAGTAATAAGACAATTTGTTAATGCTACATGTATGATATCTACGAACGAGTCATAGAGTGTTATAATCTCTACTTGAATTATCTTAGAAAATGGTAATGATGGCAATCTAATATTTTCTGAAAACAGACTCTTTGTTCCTTCCTTGGCAAAAGAATGTTCCTATTTATGTAATAACTCTAAGATCAATCATTTTCTTGGATGTCGTCATTTTTTTTAGGTCTAAACATCCCGACGACGTTCTGATAATATACTGATATCAGAAAACCTATCATAAAATCTGTAAAAAATCAATGTTGATTTTTGATAACGTAAACTATACATTCTACGAAGTACTGACAAATCGCCCTATTCAAGTTATTCAAGAAAATAATATCAAATCCGACAAAGCGAAATATTTTTGTGTTGAAATAGCAAACCCATATTGTTTGACAATTCTCTGAGAGGCTATGAGGAAGGCTGTAGCTTAATATTTATTGTTAACAATCACGTGATTAATTGTATGGCGATTAACCTACATATCACGCAATAACCTAAATTGTGCGCCGACGGTCTCATGTGTCGTTTGAAGAAATTACCATTTTATTATACTTCGGGCCTTTTGAGTATTTACATGAAAATGTGCTCTAGTACTGTGTTAGATTTGTTGAATTGCCAAGTGAATTAGTTTGCATTGATTTTCTGATTGTCGATGGTACAGTCTGTGCTATTATTAGTCTCAAAACAACATCATACTATCACCTCCAAAAATGAATCCTTTGCGGAAAATCTACACATATTACACAAGAAACATTACATACATGTAAATAAAATATATATATATATATGTGTGTGTGTATGTGTGTGTGTGTGTGTATGAGGTGTGGGGGTGTGTGGATGTGTGTGCGGTGGGTGTGTGTGTGTGTGTAACGTGTAACCCTTTATGTGTGTGCGTGTGTACGAATTACCACACGCATAACATGACGATACCAACCAATTCAATTCAATTCAAAAAAAATTCAATCAATCAATCATAACAATACAGGTATATACAAATTATGTAAAAACATGGGATTGGGAGCCCATAGAAGTTTTCATTTAAAAAACTTGTGAGTGGGGCACCACCATGGTACAATCAAATACAAATTAATATAATACATACATAAAGAGTGAACAACAAATAACATTGAAATACAATTTTAAAAAAAATGAAACAATGGGCTAACATAGGGGAAATGAACAAACAAACAAGCAAACTAGAAGTAATAATTATAAATCATAGTGACCTACAGTGCGCTATTGGCAGGAGTTTTTATACTGAGCAAAAAATTCAGCTTTCAAGAGTTTTTAAACTTATTTAGGGTTTTACTTTGTTTAATATCATTATTTAAATCATTCCACAGCTTAATTCCTCTACAACGTAGAGAATTTTGGGTAATTTTAGTTTTTGGAAGATATTGGTGAGGATCTGCTGAATGACGCGTAAAGTATGAATGGAAAGAGGCATTTGTGTTGAAGAGATTATTACAAATATTTGGCAAGAGATTTGAATGGTAATTGTACATAAATATATAAGTATACATAAGAGCCAAGTCACAAATTTTCAATATTTTACAATCAAGAAATAACTTGTTTGTGTGACTATTGAAATGTGCATTACAAACTGTTCTGATTAACCTTTTTTGAATAAGAAATAATCTATGTAAATGTGTTTTGAATCCATTCCCCCATAGCATACAGCAATAAGTGAGATGGGGTAAAACCAAAGTATTATAAAGTGAAATTAATACATGTCTGGGTAAAATAAACTTCAGTTTGCGGAGGACACCAGTACTTTTTGATAAACGAGTGCATAATTCATCAATATGAGGTTTCCAGGATAGAAATTAATTGATCTTGATACCTAAAAAAATTATATTTGATACCTGGGAAATAATCTTGCCATCCATAATAACTGGAGGAATGTCATTACCAATTTTTTAGTTTGTGTTTTAAATAGTACAAATTTAGTTTTTTCAAGGTTCAGTGACAGTTTATTGCATTGAAGCCAGACAACGACTTTACGAAGTTCAATATTTATGGTGTTAATGAGAGGAATAATATTTTTTTGAGAAAGAGTAATACTGGTATCATCAGCAAAGAGTATGAAATAAAGAATTGAGGAACAATTTACAAGGTCATTGATATACAAAAGAAAAAGCAAGGGGCCGAGGACGGACCCTTGCGGAACGCCGTGTGATACATGACTGAAAGTTGACTTGACACCGTTGACCACAACATACTGCATGCGATTCGATAAATAATTATCAAACCAATCAAGAGCGAGACCTCTTATCCCATAATGTTTCATTTTTTTAAGAAGTATGTCATGGTCAACGGTGTCAAATGCTTTCGAGAGATCCAAAAATATACCAATGGTGAGATTACCCTTATCTATTTCTTGCATTATACGATCATACATGTGAAATATTGGCATGTACGTTGAATATCTTTTACGGAAGCCGAATTGTTGTGAGATTAATATATTGTTATGATTCAAAAAGCTGTACAAACGTTCAAAACAATTTTTTCTAGTATCTTTGAGAAGATGGGTAAAACAGAAATTGGTCTATAGTTAACAATGTCTTTACGATCACCCTTTTTGAAAATTTGAACAATTTTAGCTATTTTAAATGCATTAGGAACTTCACCATATTCAAGAGACATATTATATATATGGCACAGTGGATGGACACATTGATAAATACATTTTTTCACAATAGATGGGATAATATCATCAGAGCCACAGGAAAACGTTGATTTCAAGGAGGAGCAAATCTTTAGTATTTCATTTATATTGGTTGGTTTAAAAAACATTGAATGAATATTGTTGTCTCCTAAAAAAGACATGAACTCTGTGTGGGAGTCGGGAATGACTTGAGCAAGATTTTTGCCCAAATTTGCGAAATATCTGTTGAAATAATTAGATTTCATTTGATTGGTATCAAAAGATTCATTATTGTAAAACATTTTGGTTGGTAGAGAAATTTTGGCTTTTTTCCCCAATATGTTATTAATTTCTTGCCATGTTTTCTTCATGTTACCTCTTAAGGTGTTAATTTTTTTATTATAATATTCTCTTTTTGCAAACCGAATAACTTTTACCAAACAGTTTTTATAGTTTTTGTATTTTTCTTCTTTCCTTTTTTTAATCTTCTCTGGTCCAGAGTATCTGTGAAAATCTTTATATAGGATATTTTTTTTGTTTATAGATTTCAAGATGCCAGAAGACATCCAATGTTTATGGAATCGTGTTTTTTTTTTACTGTTAACAGTAGGAAGACATTCATTATAGGCATCATAAAAAATTGAGTAAAACAGATCATAGGCATGGTTGACATCGTTGGATGCATAGATTGGTTTCCAGTCTATACAGCTCAATTTCTTTTTTAAGCAATCGATCCCAGCATCATTTATCATTCTCTTCAGGCGGGGTTCCCTTGACATTGAATTATTATTAAACTTTTTTGCAACATAGAATATTGTGAAATGATCTGAAATGTCAGAATATAGTAGCCCACTATCATATTCAAATCGGATTGCATTTGTAAAAATATTATCTATTATGGTAGCAGATTTATGTGATATGCGTGTAGGCTTGGTGATTACTGGGAATAAATTGTTTGAGAACATAGTATCAGCAAACTCTTTGCTTTTAGTGTGGCTATCAGTATTTAACAAATTGATATTGTAATCTCCCCTTAAGTATAGTATTTTTTTTCATTGTATATTTTAGAAAGCAGAGAATCCATATCATGTAAAAACGAGTCAATTTCTGTATTGGGAGGTCTATAGACATTCCCAACAATTGTATTCTTAGAGTTAACATTGACAATTTCAATAAAAACAGTTTGAAGAAATGAATTATTTACAGTCAAATCTGGTCTTTCAAGAAATTCAACATTTTCGGAAATATACAAGGCAACACCTCCACACTGTCCTCGATTAATCGAGCTTTCTCCCCTCCGTCATTTCTCTGTCACTCACTCACTCACACACACACACCCTCGCTCATCCTCTCACACCCTCAACTATACACACGTACGCACACACGCGCACACTTCATTATTGAATGTTCGTTTCTATTTAATGAACATTCACCTCATGTATTTCTAAGGACATTTTTAGGAGGCTGCACTATACAAACTCCGCTTTTTAACAGCCTCCTCCATACCCAACCTGTTTGTACATGTTGTATGTAATCTTGATTATAATCATATTGCACGTAGGTCATACATCAGTCATTGCAGCAAACAAAATATTATATTAACTGTAATCACTTGAAATGGAAATAAATCAAATGAAGGGGGAATGAAATAAAACTACTGGCAAATTCTTGCTCTTTCATGTAGGTCAGACATCAGAAATCGTAACACCTCGAGATGTAAATTTCTATCAAGAATACAAGTCAAACACGTAACAATATCAGACTTCTTCCATCAATGCCATCAACCTCAACCCCTCCCCCTTTTTGACGCATCCACTCCACAATCTGGAGAACACAGATCCTCCATTTTATCACCACCTTCGGGATTTGAACTCTCTAGTTGCGATTGAGTGAGATCGATTGGTCGTCTCACTGATGTATATCTCTATCAAACCCTAATCCTAGCCGTATCAACTTCATCCTACTCTTTTCTCCTTTTCTCCCATTGCAAAGGATTTCCTTATTCTCATGTCCTATAGAGAGATAGTATTCGGTATCCACAAGGAGGAGGTTGCTGGTTCGAGAGCTGGCGGAACATTTTCTCGTTTATATTCAATCTTAACAACCCATTACTCTTTCGATTACCCCTTGCCTTTAAAAAAAATGTTTTCGGGTAATTTAACGCAAAAAGTTCAGTGGTGGATCCGAGTAGAGGGAGACCTGAATGGCATCATCCTCTCCTCGGATCCTTTGATGTATAGTTTCAAGGAAAAGAAGGATCCATCACCCCCCCCCCCCCCCATCCCCTCCCTTTAATTTTGTTTCTACGTTGTTTGGATTTTTTTTATTCATTTGGGATGTGGACACTTAACCACCTTCGAACTGGAAAGATAACGGTATTTTTTGTTTCTTTTTTGTTCGTTTTATTTCCTTGCGGACACGCATCTTTTTTCGAAAGCGATCGTTTTACTATTTTACTACCCAAGATATTGAAAATTTAGTGTTTGCTTTCTTCCTCTGATAAAATTCTGGAACTGCGATTTATGTTATATCCATGGATCAGAAGAATTAAATAATTCTAGAAAAATTGACTTCTTTCCGGTAAAATTCTACGAAATAAGGTCGTAGAGACCCTTGCCCATTCTGCTCCTTTCTTAATCTTGGGAGAAATATATTTGCGAATGGGTCTTTCCGTATGAGAGATGAAAATGTTAATATATAAAAAAAAAATCTTGCTGTCTTAATGCTTTGTGATTAACACAAGCCCTATGGCACTCGAATTGGGGCTAAACATTTGAGACAGAGTGGGGCAAGTTACCCGTCATCGGGGGAAAGATAAGATATCTGCAAGGAGCTTTAATGCTCGTACCTTGATAGCTGTGAACTCTTCTCAAATGTCATTGGTAAGTGGCAACAGGACACCATGAGCATTAAACATCCTATGAATGGGAAGTTCAAAGTAGCACGCGTTCCCGAGTATTCATGATAATGGTAAGATTTGGAAATGTTATATGGTGTTTCTTAATCATGGTGATCTGTCTCGATACGAATGACATCATTCACCTAATTTTCATTATCAATTAAAACAAAAACAAAAAAAATAATGACATATTTACTTGATACCGGTAAATAAAATGTGGCTCAGTTTCCAGTAACTCGAGATTTTCGGTCCCCACCAGGCCCGCGGTAAAATGGTTCGCACCACAAGTGTTCAGTAACTGTAGCAGATCCGCGCTACTTATTGCGCTAATTTTACGATGGCTCTGGTCTGGTACTGATAAAAGCAGCACCAAAATAGCTCGGGCATTGCGCGGGCTATTTTAGCCGGCGCCATCCATAAACCCAAAATTTTACGACTTAGCTCAGGCCTGGTCTGGTCCAGCGAGTTATTACTGAAAGTGAATGGATTGCCTGGATTTCGCAATGTCTTTAACCAAACATCCAACATTCAGTACCTGGTTACCTCCTCCAAAAAACTTAACCATCAATCTCCGACATACTCCTAGATATCAGCAATACAAATGTAAGACAAATCAATTTCGCAATAGCCCCATACCATATTTCATAGATCTCCTGAATAAAGACATGCCCAATCAATAAACCCATTGCTCATTTGAAAGCAATACCAGCCTACTTGCAATATCAAGTTTTTTCATGAATGAGGAAATCAACTCTTTTATTTAATATCCATATATTTTCATTGATCTTTTACAGCTTACTTATTTTGTTTTTATTATTCTTAATTTACCTTTTCCTCATTATCTTATGTACATGTATAAACATTTTCATTGCCTAAGTATTCTTGCCTATACACATATTTCTCATGTCAGTTTTTACAAAGGTGTACTGCTTTTTAATGTTTGAAATATGTAATGAGTCTTTTAATTGTTTTTACTTTGTATACATGACCAATTCAGCCATTTGGCTGCGACTCATGTTTTTAATAAACCTTGAATTGAATACGAGTCTCTGGACTTCGAACCATAAGGTCCGGGTTCGAATTAAATCAAGGCACTCGCGTTCTTTTGCAAGGCGCTTATCTCCATTTACCACTCTCCACCCAGGTGTAGTATATGGAGACCCTCCATGAAGGAATTCCTTGAATACTCAAAGCACATGATCAGGGTATTCGTGCTAAAGCCAGGGTAATAGTATGCAGCGCTAACAAACACTGATAAAGTACTATATAAGTTGTGTATTTATTATTTTTAACATTAATATTGTTATCATTATTATTATTATACAACCTATTTCAAACGTCAGTATTCTCCCTCCCGTGGTTCCAATTTCTAATTTCGTTGTAGATGAAAAACCACTGCATAGAATCATTGATAAAATTCATGATATTATTTCTGGCGTAAACGTTCTTTGGAAAACTAAGCCAATGCCCGACATGTCGATTTCTGTAAGACATTTGAATGAAGTCCTTTAGCATGTTCAGTTCAGCTTCTTTGTATTTCTGCAAATATTTATTTATTCTAAGAGGACAAATGCCTGGATTGGCCGCCAGATAACCCGATACTGTATCCAAACCTTATAAGCAAGCTAATGGACAAACTAAATGTAGATGGCTCCATTGTACATTTACTAAAGAACTTATCCGTCATGCTGTTTTCGGCCTTGACCATCGAATTACCTATATTGCCTAAGTCCATCGCATTGGTAAGCACGTACTTAGAAAGCGAAGAAGATGAGTAAAATGAAATGGAAGAGGACGAAATATCTGTATCGAGAATACAATAAGGACATTGACTATTGTTTTTAGAACTAGCAAACGGCTATACCAGAAGTTTGATACAAACGCTCCTTACGGTGTAAAATAATGTACGGAGACGACTACGAGAAAAGATGGGATATGGTTTTGCAAGGGGTAAAGGGCAGCCAGGGCACGTGTGGGTTTTTTCCCCTCAATACGTATTATCAGAATAGATATACTCCACAGGGCAGGGGAATTGTGCGGGCTTTAGCATTTTCGGTTTATCGTAACAGCAACTTGATTCGGGGTACACTCTCCATAACAAATCCCTCTCTTGCCCCGCTGGTTGAATGTACCTCCGGTGACTTGCTAAAGGCGCGTTCACACCTTGCCTTTTAAGCATGTTTTCTTTTCTGTCTTTCCTTGGCTTTAGAAAGGAAACCGGTGAGAACTGGCTCTTTTTGCCATAGCTTAATGAACAGATTTGTTTTCTCCTTTATATATTTTCCTTTTCTCTTCCTTTTTTTCCTTTATTTTTATTCTTTAGCTCTTTTCCTTTTTTAAATCAACTGTTTTTATCCTCTTCTTCTCCTATTTAGGCTCTTTTCTTTTCTTATCTTTTTTCTTCTCTTTCCTTTTATTTTTTCTTCTTTTTATCCTTCTGGCGTAATTGGCGTGTGACCAGCCGTTTTATCCATGAATCCCATCCATTGATATCAATCATTTTACTCTAGATATAAAAAATGAATTTTTAACAGCACAATATACCAATAATACAAATTCTTTGAATGAATAATCATTAATGTTTCTGGTAAAACGACCGTTTATCATAACAAGACTCGGATTAAGAAAACGGGTTTTCATAGCCTATGTACTACATAATGCTCGGCTAAAATGTTCAGTGTGGTTGCCCTTAAACAGGGGGCCTATCCACTTCCAAATGCTTGCATAAAAGATATCACGTGATCAAAACGGCCACACGTACATCTACTACCTTACTAAAGGTCGCGGAAAACCGTTCGAATTGTATTACCGTGCTAACTAATTTCCCATGAGCAATCGCTACTGACAAAATTAAGAAAACATACTCTTGATTCAACACAGACTTATAACTGTTTTTTTTTATTCCAATATACTTGTGCAAATGGGGAAACAAATAATTGGCAGTGGCTAGATGTTCCTTTACACTTAACATGAAGAATTTAGTTTGAAACTAGTCAAGTCATTGGTATTTCATTATGCCGTTGTACAAATTACGACAATTAGACAACAAATTGGGATAAATAACAATAAAAAAAAAAGCACAAGTTCGTCCCCCCCCCCTTTATTAGATTACAAAATTACACGATAACATTTATGACAAAGGATACGAAAAATAACAGAAATAAACCAACCAAATCGAAATCTGCGAATGCGGGATGCTGACGCTTCATGTCTGAATGTTCTTCATGACATTATACAACCGACAGAGCGTTTGTTCTACCCATGGTTCTCGGTGAAGTATTATTTTTGCATGTCTTGTTTCAGCAATTTTACCAGAAAAACAGACGGAATTCTTAGCTGGTACGTGTTTTTATTTCCTTCTCTTAGATATGTTACTGTTACATTCTATTAAGTACCTTATACGACAACCTTCTGAACTTTGGAGGACACGGCACACGGCTGACATAATTTCGTATCACATGAAGTAATGAGAACTATTACTTCGTTTCGGCTTGGGCAGATGCGTTCGCGCCTTCGATGTTTGGCGCTCAACTGATCATTCGACTTGAATCGATATCGTCATTCTTCTTTCACATTGATCACTTACCTCTAACAATACATAACCAACGCTGAAAGTGAGTGCCAGTAGAATCTCTATGTAACACCGTTAAATTGCCAATTCGTCCACTGCCAACTTGTCCACTCACCACATCAACAATTCGTCTAACAACCATATGGTCCAATAACCATTTGGTCCAATCATCACTTTGTCTAATTACCAGTTCATCTGTTACTATTTCGTCTAATAACCAGTTGGTCTAATACCCATTTTCTTTTCATTCGTTTTGCATAATTAACACTTTAGTTTCATTAGACCAAATGGTATATGGACTAAATGGATATTGGACCAACTGGTTAATAGACGGAGTGGCATTAGACTAAATGAAAGTAGATCATGTGGTGAGTGGACGAACTGATGGTAGACCAAATGATATTAGACGAGTTGGCAATTGGACGAATCGGCATTAGACGAATTGGAAATAAACCGTACCACCATAGCCATCATCGTCATCATTATCATCATCATAACCAACATTACGGAGTTTTTACAACGCTACGCAGAACCATTCAAGAACATAGAGAATGCATTGTCGAATGCCCTTCGTGACAATGAACAACCAACTCTTGAAACCAGAAGTGAGAAACTTAGCCTGGGGCCCGTCTTACAAAGAGTTGCGACTGATCCGATCAATCGCAACTATGGAAAGCCAGCAAAGTCAACATATACAATGCATGCTTGTTCAAAAAAATATCTAGATATGAATGTATGTATATATCCATAAATTCATTGATTTATTGACAATATGGTGTGTTCACCTGTGTTTACAATTGACATTATGCAAATTTCTTGCAGAAAAAAAATATGACACTGATGGATTTCCATAGTTACGATTGATTGGATCATTCGTAACTCTTTGTAAGACGGGGCCCTGGATTTCGCAACGTCTCTAACTAAACATCCAACATTTTGTATGTGGTTACCTCCTCCAAAAAACTTAACCATCAATCTCCGTCATACTCCTAGATATCAGCAATACAAATCGATTCCGCAATATCCCAATACAATATATTATAGATCTCCTGAATAAAGACATGCCCGATCAATAAACCCATTACTTCTTCGTAAGCAATACCATAAACAGGCCTACTTGCAATATCAATTTTTAATGATGAAGAAAGTTCACTTTTATTTGATATCCAAATATTTTTCATGATCTTTAACAACATGCTTCTTTTGTTTTTATTGTTTTGATTTATTTCCATTTCCCTCTTCATACTCATTATTATTGCATTACGCCTGAATCTGAAATTAGCATTTTTCCGGAAATAAGTGTTTCTCATCTTTCCCCAGTGAGCAAATCACACTTGTCATTTAAAGAAAAACAAGTGTAGAAATTTTCATCAAAATTCAAGCACATGATATTTTTCTGGTGCCTAAATTGGAACAATTTCCAGTTACTCGTACTGCATATAGATTCCGTTGATTCGTCCGATAAGGCCCATGTTGAAAAAAAAGTTTTGGCAATATTGTTATAAGGATTTTTGGTGAAAGCTAGAGTAATAATGGAATATGTAAAACCAAATATATTTTGATGAAAAATCCACCAGACGCAGATGTAAATTTGATTGACTCATTGATTGATTCATTTTCATGTCTTACATTTACCAAGTCGCACAAGATTTTTTATTCTAGTTTTACCAGGTTAAACTGATACAGCTTTCTGCCATTTCAGGGTCGATCTTCATCATCACAACACACATATCACTCTCCAAACGACATGAATTTCAACAATAAAAAGGAACGGCTTTACGAAGTTTAATATCATAAAACAATTCATCTCATTCCAAAATAAATCATAGATATAAAACAAACTAACTCTATTGCAAAATGTTCGCAGAAAATTCGTTAGACGGTACTTCAATCCTTCAATACCGCTTGCTTTATAGATCACAGTTTAAGTCCGAATAGGCTGCCTTATTCATTTTGGCTCCATGTGATCGGTTGGAGAATGGAGGCCGCTTATACCATTACGACGTTACGACATAAAGTGGTTGCCAAATTTCTCACTGATTGCGCTAAAATGGAGATTTGTAATATCACTCCATAAAAGCCGACTGACCTCGGTTATGGACTCCCATAAACGAATGACCTTAATGTAATACAGCAAAAATTGAAATCCAATCCCAATTTTTCCACAAAGAAAAACACAAATCTCTGTAACGGTTGTTGGAAATATGATGCGTGGAATATGAGAATGGATCCGACTGTCAGAAATCCTGGAACGCGAGTAACTCTTCCTAAAGATCTTACCATCTCACAATCAGATTTTCATTGAATGATATTTGATTTATAAAACTTCCGTTCTGAATTCCCATCCGTTCCGTCGATTCATCGATACAAACATTATTTCCTTATCATGGAAGTTTACCTGTGCAAGGAAATATCGACTCTCAGAGACTGTTCCATTCAATCAAAATAATGATACATTTCTCTATTTTGTCCTTGTTTTTAAATATTTGAAGCACGGAGAGGGGGTAGAGAGCTACTCTATAAATTTTGAGAAATAATAAAAATAAATGTCTTGTTTTGGTTTGGATTCATCGCTTACATCCATCCGTATTCACCATACTCATGTAGAAGGAAAGTTAAAGCAAATGAAATTTCTCTCGTTACATTAATACTTTCATATCTAAGAAAGATCTTATTTTAGTATGCGTAGCGAATTCATTCGTCTGCTACGATCTTTCTGATCATTATCATTTAATGCTTTAACTGAAACCCAAATATCATCGATAAGTATAAACATGTAATTTCTATACATGCATGCTATCCCACTTTTGAGCATACTGTTGGTATTTTATTAAATTCCATTCAATAGTTGTTCCCTTGCACATAGCATCAACTTTGGTGAAAATAAAAGACTGTTAAGGAGGTTCCCATTCCAGTTCATTTTTTTTAGTTAAGGAGAAATTGAAGACTAGGAGGAATGAAGATGAAAAGGCAAAAAAGGGAGAGGTAAGATTGAGGTCTGCGGAAGAGAGATTACTTGGATGTGTAAATTAATAATTCACCTCTATTTTTATTAATACAGCGAATTAATTTCAGATCATCCCCATAATACACAGGGGCTGCCCAAAAATTATTAGGGCAGTCCGACGGTATCTGCAAATTTATTTATTCATTATTTTACTATAAAATCATCGCCTATGATGCTCATACTGCACGGCGTGAACATGGACAGATGCAGAATACACAGAAAATAACGCATCACAATTATTTCCTGATAGAATACAAAAAACCCACAAAGTCTGTGATATTTTTTTACATTTATGTATTTGTCATCATACTGTATTAGCCAACATCTGCGACATTGGCCTTAATGCCCGCTCTCCTATCTGTTGATCTGTTACTTTCTTTAATTTCATCTTACGCATTTTTCTCATTTTGGCATATTCTTCTTTACTGATTTTCTAATCCATCGACGTATTCAATTTTTGAATTCTTATTCATTTATTTACCCATGTTTTCATTCATTGCTTCTCAAACACTTAATGTAAAGATGGTATTTCAAATAACGTTGTAGCTCAGGTCGATAAAAAAGGTAACACCAATTTCCGAGAAAATTTCTTTGGGCATTCGTGTTTTTTTTTCTTTTAAGATCCTTTTTCACAAAATGGTAATTCTTAAAATAAAAAATGAGAATGACCAGGTGAAATTGCAGATTACTATCTAAACTAACTTATAATATAACTAATAATCACAAGCTACAAAGAATGTCACAAACTGGAAGTAACAAACGGCCCAAATAAAATGTCATATACATGTATATTTAGGTCTCACTCCTGTTCTTAATTTTCCTTCTCTCAACGTTCTCTGCCCTTAATTTCCCCTTGACCATTATGTGCTTGACGCTGGAAGTTCGAACATGATAACATTTTTATGGCCTCCAGTTAAATGATACATCCCGGAAAGGTGCAATAAATTTGAAAGAATTGGGTTCATGTTCAAAACTTAATCTTAATCATCACTTTTTAAACGATTTTTTTCATCTGATGTTCATGCAATAATTACTGGTTACGAAAGTAGCGTGATATGATCGACTACGTAAGCTGCAAATAAGGACGACATTTTGATTGCCTACTGTACGTTGTTTTTGAGATATTCAAAAATTTTGATAGCCCTAGAACAAAAATAAGCAATAAAGAAAACAATGAAAAAGAAACAATTTAGATAACAATAAAAGATAGATATGTATCAAATTGGTCATTCTATCAGTGTTCGTTAATTTATTAAAATCTCTTGATGTTCCATGAATTCTTCTTTCCTCCATAATATGAATTTTGCGCTCAGTGGTGTAATTTTATTCAAGAACATAGTAAATGTATTGAAAATGCCCGTTAGATCACAAAGAACAGCTTTGATGCCTTTGTCAAAAATTGGTGAACCGGAACAGCAGTTTCGGCCTAGGTTTTAGAGCTGACGAAATTATTGCAAAGGTGTCGTTTGTCCAGAATCATGGACTTAACTGCTATTTGATTAACCAATTTTCGACAAAGACTTCATCGCTGTTCTTTGTCGTGTCTAGCATATGGCAATCAATTCATTACTTCTGTTTGTGAATCGTTCGTATGTAGCTGAGCAAAAACTCACTATTGACTAGATTGCTACACTGAACATTGCCATTGACACGCCGTTTCTTCACACCTTGTTCACCTGTCGTCACTGATCCTCTAACAGCTATCCACTTATCCTGATGCCCTTCCAGTAACGGTTCGTCCAACTTCATACTTGAACTTGACATCCTTCTAAGTAATCTGCCTAATGTATGTATGCTATTTTGTGTCTAATACTATACATGGCATCACACACAGTAGCTGTGGAAGCACATGATTTGAGAGGGAGTATATAGACAATTAAGGGAAAGATTATGAGGTACAAACTAGACTAAGAGGCTGTTCTCACTACGTTCATAAAACTAGTTTACTGGAAACTAGTTTAGTGGAAACTAGTTTAACGCGTAGTGAGAACGGTCGAAGCGGTCTTGGAAGCGATCTTCCAAACCAGTTTGGAAAACCACCTCGCGATGTAGTTTTCAAGATCGCTTTGCCTCGTTAAACTGGTTTTAGCGTAAGTGAGGACACAACCGTTCTTCGGGAAGCGATCTTCACACATTTTGAGCGCGCTACTCCACACGACAGGTGTAGAATGCCCATGCTGCGGTTTCGAATTTCGCGCGAAACGTGTCACCCCACTGAGAGCGTTTCCATAGCAACAAGAGCACTTTACGTGAAGTGATTTACGAAAACCACTTTCGTGTGATCAAGTGGGAACGCTAGCAAAGCGATCTTCCAAAGTGGTTTCCTGAATAGGTTTCCAGTAAACTAGTTTTAGAAAGCGTAATGAGAACGGCCTCTATTCGTTTGCAACTTATTAACGACAATGGTTAGGCTAAGAGCGTGTTTAAGTGGTGGTGCGTCTAGTAAAAACTATTGTGTTACCCTTTCCTTTGAACACTGTAAGCAAAGGGAACTTTCAAACATTTATGACTAAATTATCTAAAAACACCTTACATAAATGTCCTTTTTCACTAGTATTCATGTGAGTCATATGTGTTCAAGGGATTGAGCAACCTTTTGGAGCCTTGGAAAAATCTAGGAACCCTACACGATGTCAGTGCATGTAGTTATATGAGGAAACCGTGAAAAAGAAATATTTCATAAGCGTCATTACATGCTTCGCAATAAGAAAACATGGATTGTGTCCCTCCAAATCCTACATTGTTAACTAAAGCGTCCATACATGCCATACGGACTCTTACGACTGTAGTGATCATTATTATGATCATCACAGTAATTAAACCACAGATAAGTTAAGAACTTCCATGTGATTCATGTCTGATCTAAAAGAAAATGCAATTCTGATTACAGCAGTGCTGCATGCAGAGAAAAATATAGATACTAAGTGAAGTTAAGCAATCCTTTAATATCAAACACAATTTCCTTCATCTACGCGGAATTGCAAGCACTGCGAAATAGGGGAGTAGAAAGATTGACCTGGAAGCGAGCCTGGCGTTAATGACCCTAATGATCTTTGAATACATCATCAGGTTTTATTTAATTATACAAGCAATGAGAAACAAACGTGAGATGACCCAGGAACAGAGACACATTGATGGGTGTAATAACCAACCCTTCCGTCGTTATATGAAATTCTTGACCCAATAGTCCATCGCCTTCCATTGATTTTCTTTTGACTCGGTGATGTCGCAATTGCAATCCTCAAATGATGGAAATGGCGTCTACGGCCTAACCATAGCTAAGGGGTATAGTTCTGTGGCCTGATGCATCAAAATTTGACATTTGCTCGTTTGTGTTTTACTTCCTCGCATGTATGAGCTTTTTTTGTATTATTTGGTTCGCATCGCAACGGTGGGGCCTTACTGCTATTTTCTAAACTGAACACAAATGCTTCTTCAATTCAACCACAGACCTGGGAAAATTCGTATCCATTCCATGCATATGAAATGAAATGAGACTTTGCGGATCAGATATATGAAAGTCAAATCACAATGTTCACTTATGTCTTTAAGTTAGAACTCGCTTTTATATCAAGAATACAGGTTACACTAGCGCGAACATCAGGTATATGTAACATCCAATCCGGCTGACAAATGTTGTCATTTACAAAGAATAATATAGATTATTTTTAATATGCATACTTATTTTGAGTATTACAAAATAAATGAATTCTAGGATATACGATTTTTTTTCTTTTGTCGTTGTTCTTTTTTGTGCACTCGGCACAGTAAATGCGAAACCAAATACAAATTCAAATGCAACAATGCAAAGATTCAAATATTCTCCTCCAGGAAGAAGAATTGGCAACAAGCTATTTAATGCATGATAATTTAAAGTCAATGTCAATCACGCATTTTCTTTATCACAAACGGGAGTTCCGTTATTCATTCACAATTTACCATTTTTATCTAACAATTTGCAGATACATTTCATGTAACTTGCTAGGCATATTACTTACAATCTACTGAGGATGTTTTGCATTTGTCAAACTTGCTTAAAGTCTTTAGATCAAAACTCATCAAGCCAAATATGAAAATATGAAAAAGATAACAATTATATCCTTCATATATATATATATATATATATACATGTATATATATATTGTGATGAGGCCAACTCAAAAAATGACGCAGGACGCAGGACACCATTTTAGCTTCATCACAATATGTTTCATACTCACACATCAAGAGCGTTTGGTACAAGTAAACTTGTCATCACATTATATATATATATATATAAAATAAACATAAATTAAATATACGCGTGAAATAGTGCGTTGTATATAATACAGGAAATAGACAACCTCTTTCATTTACAGTCAAAAGCACAAATGAAGCAAATACCTCCCAAGCAAAATATGACGAAATTCTGAAAATTCATCTTTTACAAATAAACAAATTTATATATATCAAAATAGGGGTAGCACACCATGGCCCTGGGAAGCGGGGGGGGGGGGGGCTTTCTATTTAATATTTTGTTATTATAATTATTTTGTCGTCATTCTTTTTTTTTCTGAACAGCATCCCCAATTAAATAATCGTTCCAAGAGCACTGCATCACATCCCTTCCTCTTTCACATAATAATAATAATAATAATAATAATACAGGTATATTTACCCAGGGAAGCCGCTTCAGTTCCGAAAACTGTTCTCCCAGCGGGCCCTGCTATTATTATTACCCCGGCTTTAGCTGGGCTACCTAGGCGCTCAAAGCATTGAAGGAATTTCTTCCTACCGGGTACCCATTCATCTCACCTGGGTTGAGTGCAGCACAGTGTGGATAAATTTCTTGCTGAAGGAAATTACGCCATGGCTGGGATTCGAACCCACGACCCTCTGTTTCAAAGTCCGAAGACTAATCCACTGGGCCACAATGCTCCACAACGCTCCACATAACACATGATTTAAAGAAAGATACTAATTAGCGAATGTCAAACAAACAATACTTTAGCCATATTAGACAGGAATATTGAGGAAATGGGATATCCATATTTAACATATAATTCACCCTTTTGATCTAACAATTGGCAGGGACATTTCATATGAAGTGCTTGACATATTACGTACAATCTAATGAGGATGTTTTGCATTTCTTTAACTTGTTTAAAGGCTCGAGATCAACGATTATCAAACGAACTATGCAAAAACATCTAATTAAATATATCGTATTCCCTGTAATCTGGTATATGACCATGCATTTGGATAAAAGAAAAAAGCTGGAGTGGTCTGCGAAAACGATGGGTTATATATCAGAAACCTTTCATTCACAGTCCATAATTAAAATTAGCAAAATTTCTACCAAGTCGACACATTCCATAACAGAATTCGAAAACAATAAATCTACGGTGCATGTCTGTGATGTGGCGGATGAATCTTCGTATTTTTTTTTGAGGACTGACAAATCCAGAAGTGATATATAGTCTAGGTAGAGATGTTGGAGTAGCTCGAATCTACAATTTCCTCACAACAAAATTTGAAACTATCTAATTTCCGTCCAAACGGGATAATTGGTTGAGGTTCCAAAGGCATCCATACACTGTTTGAAAATTTCTGCTTCAAAAAAGAACTAAAAAAAACTTACAGCAGAAGACACACGTAAAATTACAGAATATTGGCATTTTGGGTATGAAATCTTATAAATTTCTTGCATCGAAACATTTTTTCAGGATTTTTAAGAAAAAAACCTGTTCTCTTAAACTGCAGAAAATCTTCTGTTTTTAGAATATGTTCTGTATTTTTTTTAAAAACTTTTTTCAACAATATCTAAAGGGG
The DNA here is from genome assembly GCF_037042905.1 of Lytechinus pictus. Lineage (NCBI taxonomy): Eukaryota > Metazoa > Echinodermata > Echinoidea > Temnopleuroida > Toxopneustidae > Lytechinus > Lytechinus pictus. The sequence continues at coordinate 9,918,982 of NC_087257.1, read as the reverse complement.
GTATCGCCCACCTCTATCACTCCTTTCTGCCTTATCATCTCAACTCAACCGGTAATTAGGTTCACCAAACAGCCGAGTAAAATGCTCAAATAATTACCAGAGCGGAATCGGGATCAAGTGGAATATTTCGCGGTCTAGAATTGCCGGCGGGTAATATATTACGAGCAAGGTCAAATCTATACGACCAATAGTTACCCTGAATAATGTTATTGATGAAATGAAAAATTAAGGCTGAGTTTCATAATAGACAGTAACTTTATTCAAATAATTTAGAAAGTAACTTCTGACTTAAAGCCCCTTCCCATAAAGGTATGATAATTCTCTTCTGTGTATAGCATCTCCAAATGCATTGCTCCTTGACAAATAACGCATGATACTGATGAATTAAAATATGAATGTACATAAAAAGATGCATGAATAAAGAAATATACTTATCAACGTCACAAATCAGTCATGATATAAGAAATAAATGACATATTTAAAAGTTAGCAGGTAATATTAAACATGCTAAATCAAATAAGAGAAACAAAGTAGTAAACTAAATATGTATTTTATGTACATGTATTTGGCAATGTCTGGTACAATATCAGAGCATGTCTATATTGCCGCATTTTGACAAGATTTAGATTTCAATAACAATGAAGTGGATGTATTAATATCAAAGTAATTACAGAAAGCATTATGAATTCATCATTGTAAATATTCTCAACATGAATTTTAAACTATAATCTTTAAATTGATCAGACAAAAGATAGATGAACATGCTATGGGAACTTCTCACGTAAATCCAGTAAAAGCATCACGCTCTTTTAAACTGTTTATGACATTGTGTGTTTTTTTTTGCATTCGGTTCAATTGCCTGATATAATAGGAGATCACGTCCTCAACGAAAAACAATAGTGATCTATAATACACTTTATATTTTCAATGAATACTTGCAAGTTGATTTGATGGTATTTCTATCGCATGTGGACTACCTTACGTTTACATGTACCTATGTCACCAATAATAGCAGGGCCCGCTGGGAGAACAGTTTTCGGAACTGAAGTGGCTACTGGGTAAATATACCGTTATAATTATTATTATTATTATTACCAAAGATGACTGTTTTGTCAAATTACTGATTAATCGAAAATCGGATTCAAGGATGGAAAAAAAAAACGGTAGAACAATCGTGATTTACTCTACATATGTCTTTATTAATGTACTTGAATACCTTGTAATGCAATCCAAATCAAGCTTTCTTGTGAAAGGAACACGTCAGTGTAAGAAATGCAGAAGTCTTGATACAAGTGGCTAACACGACATGGGCTGACCGGGCGACGTCTAGGGATTAAGCAAGGATTGCTCATGCATTACCCCTGATTTTGTTGGCGGGAAAAAAAATGTCAAACGTCTGTGGTTATGTATACTGACAACCTGTTAGCGCTGACCTGACGGGGCTCAGGTGGGAAGTGTTGAGCAACACATAATGTAGCGATTTAAAGTGCTTCCTTAATACCAATTATATTCTAGAAACTTTGTTTAACATGAATGGGTATCCTTAATTAATATTTAAAAATATTTACAAAATTTAAAATTTTTGCTACGATATATTTATGCAACGTTATTACTAAGTTTGACCTATCTTCGGTTCGATATATTATTGCAATATAATATTATCAACAAGTGTAACCTCTGTTGGTTCGATGTATTTATGCAATATTATTTATAATAAGTGTAAACAGTTTGGGGTTCGATATATCTCTAAATCCTGTAAGCATGAAAATGGCTACGGGAACCAGATGGTGCTGATTAAGAAAATGCTTAATAGATTTCAGCGGAATAGATACATAGAAAGTAAAGTACAATGCTGCAATTAATGTCGTTCATGACATCACCACTACCACAGGAGCAATCGGGGTAACATTTCGGTAATATCCTAAAGCAAATAATATGTCGATCGAATGAAAGACAGAATTGTCAATGGCACCTGAGAACAGTCTTAACGATCAAATACAAAATTCAACCCAATTTGAGACAAAGGATTTATTTTCACCGTTTAGATCACACCTGGTACCATATTCGAAGAAGGATGGACTAGAAATCCAGTACATAACATGTTCAAACTTGATTAAGCCAATTAACCTTCATACACACAAACACACACACTCACCCACCCAAACGCACACATACATGCATCCGAAGTCCGTGGGGAAAAATATAGATAGGGATAAAAGCATAAAGAGATTGAAAAAATATAAAATTACTAATAAAAAACATTCGACTTTAACGCTTTAATCTAAAACTTGGTGTTGGAAATATTTTCAATAAAGTTACAAAAGGGCCCGCTTGAAAATGGATTAGGCTGTAGCTTATTTTACATAAACTCATAGCAACTAATATCAATTCGCAAACAGTTTTCATAAAATGATTTTGTCATCGCATAAAAAGGTTTTGTGTGTCTTATAATAGTATTCAAACAATGGCAAGCATGAATCCAACTTCAAAAAGTGGTTTTCAGTTACCATGTTTACTATCTTTGTTAATTGGAGCACGGTTCGCCTGGATGATTCGAATATGTTAGGGAATAGAGTCAAATCCATTTCACTCTAACCTGGGTAATAGATACACGCTATTAAAAAAAGAAGAAAACGATCTCCCATGCCCAAGGAATACCTTTGCTGAATGTCAAGATATTACGACAGATTTATATAATTACTATCGGATTCCGATCCCATAAATGACAAGTATTGTGCTTCAAAATATGTAAATCTTTCGTTTGAAAAGCTTCGTTCCTTGAAACCATGATAACGAAGACGTTCGCAAATCCACCTGAGATATTGTTGTCTCTGTGGTGGTCGAATTTCGAGATGCCAGGAAATGACCAAACTATTCCTAATGACCTAATCACGATATCTTTACCCCGCTCCCACTGTCGTGGAATCCGTTACGAACACCACGATTTACGTTCCGTAACTGATCGCGAGAATTGTTGAACTGTTCAATTTTTTTCTCCGATCAATACGATTGCCACGACTGAATTAATACGATCTGATACGATCAATACGATTATCACACGATGTTAAACGTGGTGCTACTCGTGAATATGGGAGCTAGTTACTAACCTCGTTCCCACTGCCGTGCGATCCGTTACGAACACCTCGATTTATCTTCCGTAACTGATCGCGAAAATTTTAGAACTATTCACAAAATTTATCCTATCAATGCGACCACTAAGATTGTCACACGATGTTAATCATGAGAAGAATCGTGAAAGTCGGAGCTAGGTACTAACCTCGTTCCCACTGCCGTGCAATCCGTTACGATTGGCCTTTCGTAGCTGATCGCGATTTTTTTTTAACCGTCCGAAAGTTTTTTTACAAAAAAAAACGATTGTCACGACTGACCTCAAGATCTGATAAGATCTAACGCGATCACTACGATTATTTTACGATTTAGACCAAGGTTTCAATCACGGTGCGAATAGTGAACGTGGGAACTAATTATTAGCAGTGTAGCAATACAGTCACACCAATGAGATCGACTCCAGTGGAGCGTTTCATGAAAGGACTTGTCAGACGTTTTATCCGACAAGTACTGTTTTATCCGACAGTTACCATAGGAACTGTGCTTCTCAGCCAATCAAAATCAAGGAAAGTTGTCAGATCTGACAACTTGTCGGACAAAAATGTTGATGAAACGCCCCCAGGGTCCCGTTTCATAAAGCTTGTTATAAAAATAAAATTGCAAAAAAAGTTTAAAGCTACTGAAATCCTGAAATTTGATTGGTTGATTCAAAATTTGTCATAGAAATTTGGCACTTGTTACTGTAACAAGTCTTTATAAAACGGGACCCAGATCGATCGATGTTTTGTTATCGGTAATTTCGAAGTAGCTTTGTCATTCTGAGACCCGTAACACTGAACTTGGCAACCATTGTAAAACATTATTTATGACGATTGATTGCATTGACTACAGTGTACAATTAATCGTTAAAATCAAACGTATGATTGATCGCTAACCTTTGTGTTACGGAGGTTCGGATCCGCTGGTGTGACTGTAAATTTAATACACCAAAGATGATCTTGAAATGGCGTCTTCTTTTCATTTCCAGTTGTGCCCGAATCCTCTAAGGAGTGTGATGATGGGTGTCATACAAAATATGGAAACAATTTGAAAAAATATCAGGTCAAATCGGATGATTGTCGGGTATTGGCAGACAGAATTTAACACTTCTGATATGTCGATCTGTATCTATTTTGAAGCGAGGTAGTTGAAATTCCGGGTCTGAATGAATTCCTTTATCATCTCTTTCTCTCTCTCCCTGTACCTCTCTCCCTCTCTTTCCAAGTCCTTTAGAAGCACACGCGGACGTTAGGCTGATGTGCTGTGCCCTGTAAAAGAACTGCGCTATTATTAATATTTTCTCTCTCTCTCTCTATCTTTCTCTCTCACTTTATCTTATTATGCTTATGAAAATAGATCAAAATTGCGTGTTACTTGTCATTTGAAATAAACATTACAAATGTTAGAGTCGAATGTTTTTGGAACTTACCACCGGTTGGTGGGTCATCGGCCATTTTCTTCATACAGTTGAACTTTGCTTCCTTTTTTGCTGTCAATATCTGACGAATGATTTCATCTTGTGACGATGCCGACGCGCTGATCTGTAATGGATGAAACAACGCAAACAGATATCATTTAGATTGTGTTTCAATTTATCTCATTTTATAAAGGTATACACGAAGGCATATATTAATAAGCATATGGGGATATAGATCTTTCGTCAGTTACTCCTCGTCTTTAGAATTATCCACCAATCCAACTTCGTAATTGTAACCACATTGCATCCTTAAATCTGAACAAATATATATATGTACAGAAGTGTGACGTCATCAATTTTCACTTTTTGCATTTCAACGCTTTTTATACCATATTTTGGTAGAGCATGATGAAAAAACCCCACAAGCCAAATTTATTGAGAATCGGTTCTAAATGGTTCTAAAAGTTAGGAACCAGGCCAACATTGACTTCAATGGGGCTAATTATGTATTCATGAGGTCATATATCAGGCCCCCATTGACCAATTCTCACCCAATTTGGGTTGTGGGGGGTTTTCATCACGCGCTACCAAAATATGGTATCAAAAACGCTGAAATGCAAAAAAAAAAAAAAAAAAAAAAAAAAAAAAAAAAAAAAAAATTGTGACGTCATCACTTTGGTACTCTATTACAAATAAAAATGGTAAAACGCCTGTTTTCGACTCGCCGTATGGCCGCCGTAGAGCAAATGTGACTGAGGTATTAAGACCTATCTTATCCAGCAACTATGTGAAAATATGTGACAGATTGTGGGAGCCTGCTATTTTTTCACATAAATGACGCAATACAAATGCTGTTCGTCATCATCCTCGTCATCGTTATTCGATTTTTGTCAGCCAAAATAATAAAATCTGAACAGCTGATCTCGTATTTACCTAATTCTCTGGTATTTGAATAGGAAAATAGCCCAATATAACAGTATTGCCTTACCCTGTGTCCATGCAGCTGTATATATATTTTTTTTGGTTTGTAAGTGGTATGTAAAGAATTATTTAACATTGTTGGTCCAACTGTAATATTTACCATGATTTTATTGTTGATTAATGAGTAAACTATATTTGAACAGCCACCTCAAATACAACAATAAGTCACAATTGAAGGTTTGAGCCAAAATGATGATTTGGTCTTCCAAAAACAAGTTCTGCGACTAATTGTTGGTTCTTGTGTGGCAGTTCCGAAATAGATTGAAATTAATGTTATTGCAAAATTTTGCGTCTATTGCATTAACTTTACCAGTATACTATAATCTCGCTCCAGTCAATGCATTGGATCAATGAAATCCATTTTGCACTTGTCTACAATTCGTGTAAATGCAAAATGTTTTCTTAGCTAATTTTAAGCTACTCCAACACGGTCCGGAATAGGTCGTGGACATAATATACACGCAATCCAAAATAACCTTATTGAAAGTAGTGAAAAACTTCGATCTCGACCCCAAAAAATCGGAATTATGCATAACACTGAACTAAATTCCGAATGCACAAGTGTAATTGATTATGTGTTACAAAACTCTTGTTTTATCAGGTCGGTAATCTCGATTTTTCTTCAACAGTCTTATATAAAAAGGGTTGTCCTTTTTGCCCAGATTCCATGGCATTGTTTAATCACAGTTATAACTGTATAACTTCAGTCATCGGTACACGATGGTAATTATCCATTTACCCCGCGGACGTGTCATTCAATTTCCGTCAACGTTACAGAATCGTATCTCAAGAAATTAGAAAGGCAATTACAGACGTAGATAAAAACAGCTGAGGGCTTTTCTATAAAAAGAATGAAATGCAGCTGAACTAAATCTCACTTCTATAAAAATAATGAAATCCAGCTAAACTAAATCTCACTGGACATGTTAAGTCTTTGATCGTCTTGGAGTGAAATGATAGGAAGAAATAAAAACAGATTACACTCTTTAAAAAAAGTGATAATTCAATATTCTTAAGTGATCATACAGCGAATGCATTTCATGTGCCCTTGGTGTGCTCAATGTAGGACTTGGCGTGCTCTTTTAGCACCTTAAGTGCTACAAATCAGCACCTGAAGCACAATCACTATACGAACTGCCTATCGTGCTTACTTAGCACTTTGATTTGTAAAGGTGTAGAAGGCAGAATTCAAGGAATGGTCCAAATACTAAAAAGAGAGCTACAGAGCAGAAATGGCGTTTTTAAGGTCTGGAGAAAACAAAATATTAAATTTGACCACCCAACGCAAAAAAATGAAGTGTTGATAGAACATAGACTTTTCAATATGACTGTGGTTGTTCAAGTTCAACATTACAGCTGAATATATTGACAGGAAGCAGACTGGGGTGACAGAGTAAAGAGAGACAAAGGGCCTATGCCCGCCTATAGAATTGAGAGGAGACGTTGAGCATAAACCTGGATGTGAGCACAATATGGAGATATTCAAACAATTAAGTAAAGGAATTTCGCTTCGATACTCGATAGCTCGGTTGAGCATGGTCAAGTTTGTTGGCCACGGTCAATTTACTGACAAAGAGGCCCGTCAAGCTGATCTAGTAGTTTAGAGAACAACTGGGGAATGAAATGTGCAGAATGGGTCGAGTTCCTGTCAAGTCAAACATTTTCTGATTTATTTATTTTGTCGTCCTGACCATTTCGAAAGATGCCATGTCGTTGGATTGGTTTGGTGGTGGAAGCTGTCTTGGTGTTTCATCCTGTCAATGAGCTTCCGTTTGCCAATAACTTCAACGTACATGCATATGTATAGATAGATACATACCGCCATTTATTATATTACATACTACCAATGCGGTTCCTGCTGGTTCTACTGCTGCTACTCCTACTTCTTCTTCTTCTTCCTCTTCTCTCCTTCACTGTAAAAAATGAAGTGCTAATTTAGCACTTCATTTTTTACAGTGTTCTTCTTCTTCGTCTTCTTTTTTCTTCTTACTATTATTATCATTATTATGATTATGATTATTATTCATATTATTATTATTATTATGATTATTGTTACCATTATTGTTATATTTATTATCAATATTGTTGTTATTCATTCTTCTCCTTCTTCTTTTTTTTCCTTCTTTTTCTACTACTACTAGTATTGCTGCTGCTGCTGCTACTGCTACTACTGATGCTGCTAACAATCCTCGTATGACTTTAATGTCATATTTGAATTTAAAAAATCGCCTACGCTATAAAGAAAAGTTTAACGACACAGGCGTTCCCCCTTCGATAGATCTTTATGCTACTAAAGGGCAGGATATACCATCAGAAGAAAACTAAATCCTGCTTGTTATTCTGAACACTCTCATGTTAAGGCATCAAAGACCAGCCTGGAATAGCGATGATTTCCCAAGCGTCATGCATGGCCAGGGTGAACGACATCCTTGTCGAAACATTGACATAGTAATGGTACTTACGTAGATGTGAAGTCATTTTTAAACGACAGATAAAAAATATTCCTTCGAAAGAGCATCTCGAAAGAATGATGGCGCTTATTTTGTTCTTACAACCATTAAATGAGCTAGCACTAACAGTTGGCCTACTATCAACCAAAAATGACACATGCCGCCTCAAAAGCTAGATTCACATTATGGCTTGACCGAGATTAAATATTGACAATTAACTAGATCCATTGTCGTTAGCAAATAGTACTATCCATGGTTTAATTGAAATTTCGATTTTATTTCCCTTCATTTCCATTTCATCAGATCACTCGGCAAATGCACTTTTACAGATTAGGACCATGAACGCTTCTACTTTGCTTCTTTTTAGAGGAACGGGTCATTTATTTCATTTTGATAAAAAGTAAAATTTATTATGATCAAAACGAGTTTTAAAGGGATGGCACTGTTAACTTATTATATTGGTAACCTATTTAGATAAGAGGAATCTGTTTGACAAATTTTATAAGCCCAATTTTCTTTCGCGAAAAAAAAAACACAAAAAAATGAAAATAAAGACATTGTACATGTTGTATCTAATACATGATAAACCAGACCTAATTTGCATCGACTGATTTCTGTCACGAATGTTGCCGTGGTACGGGTTCGCAACGACAATGATCACGATGGTACATATCTAGGGTTAAGATAATTTAAAGGAATAGGCTAACGTTTTATACAAGACTTTTGAAAATTGATAATACTCAACATGCCGATCTTCTATTCACTATGGAGTATTTTTCACATGAATGACAATCACCGGGGGGGGGGGATATATCCGAGCAGACACTTCCAAAACATCTCTGACTGAAAAATTGTCATTTGAGAAGATTAAGAAAAAATGTGTTAGCATATTGGATGTAAATAGGATGGTATTTCCTGAAACTTCAAATTTCATTTTTTTTTTTAAGCACGGGATGATAGCACTAATGATGTTTCTTGGCTTCCTTTCTACGTAGCATATCACAGACACAGGTATATCGAATATTGAACTATTCCTTTAACAGATGCAGGTATTTCGTGTGTGACTAATGTGTTGATCCTCATCGGGCAGCTATAGACGAGACACCATATTTCCAGAGGGATTTGAAGCCTTTCAAGACTTTCCACCCTTCTAACTATGTAACAGTGTAACAACGGGTCCATGACAAGCAAAAAGACGCCTCCAGAATTACCAAATTGTCAGAAGCTAGTCGGGTAATTTATTTTATTGGGCTTGAATTCCCTGGTGAGGTATGGACGTCTGGCCATTCTTGATAAGCGTTAGAACTGGGATAATCTAATTTAAGTTATTAGTATGTGTTCCCTTAACTGAGGCAGCACTTATAATTTTAGATTGAATTTCGTCTGTTTTGTATTCATGATTTTGTAAATGCCAACGATCTCACATTAGCTGGACAAGAACTCAATAAAACAAACACCAAGTGTTTGTATGTATGAATAAAAAAATATAACATAACTTAATATATATTTATATAATATAAGTGTCACATGATTCTGGAAGAGAGATTGTAATCAGTGAGAAATTAGACAACTAAGCATGGTATCTCGGCAACATGTCGGTTCTTTTTCCTTCCAAAAAATACACTGTACCACATATGATTATCTGTGTTGGCGATCTTCAGTGAATTTGGTTTTTTTAGCTTTCATCATGATTTCACAAAGATAAGTCTATGTTCTTGTACCATATCCAGATCCATGATGATACGGTGACAGTTGGAAGAGGAGGCTTTATGCCAAAGTAGTTTAGTTAAGTTTTTCTGTCCCTGGCGTTCCAATGGTTGATATTTCTTATCTTGTATCGTTTATTCTGGAATACTGCACTGCAAAAACTCTGGTGTTGATTTAACACCAGCCCGGAATCTATATATATGTCTACACCAGAGAACTGTCAAACAACACCAGTTTCGTTTTGGTCTAACACCAGAAAGGTGTTATACAACACCAATTAGTATTAAAACAGCATCGGTTTGATTCCAAACAAATTCCATCGGTTTGATTCCAAACTGGTGTTGTTTCAATATTTCTCTGGTGTGGACATATATATATTCCGGGCTGGTGTTAAATCAACACTGGAGCTTTTGCAGTGTGGTGTTCCAATGATTGATATTTCTTATCTTGTATTGTTTATACTGGAATATATTGGGGGGGTTTCTTTGCCGAATAAGAGATAATAATAATTATCACTATTATTATCAAATTGATTTTAGATAATTTTTCATGGAATTCTCATTTGTTGCAACTAAATTGATTTCGCTTTAATATCGACATTATTGCACATATATCACGTGATTGATAATACTGATGAATAACTGTAAACCGAGTGAAATAGATTTTTACAAATGATTGTGATCATGCTGAACATGTATAGAAGATGGAGGATGATCATATGTCTTCAGCAACTTTGAATATCCCCCCCCAAAAAAAAAAAAAAAAAAAAACCCAGGTTTTAATTAAACACCACCCCGGTATCTATATTGGTAATCACCAAAGAAGTTTTGAAACAATACCAGTTGAGAATCAAACCGATATTGTTTTATCACTATTGGTGTTGCTTTAGCCTAACGCCAAACTGATGTTGTTTCAATAATTCCCTGGTGTTTAATAAAGCATTCAAATAGACCTTTCCCTATACTTAAGGCATATGTAATTGATTAATGTTGATGTTGTTAAAGTGTTATTCTAAGTAATTCCTTCTGTTGTATAATTTTATTTCTGTAAAGTACATTGAGAGTCATTTCAGGTCTGAAATGCGCTATATAAGAACTGCATTATTATTATTATAATTATTATTATTATTATTATTATCATTAGATACCCGGCTGGTGTTAAATCAACACCGGCGTTTTGCTGTGTGCCATGATACAGAGTTCATTTCCGATGTTTACTCTCTAATTCTTCTTGTTCGTGAGCGGAACATGAAGACACTGACTGTATGAATTATTTAATAACAGTGAAACCTTACCCGAGGCACAAAGGCGCGAAAGAAGAAGAACGTCTGAAAAGCCTCAATGCGACATTCAGATACACATCAAATGATACTTCAATGTATAGCTGAGCGGCTCGAATAGAAACAAACATGCCTTTGGCGCATGTGGTTTCGTTAAAAACGAAATATTGAAAACATTTCTTTTTTTTAATAATGATGCTCATTTTACGAAGGCGTATCGGATCATACTTTATTTTTGTTTCCATTGTATCGAAGCCATATGCCCTAATCAGTATAGATGATAATGAACATCAGTTCATCGGCTTGTAGCTATACGTAGCCTACATTTTTCTCACATGGAATTGATAATTTATCGCGAGCGGAGGTAGAATCAATTTGTTTCCAGCCACCGCTCTTCTTATTCCATGGGCATGAGCGTGAGGTCGGAAATGGCTCGTGATCATTGTAATTTAAAAACTGGCACACCTAAATACCAACGTTTTATGAAGTATGTCTCAGTCACAACAACGAACCCGACTCCAAATCGATGAAAACTGAAATGTTATCGTCAATGGCAAACCAGGGGTGGGTTTAGAGTCGGTTTCGTTAGTGTAGCTGAAACATTCTTGATAGAACGTTGAAATTAGGGGATTTTCGTTTCTACGGTGCACGACGTATTTAAGAACATAGAAAATATATTGTCGAATTCCCTTTATGATAATGAACAATCAAGAAGTCTGTGTCGAACATTGGTGAACCAAAACAGCAGATTCGTCCTGGATTCCGGACAAAAAAAAAATCATATTTGCAATTCTTCGTCAGCTTCGGCACTTAGGACGAAACTGCTGTTCCGGTTCACCAGTTTTGCGGCAAAGACCTTCCAGCTGTTCATTGTCATTTGCCGAGCATTTTCAATACATTTGCCGTGTTCTTGAATACGTCATGCGTCGTGAAAGCGAAATCTCCCTTATCAGTGTGTTCATATCTACTTGAGATCAGGAACCCGTAACACAAAGCTTAGCGATGAATAGCAAATATGAAAAAACACTTCTGATTGGTTCCTAGTCGGCACTCTGAACCGAATGCGCATGGAACATTGATCTTGATTGGTCTTTCGATTTAGCGATTGATCGTTAATCTTTGTGTTACGGACCCCTGGTCGAATTAAATACAGGTTCATCCGAATAGCACAAACCAAATTCTCCAATGTCAGTAGCAATGTATAGATAGTGTAATCATAAGTAATATTAACTATGAATAGTATTTTATTAACATCGGCGTAATGTCTTTAATATCGTATTAATTGTTGTCAGTGTTTTCGTTATCATCGCTGTCATCATCATTTTCTAAATATCTACCTTTTCAACTTTGTGCACACTTTGCAAATTTCAAGATGAATTCGGTTAAGCTCTCTCCTACCTTATAAATCGATTGTTCGAGGTTCTTTCAGTAAGATACAGAATAATAATATTACAAGGATTATGCAGTCGGTCAGATTTAAGGGTCTGTTTAGGTTAATAGCTAATTGCCAAAACCTGAGAAAATCGTCAAAATGTTTGGTAAGATTTCATAAATGAAATAATAGGCAAATGCAATGCTTGTTTAGTATTTAGAAGAAAAAAAACTTACGAAAGGCTTCTGTAACTGGGACATAAAACATGACTGGGAAGTATTCCATATAGACAGCCAAGGGGATGACGAAAAAAACGATGGTTTATCAAATGACCTTTCTCAGTTCTAATGCCTTAATATGACTGTGTCTTATCGAGTAACAAGATTGATTAGAGGAATTGGGCTGATGCTCCGCCTCCAGTAAGAAACAATTACAGAGTTTCAAGAATTGACATTTCAATGAGTTTATACTCCGTCCTCCTTTTAATCTGTGCGTACAGTGAATTGAAGAGATTCCTAAAAGGCTTTAAGAATGATAGAATGTTTAGTTAATGTATGGCTCATTCATGCAATAATATCCTAAGACTTATCCCATCGTGCCAATTAATGTTTAATTTATTGTGACAATAATAAGAAGTCTATCAATACGATCACATTTTGATATCAAGCAATACTAAATCAGTAGTTGGTGATACAGAATAATCAACTGTTCAATGGGCTCTGATTTTAGATACGACCAACCACGATTGTGTATGTGTGTGTGTGTGTGTGTGTGTGTGTGTGTGTGTGTGTGTGTTACTCTACAAACTGAAATGTAACATCAACAATTAAGAGTTTGGAGGAGTGACCACCTTTTCCAAATGTTGCATTTACCACTTTAAATGGTTCGACCCAACATCTAAATTGTTGAATTCAGCTTAACGATATAACATTTCGCAAAGGTTGTCATTCCTTCAACATTTCGTTGTTGATTCAAAATTTCAGTTTTTATATAGAGTGTGTGCTTATTTTAAATCTCATTGATGCTGTTTATTGTTTTAATATATTAGCTCGTACTTTATAGCTTGATTAAATGGTTCTGCCTTTTTTACCACGTGCATCCCGTATATACATAATATACAGACATTCATACAGTATACTATAATGATGTAGTTTAAAGGGGGAATTGCGGTATCTGTATTCATTCATATTAAACACTTAGAAGCAGGAGCACAAATCATCTCCTGGGGGGTGTTTCATGAAAGGACTTGTCGGACGTTTTATCCGACAAGTCCCATTTTATCCGACAGTTACCATAGGAACCGTGCCTCTCAGCCAATCAAAATCATGGAAAGATGTCAGATCTGACAACTTGTCGGATGAAAATATTGATGAAACGCTCCCCAGGAATGATCTGTATTTCTGTGTCCACCTTTATTTTAAACCGTTCATCTTATTCATTGTTCTTATTTCTTGAATTTAACTCATAAGTGATATTTAGCTTGTTTTAATGTTTTGACTTCTATACCTCGTACATCCTTGATATAATGAAAACACAAACACTAGTTCAAAAACTGAAGATCTTACAGAAAATAACAGAATCATTCTGTAAATTGTTATGGCAGGAAAGTTTCTGTAATTTAAGATGACGTGTGTATTTAAAAAATGAATAAAAAGTTTCACTACAGGAAATGTGTAAGGTTTCATATACAAAAAACTAATTTTCGGTAATTTTACCAAAAAAATTACACAAAACATATATATATATACCCAGTGCGGTAACATTCCATATGTTCTCGAGACTCATCTGCTGGATCCTTTGTATATTTAAGGACAAATTACTAAATTGATGTGATTCAAAGGGGGAATTATGATATTCTGATTTATCTATATTAAAAACGCTTCAGCGGGAGTATAAATCATCTTAATCTACGAGAAGACTCTGTATCTCCGTGTCTTATGAATAAGTCAATTGGAATATTCTCCTAAATCATTTTCGGATTTAGAAGCTTTGAAAATATTTATTCATTATTAAAGCAATTTGAGTTCATTAAAACGATTTTTGCTGTATTTAATTTCCAAACGAGACAAAACATTGAAAGTGGGTCAGTTCAAATATCAAGAACCTTCGTGCCACCGCAAAGACTCCTGGGAATCGATTTGGAGAAATTTGATAGAAAAAAAATAGTTTATTGGAGAAAATACTATATCAACGATAATCACAAGAGTCTGCTTTGAATACAATTTGCTGCATTTACCTCTTTAAAGTAAACTCAGGGTACAATAATGTAATACTTAATTATTTCTTTTTTGGGGGGGTAAGATCACTATTTGCCAAAATATATATGGGTAAGAATATAAAAACAACCCAAGTCTAATGACATCTCTAAAAGCTTTACGGATACATTATTACTCTGTTCATTGAATCATTACATTCCCGCATATTATGTGTACATCTTTTAACAATGTTTTAAAATTTCGATTCGATTACTCTAAATACACAGTACATGATACAGCCCTACAAATATTTTTGTTAACTTTATTTGAACTCTACTCATCGTAACATTAAAAAAAATATCAGCCCACTCTTCTGACATTTTTTTCACCTTTTCCTTAGAATTATTTATCAAGTAGTTGTCATGACAACATGGCATTTTTGTATTTGTTTCCAGTTCTTACTTTCTACAAATAGAATAAATAGTTATTTTATATAATCTCACTAATGGGGTTTGATCCATGTTCTTGATTGTAAAGAATAAATGTCGAATCTCTTTTCAGCAGTTAATAATGTAAAGATTATGCAGCCCATCCACATTTATAATTTGCCTAGAGTCACCCACAAATACGATCTTGATTTTCTTCTTCTTCTTCTTCATCAGGATAGCATGTATTAATAAATAACGGTTTTATTTTTCTATGAAAAGGTATACGATGTGATTTGAATGTTATATGGATTCCAGGGGGTGTTTAACAAAGATATAAGTATGACTTATGGGGTGTTGCAAGAAACTTGCGATCAATCGCAAGTCTATTTTCGGTCCATAAATCAATCATATGTCTTGCAGTTTATTGCAAATTAGTGATTGATTGCTAATATTTTCTTGCAACACCCCCTAAGAGTCGCACTTGAATGCCGATGCGTGCATGATATGCAACGCGCATGCGCAGTAGTACGCGTCCTCTTGTCATGATCTGACCAATGCGGTCATGTCTTTTATAACGCAGGATGTGTCAAATAACGGGCAATGTCTGATACACTGCCGCAATGAGAAATAAAATAAAGGGGACAACATGACGCACGTGGAGATGTTAAAAATCGTGAGCAAGCGAGTGAGAAAAGATTCGAACCCTTTTAGAATGAAAATCTAATTTTGGGATAGATATTGACATAGTATTCAGAAAATTACAAGCTTTTCCCCTTTTCCGTTCATTTTCTGTTTTCATTCTACTTTTCTTAACCTGTTTCTCTTTTTTTTTCTTGGTTGTAGATCATAAGCCACCTCCCCATGTGTATGCCAGTAGTCACGTACGACATACAGAATACAGGTTGACACGACATCTGCTACTTCGACAATTGCTCCGGGCTTGATTTCGTCTAAGTTGTAGGGTTAGGCTTGCAATATAGTTTTATGTGAGGTTTAGGGTTAGGGTTAGATTTAGGGTAGGGTATAGTGTTAAATCCAGGGTTGAAGTTGGTCATTCCATTAGTGTGTGGAATTTAGAGGGGAGCAATTGTCGCCAGAGCATATGTCATGGAACCAGAACACAGAAGAATGAACACGTGACAATGGTTATCGTGGTATAGACAGATGGATCGGTTTTAATAATAATAATAATAATATAGGGTATTTATATTGCGCACATATCCACCTTGTTAGGTGCTCAAGGCGCTCATATATTACCCGGCTAAGCTATGCGTTCATAGCGAACACAGCTTTTTTAAGGAATTATCCTACCGGTACCCATTTACCTCACCTGGGTTGAGTGCAGCACACTGTGGATCAGTTTCTTGCTGAAGGAAATTACGCCATGGCTGGGATTCGAACCCACGACCCTCTGTTTCAAAGTCCGAAGACTAATCCACTGGGCCACAACGCTCCTCCTTTTAAGATGTTTCCAGAAACACATACGGAGAGTCTGATTCGGATTCACAGATGTCCCCACACTCTAAAAAGACTGAGTAAAACTTTACCCAAAATTGGGTAGAAAGGGGACATGCATGTTTTCTGGGTATTTTTTAACCCCATATTGGGCTTTTCAGTTCAACGCAACATTGAGGAAAAATTCACAACATATTTTACCCAACCAACATGCATGTTCCCATTTTACCCGATATTGGGTAAACCTTTTTTTAGAGTTCACCAGAACAGTATTATTGAAGAAAAGAAATTATTACCTTGTCAAAATACATTCGTAGCAGAATTAACGTAAGGCCTCCGTTGAAGCCTTCAAAAGCAGACTAAATCCATTGTTTTCTTCCTCTTTAATTCCTTAGTTCTATTAATATTATGTAGTGAATGTTAACATTATGTTTATATAATGTATATGTTCCCCCTAGACTTCTTACTTCTCTGATTATATTTTAATGGATTTAGTGTTTTATCGCATGAATGCTATAATTGCGAAGCGCATTAAAATGTTTATGGAATGCGCTTTATAAATGTAACATGTATTGTACATCATTTGTTTAAGAGTAATGAAATATCTTTAAAGAACTTGTAAGGTTGATGTTTTCTAGGTTCATGTTTTCTAGATATCATACCATCCGATTATCCGTTAAAAGTTTCCATTAAAGCTTAGAGCTTACTTGCGTAAATAAATTTGATAGTTGATATTCATTTGCGTTTGGATCAAAATTCTTCCAATAAGCCTAACGTAATCGTTACTACAATTACAATTAGCATGATTGACGTCGTCGTTTACTATCTGGGACCCGTCTTACAAAGAGTTACAATTGATCCGATCAACCTCAACTATATGGTAATCCATCAATGTCATCATTTTTCTAAAGGAAATTTGCTTAACGTCCTGAGTACAACAAAGTTAGGCGCACTATTTTTTTTTAATGAATGTATGAATATAATCATATCTGGAAAATATTTTGAACAAACATGCCTTTTAGATGTTAACGTTGCTGGCTTCCCATAGTTGTAGTTGATTGGATCAATCGCAACTCTTTGTGAGACGGGGGCCCTGGAGTCAATAATTTAAAACCGACACTTCTACCACTCTCCTCCTCATAACCCCTTCATAACCATCCGTCAAAATATCTTTTATTGAATCTGAAAATATAATCCGATGGAATTTTCAGATTATATTAGGCGCATCGGTATCAACAATACGGATTGGTTCATTGCCCAGACAGGCGCATTTAACATCAGCTATCAATCAGAGACTGATTCATCAATACTAGTATTTATCTTTTTTTTTCTCAATTTCTTTCTTTCTTCCTCTATCTCCCTCTCTTTCCATGTATCTATCTCTCTCTGTCTATATTTCTCCCTCTCTTTCACCTCTTTCCCTCATTTTCCCCTCCCTCTATCTATATCTCTGTTGTGCATGGGTGTGTGCGTGTGTGCGTGAGTTTGAATCTCTCTCTCTATATATATATGTCTGTCTTTCTCTCTGTCCCTCCCTCCCTCTCTCTATCTGTCTCTCTTTATATGTCTGTCTTTCTCTCTGTCCCTACCTCCCTCTCTCTATCTGTCTCTCTTTATATGTCAGTCTTTCTCTCTGTCCCTCCCTCCCTCTCTCTATCTGTCTCTCTTTATATGTCTGTTCTTTCTCTCTCTCTCTCCCTCCCTCTCTCTATATGTCTCTCTTTTTTCTCTCACACACACACACACGCGCGCACCTATACAAACTCTTAGATAGAGATATTGAATAGGGATTTCCGAAGGATTTTTTTCCCCCAAGCATGCCTTTGTTATTTCTACCGCACACTTTCCTACATCTGAGTTTGAAATGAAATATTGCATCTTAAAACGTTTCTAATTGCAATCTCATCCGATGCCAGTTGATGAAATTTAGACTAATCCCAAAAATTGCGACTCAGTGGACAATTCCATTAGCTAAACCCGGAAAATGACAATCATGTATCTGGGTTAGGAACTTTTCATTTCCATTAATAATTCAATGTGATTGTGAAATGCTATCCCTTCTCCACCATAGTCTTTCATTTTCTATCCCGTTGATAACGTATTTAGACGTATCTGGCGACGTATTACTGAAAGTAGTTTTATGTATTACAACATGAAAAATATATAATTATTGAGCATTCAAATATGATAATTGTGAAGGACAAAGTCCTCTTTCATCTCTTAACTGTGCATATATCTATATATTTTTACTTTATCTTTCAATGTTTTTATTTCCATAAAAAAAACAAAGAGCAAACAAACAAAGCAAGTGCACATAAACCTTCTCTAAGCCAGAACCAAGAACAATTCAAAAGATGTTAGAATATCCAAAAGCCTGCATGTACATATTCTGTTAAGCTACAACCATACATTTCAGACTTATTGGGCGCTGTTTTTGCTGCTGCTGCCTTCATTTTTTGCTCTTTAAAATCTCACATTTTTCAACTGTTTTGTCAGTGCATTGGGATATTATTTCTATGTCAACTGTTTCAAGTGGAATCACTGATTCTGGTGAACTACTTTGCATTCTGGATTGGTGCCTAATTTTTTCAGAATTTTGAGAGAAAATTTCTGCTCAACTGCTTGGTTTTGAGAAACTAAGTGTAGCTGGATATAGCTCTTATGCACAGAGTCAATGTGGACTTTCAGCCCTTTCATAGTGTTAATGATGCCCAGGTCAGCCTTTCAATATAGCAGTGCTGAGCTTCATTCACTGAGACATGCATGTGGTACCAAACATGTTGATGCACATGTGTTTCAGACTTTAAAAGAACTTAACTTGCTTCATCTTCGTAGTCGACGGGCTGGATCTCACTTACATAAACATCATCGGGAGAGGCCCCACCTATCAGCAAGAACACATAGGTCTACATCTCGACCTGTGAACCAAAGGAATATCTGCCCATCAGTGTATCCTTTTAAAACTCAAGCAAAGTTCTGCTCTATCAATTCTCAGTCACTGCGAAATAAAACAACAGAATTTATTGAATTTGTGTTAGACAATAAACTTGATATCGTGGTCATTTGTGAAACCTGGCTCAAGACTGGAGACGATATTGTCATCGGAGACATCACGCCAACGGGGTATACGTTCAAGCATTTTCCACGCACAAACAACAAACGAGGTGGAGGCCTTGCTCTCTTATACAAATCTACTCTGAATGTGCGCTTCCCTGAATTTATCGCTAACCCCAAGGCTTTTGAGGTTTTCTCAGCTGAAATTGTCAGTTCAACATTATCACTCCTACTTGTTGTAGTGTACCGCCCACCAACTAGATCAACAGGTTCTTCCTTTGATGCGTTCACTGCAGAGTTTGAGTCACTTATTGAAGATTTATGTTTGAATCAAATGCCTATTATCATCACAGGTGATTTTAATGTTCATGTCGACTCAGCGTCAAATGCAAATGCTTGTGCCTTCAAGAATCTCCTCTCTAGCCACAACCTTAGACAAAGTGTTACCTGTCCTACGCATAGAAAATGTCACACTCTGGACTTACTGATCACCAGGGAATCAGACCCAACCTTTTTTGATGATCTGCATGTCATCAACGGGATAGCTGATCATTCAGCAATAACCATCAAGCTGTATCTTGAGCGCCCTCAGAACCAGAAGGTTGAAGTAAAAACAAGGAATGTATCAGCCATCAGTAAGGAGGCTCTCTGTGATGATATAAAGTCTTCCAAGCTTTCCAGTACAGAGTTGAAACTTAACTCATTGTCATCACAAGCTGAGCAGTATAACACCATCCTTGGAAATATTTTTGATAGTCATGCTCCAATGAAGACACGTACAGTGGTTCTGAGACCCCATTCTCCATGGTTCAAGAGCAGCTTTCATACTGAAAAGCGGGAAAGACGTCGCCTAGAGACCTTGTGGAGAAACTCTGGACTTGAGATTCATCGGCAGATGTATACATCGCAGAAGCAGAAGGTCAATCGACTCATTCGTCAATCAAAGTCAACATACTACAATGACCTGTTCACAGAGAATGCATAAGACCGGAGACGACTCTTCAGTATTGCTGATAAAGTCCTTCATCGCAAAAGCAAGTCTCCTCTCCCACAGCACCAGTCAAAGGAACATCTATCCAAAGAATTTTGTAAGTTCTTTGATGAAAAGATCTCAAACATCCGCCAAGGATGCCAGATTGCTGATTACCTAAGCCTTCCTTCTGCTGGAATACTGTCATCACCTAGTAACTTGTCGGTTTTCGAAGAGGTAACAGAGGATGAGGTACGACGCATTGTATTATCTTCACCACCAAAATCATGTGATCTGGATCCTATCCCAACTCTGTTGCTCAAATCCTGTTCTTCTACTGTGATCCCTATTGTGACATCAATCATTAATACCTCTTTACAATCTGGAGAAGTCCCAGAAGTTCTGAAAGTTGCACAAGTTAATCCAGTGCTGAAGAAGTCAAAACTCGATCCAGAGAACATGAGCAACTATCGCCCGATCTCCAACCTCAGCTTCTTGAGCAAGACACTGGAGCGCGTCGTGATGAACCAGTTGAGTTCCTACATCAAAGATAATTCTCTCCATGATACATTACAGTCTGCCTATCGTGCCAATCATATTGTCGAGACAGCAATCCTCAGAGTCCAGAATGATCTACTTTCCGGCATGGATCAAAAGAAGATATCGCTTCTAGTCCTACTGGACCTTTCAGCAGCATTTGACACTGTCGGCCATGATATTATTCTCCATCGACTTAGTGACCTATATGGAATCAGCGGAGTCGCACTACAGTGGTTTCGATCGTACCTGACAGGAAGGACGAGCTATGTTTCAGTCGACGGTGCCAGATCCGACTCATCAACGCTGAAGTATGGCGTTCCTCAAGGCTCTGTCCTCGGCCCGCAGTTGTTCAGCATGTACACTTCGCCCATATCTCACATCATCAAGAGGCACGGACTCCAGTATCACCGATATGCAGATGATACACAGATTTACTGTACCGTCAACTCATCTCAAACTGAGGTCAATTTAGGACTTCAGCGCATTGAATCATGTGTAGCTGACCTCCAGGAATGGCTGTCTAATAACTATCTTAAGATGAATAAGGACAAGACAGAATTCCTTGTTGTGGGATCTCGTCAACAACGAGCCAAAGTTACAATAAACCATCTAAGAATTGGCAACTCTTTAATCAAGCCTTCTGATCAAGTGAGAAACCTTTGAGTAGTGTTTGATTCCTCACTTACAATGGAGCAGCATGTCACAGCCACTTCCAAGGCTGCCTGTATCTCTATCCGTAATCTTGGAAGGATCCGCAAGCATGTAACTAAGAAAGTTGCTGAACTCCTTGTTCATGCCTTTGTAACAACCCGACTGGACATTTGCAACTCAATTTTGACTGGTTTGACTCAACATCAACTGCACAGACTTCAGCGTCTGCAGAACATGGCCGCACGTCTTGTGTCCCTTCAAAGAAAGAGAGTCCACATTACTCCAATTCTGCGTGACCTACATTGGCTGCCTGTCAACTAGAGAATAGCCTATAAACTTGGGGTCCTCGTATTTAAAGCGCTTAACGATAAATCTCCAACCTACATATCAGAGCTCTTATCTCAGCATAGACCAACACGCAGTCTCAGATCAGCAGATCAAGCATTGCTGACAGAATCTCTCAGCCACACAACTTGGGGTGACAGAGCCTTCTACATCTCTGGACCAAAGCTGTGGAATAGCCTTCCCCAATTTATCAGGAGAGCAGAGACCCAATCAACTTTTTAGTCTTACCTCAAGACTTTTCTGTTCCCCACTCCAACATTATTGCAAGAATAACTCAATTGTAGCATTACTAGGACAGTACTTGAACTGAATGATGATCCTAAGCACTGTTTGAAGACATTGAAATTTGTGAGATATTTCCTATTTTTGAGCAAGCGCCATGAGCGCCCAGCTGAGGCGGATACCGGCGCTATACAAGAACCCATCATCATCATCATATATGGATTCAAAATAAGCTTGTGTGAGCTTCCAACTGATATACCAAATAATGTATCATCTTCATTGAACTGAGATTAATATCAAATTGTGTATGCCACGATTAAAAAAGAACTATTCCCCAAATTTACATGCATGTTGACATCGTGTAAATATAGTGTTTCCTGAAAATAATCTAGATGAAGAAGAAACTATGATGATTTGATAGTGGCGACTTGTATCACATCACGTTGTTATAACGATGTACACTGTATTCAGATTATAAATGTCATTGATTATCTGTCTCCATGTTAACGATTAATTAAACAATTTCAACTCTCATTATTATGTCATGCGTATAGGAAAGTAATTTACAATCCAATGAAATAGTTTATCAGTAAACGTTCGCAGAGAGAAGCAAATGGAGGCGACATCTTTTTGCATCTCAAATTTCATTACATTAACAAATCCAATTTCATTTTCCCTTCTAGTATTAAACATCGCTCAAAATGGAGAGAGCAATTATCTTTTTTTTTTTCAAATAGAATTATACCCTTTTCACATAAAGAATGCGTGATTGAATATTGATAAGCCTTTCTAAATTGATTTTCGTGAGGAAGACTTAATTTGATATATCCCCGTCAATTACCTGATGCAAGCAATTATCCTGAGTATGTAGATCTGTTTAAATGCTTTGCGTTACTGCTCCTTTGTCAGTGTGTGGGTTAATTCATTATTCTACCTGAGGTGTCTCAATTAATCTTGCTATCCCTTTAGAAAATGTATTTATTTTTGGGTTCATATAGCCGAATATGTCACTCCTGTCACAACTACTAAATATCATTCACATACAGAAATATTTGTTCTATTTGAATCGCCAATCAAATACCACTAATTCATCATCCAGTAGCGTACGCAGGATTTTGAAAGGGAGGGGGAGTTTCGAGTTAAATGAAAATTTGACAAGCAAAAAAAAAGGGTTTCACCAAAAAAAAAAATTGTCTTTTCGTAACAAAAAGAAATTGACAAGCAATAAAAAAAAAGTTTTCAAAAAAAAATATGAGGGGCAAGGTTGAATGCCTGTAACCCTCCCCCCCCCCCCCTGCGTACGCGCCTGTCATCATCCCTCCTATCGTATACATATGATTAGGATGAGGGAATTTAATTGGAATCAAACATCATACGTGGATAGATAGTTTGCATGCATTCTGGAGGAGAGCTAATTCGCCCTTATGTGGGGAGGAAAATCAAAGAAATTTCACACAATGAAAACCTTCCCAAAGGATAGTTGAATTGAATGTCCGAAAACTTTTTAATGTAAAACCTTATCAAGAACTGCTTAAATCCAACTAGGCCTTATGATACCAATTATATCAACATGATCAACGAAATCGACTCAAACCTATCGATTGCATGTCATAACGAAATAGTTTTGCTCGGCCTGGAAGCTGTTTTGTCATTGTGACTGTGTCTTAACGATTACCTTTGAACTTACACTTGTATACTATATATAAGAGGCATTTGTATAGCGCCGTCTATCTAGAAACAATCTATTGCGAGGTGCATTGTTATCATTATTATTACCTCGGCTTTAGCTCGAGCTGCCGGGTACCCATTCACCTCACCTGGGTCGAGTGCAGCACAGTGTGGATAAATTTCTAGCTGAAGGAAAACACGTCATGGCTAGGGTGCGAACCCACAACCCTCTGTTTGAAAGGCGAGTCAGAACCACTAGACCACGACGCGCCCATTATAGTCCTAAAACTAGTTGATTGCATAGGAACGCTCAAAGCGGTCTTCTAAACTGGTTCCCTACACTGGTGGAAGAGAAACTAGTTCAATAAAGTATACTGAGTCTTGCTTCACATTCACTGTATTTATGGAAAAATTCACAACAGCCAAATTGATCATGTTGATATTTGATAGCAAAAGAATTGCGGATCTTGTAATCAAAATAGTACCCACTGCTAGTGCATCCTATGCACTATTTGACCGAGCCTAATTACATCGTAAATAAGCGACACCGAATTATTGATTCCTTTGCTGACACCCTCCGATCCTATTAAGGGTAATGGAAAAGGCAGCTTTATTTGGAGTATATAAGATTGGTTAGGATCCCACCGGGATAGCATCCTCAAAGAATCACCTTGGAATACCTCTTAGGGACGTCATGATCATCATCAAGAAACATCATAGCCCCCCTCGGGCCAAGTCTCAAAGATAATCGCATTAATGTTTATAATTATATCGTCAAGACAAGTGCAAATCCGTATGAAAAGGGAACCTTTGTATAGGAGAAATAAACATAAGCCCCACCTGGCCCATCGCGCAGTCTGCTAGGCAATTTCTGCATGCCTGGTAATTTGAAGAAAACGGTATATCATGGATATATACTCTTGCGAAGGTGGAAAATGCAATTTCTTGAAGTAATCGTTCTCACTTGTGAACTATCCTCCAGATGGGCGCTTGCATTTTACATGATCGCTTTCTGTAATGAAGACCCCATAGGTCTTATAAGATTTTAGATAGTAGAAATCGAGATAAGAAACCAAGGAGATGAAGCACCTTTGCATACTCTTCAAGAACAGTGTTGTCCAATTTCTGACAACCAGCGAAGTTACACTAAAGAGAAAACGGACGGAACACTCGTCATATGCCTTTTCTGTCACATTTGTTTTCTTCTTCCCTACCTAATATATTCATCATCGTCAATATATAATATTTTTATCATAAATCTTCTTACCAACGCTAAGTTGGGGATTGGCTTAAAAGAAATCCAGATGTCGAATAATATTGATGAACATGGTTAATGACAGCACTAAGCTGGAATAAAGTAAATGAAATATACATGGATGGAAGTGATGGTCAAGTTTCCCCCATTTTTACTATAAGCAGATAAAATAACAATCTTGAAACGCAAATATTTTAACAATAAAGGCGAGTTCAAAATTCGTTTATGAAAAATTAATCCTACATTCTCAATTTCCATTTTCTTTTTTTTTTAAATACCCCCTGAATATTCAAATGGTGTGTATCATTGCAAATTCTTTATCCAAAGACATGATTTTCCTCCCCTTACTTATAAACATGCTCGAGTGATTGATTGATAGCTATTCATAGTTAATGACATTGCTTCTAGATTATTGGATTCATTTTTCATTTGGATTTCAATATTTATGTATTCATGAACATTACACCGTAAAACGAGGTATGTATGTGCTATGAAGATATAATGCTGTACCAAATGTCAATGAACACATATCAAATCAACTTAAAACATTAATGTTATCAAATATTTATCCATTTCCACATAATTGACATCGACCTCGTCCCAATACGACGCGGCACATTAAATTCGCCATTAAGTTAATAACCAATTCATTTTGCTTTCAGCTCTGCGAGGGCAACATCTTCTTACTCTTTCATTGAAAATAATGTATATTTGAATATTATTTTTCAATGAGTGGGGCTTACATGTTAGAGTAAATCCAATATCTCAATCAGTCCGACTCTCGATCTTCTAAAAAGGTGCACTCTCATTACTTATCAGGAGTCTCGATTTTTTTTTTTAGAGAAACAATGCTCTTAATTTTCTGATTGCAGTAATCTTGATAATTGGATGATTCTCAAAAAGAACTTCATGGATCATTCTAGAACTTTCGAGTAAGACAATATTGGATTTTTTTTATCATTCTATATATGTAAAACAAATGAAAATCATCTACAAAGATACCACCATTTTTTCCACGTGTTTTATGTAAGGATTTCATTCAAATAAATTCAAGATAAATACAAACAAAATTGACAAATCTTCATTTCATATCAATAACAAAATACAACAATATTACCAACACAAACTGAATCAAATAATGATTTAATTAAATACCTCCTAAACATACTTATATGTATAACAAATGAACTCAGCCCCGACCCCCATGTAACCTACATGACTTTTTAGTAATACATATAATTAATATTGAAAGATTTGCAGGAAAAACAATCAACATATTATTGTTGCACCCTTAATATATTTTACATAAAGTTTCTACATACAATAAAAAAAGTACATTGACATAATATACACCCACTAACACACACACACACCCTCTCCCGCAACCAACACACTCACACATACACATACATAAACAAACACAAATACAAATTTGTTCATGAACATTTGAATTTGACATAGGGTATAAAAAAAAATCTGCAAATCAGATTGACACAAGAGAAGGGGGAAATTAAATTTGCTCACACACGCGCGCGTTCGCACACAGGCATGCGAACGCACAATTCATATTTGCATAGGCCATTTAATAGTAATAGTAATGATAATAATAATAATGTTACTTGTAAGGCGCCAAATCCACTCTGTAGAGTGTTCAATGCGCATAAAGAGCTAAGAATTAAATAAAAGAGTTATCAGAAGATTTTTAAGTCTCGACAGAGGTGCATCTTTTAAGTCTTCGGGGAGGCTATTCCACAGAGTGGGGCACTCATAAGCAAATGATCTTTTGAAACATTTAACTCGACGTAACTCGACGTTATTATCCGACATTACATAGAGGGTAATCGAAATATTTATATTGAAAATGTCTCAGATTTTTACATGTAGTCACAACATGATAGAATACATCTGTTTACTTATAGAAGCCATCTCGTAATTTAGAATATTTACTTTAATTATAAATTAATAATCAGATTAATATTTTATTTACTATCGAATCTTCCCTATGCACTAGGAATAGTACTACTATTGAACTGTTCTCATAATGGCGCAGTATTATCTTTCAAATAATCTAACTGCACTGTCAGAAAAAAATAAAAATAAAAACATGAAAGAAAGCTACTATAAATTTTATAATGATATTATCATCATTAGTTAAACAGATATGCGGTAAAGGTGAATTTATTGTTCTGCTTTACGTCATATGGTTTGTTTACGGCGCATCAATTCTTTTTAAATACGTTTAGGAACTCATAAGGTGGTCAGCAAAAAAACTGGAATGGATTCAAGATATTATCAACTAAAAATGGATTGTGTCTACTTCTCGCACTCACCAAGCAACAGCCCCGTTATACCTTTTTCTCCTCTTCATTTCCTCTCAATTTTCAATTTTTTTTTTAAATCTTTTTCTCTTTGATCAACTTTCATCCGTCCTATGTTATTGCATTCCTTTCTCTCTCTCTCTATCTTTTTCATGTTCCCATCGGGTTTTTTTCCTTTCTTATTACAATGTTCCTCTCTCTCATTCCCCTCTCTGTCTCTCTCTCTTTCTCCATTTCAATCCCTTCAGCTCTCTCTTTTTGAAGATCTGTGTTTACTTTCTTTTCCTTTTCCCTTCTCTCTCTCTCTGATCAGTCCACTCCTCATCTTTCCATCTCGCTATAATGGAATAAAAAAGCGCGCGCTAATTTATCATCTTTCTTTTGCCAATTAATTTTAAGAAGCTCGAACAAGGTTAAATTGTAACGATTTTGGAAATTAAAGTGATACTTCATGTCAATGTTTTATTCATAACGTCATTGTGGAATTCGATGTAGGGATGAATTATGAAACTGTAGATAAACGGGTCCCCACTATAAATGTAAATGAAGGACAATACAAGAACACCCCCACAACGACAGCACGTTTTCTTCCCATTATCTATAAAAATGTCTCTATCAAATCATATCAAATATTAATACGTTCATGCACAAAACACGTCGCCAGATAAACTGATGTCCAGTCACGGACAGTGAATTTGATAGTATTTTGATAAGAAATACATGTCAAACGGTGAGGCCTCTGTATACTAAATAAAACAGAACAAAGAGGTCAATCGATATGAAAGATATCGATCTTGAAAATTGCGGTGTAACCGAACGGTGAATAAAAACATACAAGCTTGTAAGAAGTTTTATTCGGTTAATTGTTAAACTATATCTACCACCAATCGATTACGTTTCAGTTTCGAGAAGAAAGTCACAATTACCGTGCTTACACTTAATCGGCATTTGGTTCTGAACCAAATGCCGATGCAGAATCGGCATTTGGATTGCGTTTACACGTTGTTACAGCTCGCGGTTCAGAACCGCGAGCCGATGCAAAAACCTGAAATGATACGCGTACCTACAATATACGTCATAATAAAGACAACGCTGGATCAGTGCGCTTACAATTACGTCACAATGGTAAAGTAATTGAAATGCGCACAAATTGCCGGTGCAGAATCGGCTTTCTGTTTACACGTAGTAAAAAAGCCGATTCTGCATCGGCTCGCGGTTCAGAACCTATTACTTTGGTGGTGCAAATTGCCGGTTCTGAACCGCGAGGCGATTCAAGTTGCTCGCGTTTACACGCTATGAAAAAGCCGATTCAAATGCCGATTAAGTGTAAACACGGTAATATCATCTTCGGTAAGGGTTTCAAAGACATATCTCAATCCGGAATAGGTTCGTGTCAACAAACACAAGTACGCTGTTACACCTGCTGACGCGATCACAAGACTGATATTTTTATTTTGGTTTGTTTTGATTATAATCTGTCTTTATCTGTTCTTGCTCTATTGATTTTTATTGATTCTTTATCTCAATTGACCCTGTTAATCCATGGTAATGCTACTAAAGACAACCCAAGATCAATAGCAGGTGTCTCAAGCCCTTGTATTTCCTTGCAGATTTAGATTTAGTGTTACTTTTTTATTTTGATCCATATCAGAGCAAATAAAGCGAAAAGAGCAAGGTCATGAAGTCAAATATAGTTCCTTTCAAAATTTTCAGTATTACAATTTCAGCAGACAAAAAAATGGTAGTACAAATGAATATAATACAAATAAACAATGAAAATAGAATAATAAAGAATAAGAATAATAATACAGATAAATACACTAAAAGTATATAAATAAAACAGTATTAAAATTTTACCAGATTTTTTTTTATCTCAAACTGAATGATGTTAATCGAGATTTTTTTTAAATAACAATAGTAATTTTGAAAGACGACGGACTGTGTAGAAAAGCTTAACATATCGAATGATCTCATTTGTCATGATTGTTACTTTATCGGAAATGTTGCGATTCAATTCAAAGATTTTAGTAAAAAGGTACTCATTCATTAACGTATAAAGACGTTTCACAACGTGATCATCACACATGAGACGCAGTTTAACTGCAACATTCATGTTATATGCTATATACTGTACATGTAATATATAGTAGGCAAAACATATCAATCTTAAAAAAAAAGTTTAAAGAATAAACAAAAGTTACCATACCGATAAAAGAATGAAATGGGAGTAAAAAATAACACATAGAAAGATGAAAATGTGATCTATTAACAAAATCTAAACCAGAAAGAAAGAAATATACGATATTTCAGGCACATGAAATGTTCGTGAAAATTATCCGGAAAAGAAAAAACAGGTTTTAAACGTCAAGTGAAACCTGGAATTTTTTGACAGCACTACTTTGAAATATGCAAAATTGGATTTCAGACTATGTCATGTAATGTCGACAGAAATCTGAAAAGAAAAGTCATGAAATATAAGCTAGATGATAGGTAAACTCCATTTTTTTATTCAATATATGGGTTTCCATCAGAATGTTTCCGATGGAATAATGGAATCATGGAGAAAGGCAGGCCTAATATCGACCCAGACATATCAACATCCAAAATCATCTCGTAATGAAAATATTGGATATGTTATTGGAGCGAAAATTATATCTGAACGTGATCTTGTATCGTTTCCTTTGATCAAAATATAAATGTTCCAGATATTCTGCATGTTCGTCTAAGATTTCAGATGAGAATTGTGGCAATATCTCACCTGTTTGATAAGAATGGCATATTCGGGGGAAATATTACGACACCCGAGTAGTAGCAGCGGCAGCATAGAGCACTAACAGCAGTAGAAGTGTCAGCAACAGCAGCAGGACCGGCAGTAGGCATGGTCGGCTATATCGAGGGGCGGAGGTCGTGTCCACCCTCTCGAATTTTGAATTTCGTACAGCAGCCGTCGTGAGAGGGGTCTCACTCCCACACCCCTCTTTGAAAAAACCAAAAATCTCTCGAAATGAACGTGCACGGCAGAATGAATAATGATAATAATAATAATCCGCTTTTATATAGCGCTTAATACATCGGAGCGACGTCTCTAAGCGCTTTACAGATGTATCATTACCCCGGTCATCGGATTCCGGCATGCCCGCCTGCAAAGTATGCGCCTTATCCACTCCCTGGGGGGCATTCCAACAAGAGTTCTAACAAGGCTCAATTCCTAGACATACTATATAGGCTATCACATCCTCCCACGTACCCATTTGACACCTGGGTGGAGAGTGGCAAACAATGGATTGACGCCTTGCCAATGGACGTTAGGCCATGGTAGGATTCGAACGCACGACCCTCTGATTACAAGGTACGAGTCAGAAGCGCTACACCATAACGCTTGATTTAGGGCCTTTTCACACGTGAATCTTGAATCATCATTGTAATAATAATTGCAATTGTTATCGTGATTGTGATTAGCGTTCGTGATTCTAATCATGTTCTAGTTTAGTTTCACATGTGCTAATAATTCGTCATTAGACTTATTTTTCACTGGAACCATCATTCCAATTACGATTTTTTTTTTTTACCGTGTGAAAGGGCGGTAAGTGATAATTTTGTAATAATGATACTTGTATGTCAAGGGAGAATTTAACCTAGATGTTGATTATTTTTTAGGGTGGATGGCCTCTTGACATCTAGCCATTCATTTAAAATTCTCATTAAACCCTTGTTTTAATGTTATTTTTTCTGATCTTCGATTTGACCTGAATTAGGAAATATAATTCAACTTAAGCTACCTTCTTAGAATGCAGCTGTTTGATACGCTATCTCTTACATACCTATGTGCATGCCTAAAATTTATATACATGGATTTATCCGGTCAAGGCTATCCAATACTTCGTTATCAACAGAAGTTGTCTAATTTTAGATAGAAATCTTATTTTTCTAGCTTTTTTTTTTTTTTTGTTTGTTACATTTTGCACTTTTGTATCAGTATCTAAACTCTGCAATATAAATCATGGTGACACTGAACTTTAAAATACATGTAAACGGTATAGGAGAAGGTTTTTAAAACAGGACACTTTAATAATAAAACAAAATGGAACTTATGACATTTTGCGTACGGTGCTCGCCTTAAAAGATATTCATTTTCTCTGAAAGCTGGTTGAGGGATAAAACTCTTGTCGACGACAAAGTTTTTCCTGTTCTCCATATTTATTTTGATGATTTTTCTTGTACACACATGTCCTGATTTCGTACGAGCATGAAAATAATCAATACGTTCTCTCGGAGCAAAATGCAATATCGCTGTGTTCCCGCTTTCTAAATAGAGCCACAATGGAGATAATATTTCATCTACGTTAGATATGAAGTGATAATCACTCTCTCACACCCCAACATGCGTACACAACCACCCCTCCGTTTCACAAACGCATCATGATACCCACATACATATCCACCCCACTCTTTTTCATCGTCACACACAAACATTCCGACACCCTTGTTTTTCCCATCAAAATAATGTTACTCAAATTTTAATTTATTTTGTATGTTTTTATATTGTTTTGTATTTTTAAAAGAATATTGGCGGGTGCCAACGAGGTTCAATAACTGCAATTAAATGCCCATCCTCACACAAACCTTTATTTAAGCATGCACACTATTTTATCTCCAAACGCATACATACCCACATCACTCCCTTTCACATACACATCTTCACACACTTTTTTAAACAAGTAAACACCGAGTTACCAATAATGCATATAGCATTTCCATTTATTTGAATGCGGGATAAAAGAACATGTCGATTATAAAATGCCTTGCTCACGGGCATAGGTGCCGAGAAAGGGGCTAGAACCGTGTATAGCCAGGCGTCTTAAACCACTCGGCCACAGCACCTCCACACACACACACACACACGCCCCATTCCCCCACATACGTGAACACCCCCCCCCCCCCCCATATCCACCCCAATCTTCCTTCAAAATAATATTTCATCGAGGTAGTCTGCCCGAAGGAGATAGGGAAAGAAATAAAATGTCTAAGAAAATGTAAGATAAAAACGAGGCAAAAGGTGAAGAGGTATTAATTGCTTTTTAACTGATAAAGTGTTTCGGGCTATTGTCTCTAGGATATAAAACGATACTCTATGTCATGTAAGAAGGGGGTGGAAACGATATCGAAAGCAGTTGAAAGAATGGAAGATTGGATTTGGATACAGAATAGAGCAGATAAAGGAGGTGAAACGGAAAAGGGGAATGAATGTAAGGAGAGAGGGGGTAAAACGACTGAGAGAGGGAGAAGGGAAAAGGCAGACAGATATGTAAAAATGTAGTATGAAAAGGGAGACAGGAAGTAAAATAAGGGCAAAACAGCGAATAAAATGGGGATAGAGAGAGGAAGGGAAATAAAGAGAGGGAGGGGGAAATTAAAACTGATGAATGAATTGGAGGGTGAAAGGGGGGAACTATGGATATGAAAATACAGGAGAGAAGAGAGAGGTAAAATAAGAGACATGGGGATGAAGATGGAGAGATAAGATTTCGGGACAGCCTCGCCAATAGCTACTCTTCACAGAAATCAATGAGGAGATGGGAAGATCGAAAATGTGCAGTGACGACCCACTGATGATCAATAACAGATCGTTTTCCTGGTCAAGTTTTTATCGGAAATAAAGAAAGGAAGAGGTACAGGTTAGGGGTAAATTACTCCATGCCTCGTTGTCTCTCCTATATTTCATTTCTTAACCTGTTGTTTTTCTAGATTCCTGTCTCTTTTAAGAAATGGCAGAAATAAAAGGTACTCACGCTATAGATCGCAAAGGATTCTTTACTTCTACATTAAGGCAATCATCTAAATCAATTCGGGTAGTCAGATAACAACCCAAGGGCTAATTCGATTTGCATCATCCATTGAATGATTAATTTATAAATACTGTGCGTTACCAGGAGACATGACAAATTCACCATGACGGTTTCATGAAGATGGGCGTACCACGTGACTCCAATCACGTCTTGTTCACTTATGTGAAAAACCAAATTCGGTGTTCAGTCATTAATAGGGTAAAAAATTTATGGTTGACATGAAAATGCGCAATTATGTAACTATAACCTCATTAGTAAAGCCTTCATAAGTTTTGGTAAAAGTTAACCGCACTATTAAGATTCTTGACGAGTTTGGATTTTTTTAAGTAGGCCATGTATGTGCTTGTAATAAATCAGTTATAATGTGGAGTCTTCAACATACCGGTTATACAGCGCACAAAGTTTCAAAACACGGGAGAGAGATGTATATTAATAATGGAGGATAGTGATTTTTTTCCCTAATAATCATGATCCATCTTTAGTCATCCAAAATATATGAATCGCACTCATTCGTCAGCTATTGTAGATTTGATACAAGTTCGGCATTTACTAAATGACCGGGTTTTTTAGATTTTTTTTTCTTAGATTTTGAACTCTCGGTTCTATACTCATCTATATACAGTATCAGATGTTGACTTTAGTCATATTATTAAGAATGGATACTTCAGAAAGACATACTTGAATAAACAGCTGTAAAGATGTGTAGTTTGTAATTACTTTCGTCTAGGATTTATAATAGATTTCCACAGTTAATGCCTAGCAATGATAGCAAAACTGAGTATGCATCTTGGAAAAATGCTAAACGTGACGTCAAACAACCATGCAAACCACTTGCTGATACATTCACCCCTTGTTTCTTAACCATGCCAATAGCACAATACAGTGCGTCCCACAAAAAAACAAAACCGAGATTTATCAATGATTTATCATAACTTTATCACAAATACAATAGACAAATGACCTACCATTGTAAAGCTTAGAATCTCCTCTTTCATCTAAAATTACTTATTCACGCATGAGTGAGCAAAAACAATTTGAAGAGGGGATACCAAAAAGTCATTTGGCGGGCTGTATCTGGGTTTCAAAACGAAAACCCAATTTTTTTTAAAGTTCAATATCTGCTCTTTAATTTGATACCTCTATTACAGAAAATGGTAAAGAAATAACAAAGTTCTGGTCATTTGAAATGAGGCTTGAATTTCAATAATTTCATAAAATGAAGAGGTTTAACAGGCTAGCGTTCAAACTCACTCGACACTCCGTTTTGTTGACGATCAGCCATGCATTAAGTCTTTTGTTAACCGTGCGATAGCTTCTGTGGGAAACCGGTGAAAACACGTTTATTTAATGAAATTATGGACATACAAGCATTGTTTCGAGGGAACATGACTTTTTTACTTCTTGACCATTTTTTGTGATTAAGGTATCAAATAAAAGAGCAGATATTGAACTTTTTAGGCATGTGAATTTCTATTTGAAATTCAGATAACCCCCGCCAAATGACTTTCTGGTATCCTTTCTTCAAATTGTTTTTGCTCACTCATGCGTGAATGAGGAATAATCTAAGTAATATCAGATGAAAGAGGAGATTCTAAGCTTTACATTTAAAAGGTCATTTGTCTTTTGTATCTATGATTAAGTTATGATAAATCCTCGCTAAATCTCGGTTTCGTTTTTTGTGGGACGCACTGTATAATGGTTGGCCAAAAGGAAGCACTGGGACTCAAATCCTAGCACCGTAAACGATTTGCATGGTGCTATTGAAACGAAATGAAATCAAAAGAAATGAAATGAAAGGGGGTCGGGGCGAATATCCCCATCCCCGTCCATATCAAGTGATCTAGTAAAAATGAGAAAAAAGAAAAAAAAGAAAATTCGTATTCAAGAGAGCGTATTGAATAGAGGGATAAATGGGTCGAAGAACCCTAAATCATTTTGTTATCCTTCAGAGAATTGATTGGCTCCCCTCCCCATAGCCCTGACAGCTTACCACGCCGTCATCCTGCTGCAGGGGAACGCTGCAGGGTAATGAGGTGGATTTAGAGATGACGAATATCTGAATAGCCAATTTAAAGGTTCTTATTCATTGTTAGACAGCGTATAATGATTATTGCCAGGGTAATATTTGCGGCAATTCATTTGGAAATTAAGAGATACAGGTACTTTCAGGGTATGTGAGCATAACCTATTAAGCAAAGAATGGACAATCCTATTTCCTCCATGATGCACATACACTGCAAAAACTCCGGTGTTGATTTAACGCCAGGCTGGAATTTATGTATGTCCACACCAGAGAAGTGTTAAACAACACCAATTTTGTTTGGTCTAACACCAGATAGGTGTTCATACAACACCAATTAGTATTAAAACGGCATCGGTTTGTTTCCAAACTGGTGTTGTTTCAATACTTCTCTGGTGTGGACATATATGGATTCCGGTCTGGTGTTATATCAACACCGGAGTTTTTGCAGTGTAGGTCAGTGTTTTTATCTTCAATATGTTTATATAAGTCGGTATCCGTAGTATAAAGGCAACTATTAAAAAAACATATCACATTCTAAACGTAACTGTATCATATTTTTGATTGATCAAACATTCATAATTATACAAAAGCCGAATATGAGCCAAGAAACGGCATGTATTGTATATATGACTACAGACAATAAGAACAATTTTGATAAGTGTTTAACAAATAAACAGGTCAAAATAAGAATCTGTGGAATGTATATTGCTTATGATTAAAGATCTTTGAGGATATTCTCTAGCCTAAGAGCGATGTAGATTAATTCAAGATTCCAAAGCATGTGGTCAGTGTTACTAAGGGGGATTTTACTCAATTGAGTATTGTGGCGACATTTTTTCTTTCTTACCCTGTCTTACCCCCAACTCGACTCCTCGAAGATAACCACAAAGCCTTTTTCATTATAAATACCACAAAGTCATTGAAGACAAGACGATGGCCTGAAGCGGAATTCAAACAATATATATACTAGTATATTGCTCTTTTTCCAATCAATATTTGTTCTAGTGTTATGAAAGGGAAAAGGAAAATTATCTTATCAAACAATGTGGTTCGTTGACTCCCTTTTGTAGCCAATACGGAATTTAAATAATTCACTGTTTTGACGTTAAATATTTATATATATTATCCATGTAAAACCATCTCATTTGTATTTGCAGCAAATTATCACCATGAATCCACACACACAGCACATCACCTTTCTCGCGCACATACACATACATCCACCCTCCCGCACCCACACACATGCTTTCAGAAACACTTTTTAAGGCAGCGTTTTCATTTCCCTTTACATGTACCTTTATGTATTTCTTTGGTCAACGACGGACTATTGGCCTATAGTTCTATTTACGTAAAAAATGGCTTGCCTGCTTTGGAAGCAGTTACTTATGTTCGACCCTTCACTATTGTGTATCAGGGTTGATGGGTGTATTGGTGAGGGTGGATGTGTGTGTGTGTGTGTGGGATAGGTGATGTGTTGTGTGCGTTTATGGGGTGTATGGGTGTGTGAAGGTGCGTATGTGTGTGCCTGTGTGTTGAACGATGGTTAAGTATCTTTCTGCCTGCACACTTTGTTTGATTCTTCACCCAGCAACTGAGATTTTACGACCTTCTCAAGACTACCTCGTACTCAGTAATGCATGCAACGATCCACATGGAACATGGTAATAATAACTCTATCATTCTATATTACTAAATAAATGTTTAAATGCTCATACTTTAGACAAGACAACTTTAAACTGATGGGGTTTTTTCTGCCGTAAATGTATAACGGCATTAACCATTGGGATTTTATTTTGACATGCTACGAATTCATTGACTAAAAATTTTGAAACGTTTCTCAAATAACAGAGAAGCGAGATTTTCTGTCAAAGGCATATTTGTTCTATTCTTGAAGAAAATTTATCGGTTTATGGTAGTCATCGGTCTTCTCTTCGATATCGCGTTTCAATGTATCTTTATTAACAATCTTACCGCTGGCTGTACAACAAGCCTTTTTCAATCTCTCTTTTTTTCTCTCAACTGTGTTAACATTTCTATTTCCCCCTTTTTTCCATTTTGTCTCCAACTCAATTTCGCGCGTAAATAATCCTCAATTTTCTCTCAAAATTGCTTCGTACACAGAAGTGGATGACTAAAGTGTCTGGGATATTTTACCGAAGAGGGTATGTAAAAGGAGATATATACTTCAGTTCCTTTTCCATAAGATTCTGAAAGTTAATTACATTTTTCAACAAGTAGCGTCTATGTTATTTGCCAAGGCAAAGCGATATCGACCCATTGTAATGTTTTTATGGCACTTATGCTCTTTCAAATTGATTAAATTATTCTACATCTGATCATCTTGACACTTTAAAGAATGGTAGGCTCCCATCATATAATGCCCGAATAGGAATCAAAAGCAGATTCAATCGCTTCTTGGGGAAAAATATGTGTGACATCATTATGGATGATTTTGTAAGGGAACACATAGTCCAATGACCAGGTGAAATCATAAACATTTGGTATGCTCAGTTTGAAACCTTTCTGACACAGCGTTACCTCAGAAAGGAAATATTGATTTCATTGCAAGCGTTAAGCGCGTACAAATAATGTGGGGATAAATACATACATGTATAAATGCTGCGAAAGAAAAAAAGACAAGATAGTTCTGAAAGATCCCAAGTTTCCAGTGTCGATTCCTTCACACGATTTCAAGTGAACAAAGCTGATTTGTCGGTTTTACGATATTTACCAGTAAAAATACAGCTTTTAATATGGAATCCTCTGTTGGTCTTTTTGATCAATAATTTGACTGTCGTATTTCCGGATACACTCTTAAAATGTTGGGCAACATAGTGTCCTTACAGCAATTGGTTAAACTCTGGGTAGTTTTCAACCAATACTGTGTAGTTTTCATCCAAAGCACACATTATCGGTTTAAAGTTACCCATAATTGGATAAAGTTTTAACCAATTGCGGTGTGGACAGTATGTTGCCCAACATTTTTAGGAGTGTATTTTTTTGCTTAGTAGTAGTAGTCTTTATCATGGTATTTCCCTATCTCTCTCTTTCTCCCCCCCCCCCCCCTCCTCTCTCTCCCCCCTCCCCCTCTCACTTCATCTATGTCTTTCTGTCTTTCTCTCTGTATCTCTCTCTTTCTCTCTGTCTATCTCTCTCGTTCTCTCTTGCTAATATGCAGAGTCACTAATACAAATCGTATTGGAACACTGCCCAGTCTGCAGTGTTTATCAAATAATAGGTACTACGACACAAAGCATCATAACCTCTATTTTTCACGCACCTCTTTAGGACTTGAAAAGCTATTTTGAAGGAGTTCATGTCTTACATCGTGCGCAAAGGAAAATAGTGTATCCGGAGCAAACGTTGTGCGATAAGACCTTCACTTAAGAAAATGGTGAAAGCTCTATAAAAATATCCAACACGGTAATGCAACCTCGACCGCTCCATCCCACCCCTCCCGATTCCCCCAGCCTCTCAATTCCCATCGCGCCGAAAGTGATGTATCGCGTAAGACACGGCTTCCGGTGAAAATTGCCCGAAATGGGGTAGCCTACTCCACTTCGTCGAGCCGGGAAATAGTATGGGTTCACAAGAGACCAACAAAACACGACTACGGGATCGATCAGCATTAGGTCCATATGATTTGTCAATGATCAATGGATTCTACTTCATCGCCTTGGCCAAGGGGGGTACGATGATTCGTCAACAGTCCACTTCACATCGTACGCTCAGTCACACCGACTGAACCGACTCCTAACCGACCGATGGTATGTCATTTGAAATAACTTAATATTTTTGATCGGCCTGGGGCGGTTCGGCCGGTCTGACTGCAGCATAAGACGCTCGCCGAATAACATGATGTGTTTTTATTAGCAGTTTGAAAAAAAATAATAAGTCAACAAACGTTGACGAAATATAGCCTCACGATGCGCGCAATCGGATGTGAATATGATGGAAAGAGTGTACATTATTTCAGCTATTAAATAAGAGTTGAAATTAGGGGCGTTTATTATTTCCGCATGTTACACATTCTCCTAAGTAACACCGATCCATCATGTTTAGAGGCGAGGGGTCGCCACCCTACGCCCCCTTCCCCCATAACATGCACGCTTCCAGCGAATAGACAGTCCCTGACCACGAGCTTGGCTAGAGGCAAGATGTCGCTACCCTTTCCACTGCCCTCATCAGTAGCATAATGCAACAAGAAATGAGGGGTCAACGAGGCCTATGCAAGGGGCAGCATTTTCTAAAAAGCTGCGAGTGACGAGAAAATGAAGTGAGCTAGCCGAAAATGCTTGTTTCATACAGAAATCTAATTCTAAGATAGGTTTTAAGATAATATTCATAAATTAATAACTTATTTTACACTTTTTTTCGTTCCTAGTCTTTTATTTTTTGCCTTTTTTCTAAGATTTGAAGCATTGGGGGTCCACGGTCCTCCAATGCCCCCCCCCCCCCATCTCATACTCCCTTTTTCTCTTGCTCTCTCTCTCTCTCTTCTTGTTGACATCCTTTTATATAAAACATTATGCCTATTGGAATTCCTTCGATATTCAAAATGTATATACTTTTTGCGGGTATCGTAAAGTTGTCGTTTCACTCTTTCGATTTATGTGTTTTGCAATGTTTGTTTCTTTGAATTTGAATTTGAATATGGATATAAATGAAATGAACCCGAATGATAAAGATTAGGCAGCAAACAAAATATTCCTCAAGGAGAAATGCAAATGTAAAGCTCTCAACATTGAATGAGAATTGAAGGAAAGGAGGCAAACACCATTAGTCATAATATGCGCAATTGATCTCCCTTGTACATGAATGCCAATATCCCCAGATGAAAACAACCTTGCAGTCAATACCCTTACCTTAAAGTGCACCCTTCCTCCCGATCCTTTCTTTACAAAGAGCCCTTTTTCAAAATCATTTTAAAATTTAAACAGGATTCACAGAATATTATCATCAATCATTGCATTATCAGGTGTACCAAGGGAACGCGATACATGGAGAGGCGATCACCCCTTTGATATTTCAAGTATTGACAAAAAATTAAAGGTTGAAAAATGAAAATAAAAAAATAACAATATAAAAAGAGGGGTATGGGTCGTGTAAGATAGATGACATACACGCTACAAGAAAGAGACTGGGCATCCAGTCTTGTAAAGTAATGCCTTGGAACATATTGCACCCCAGTGAAGGTCGGCGCTTCCTGCAAATTGCTGAAACTGATATTAAAAGTAGAAAATGATAAAATATTTATGCACTGCAAGCTGAGAAATTATGAAATTGGTATCCAACAAAGGAGGAGGGTTTCATGTCACTTTCTTCGACCTTCACCATTTGAATAGTATCAAGATCTTATTTTGATAATTAAGAAAATATGACATGAATCCGAACAATACAAGTGAAACATTGATTCTGGAAAGGGAATCGCACCCTACATAAATTCCCTTACATGACGAGCTCGATTACACACTAGCGACTTCTGCTCGTCGCCATATGCTCCAACGAAAAAAAAATCAAACGATATTTGCGTCGACAATTTTTTTATCCGGCAGGTGACACCTGTATAAAAATCTCAATGTGGATTCCTACTTTAAGTAATGTACTGTCAGGGAGCATATGTTGTCGCATGTATATCATGACCCGATGTAAATAGGATCGTTCTACGAACCGAATTGTCGCCAGGTGAAGAGAGGCCGCAGCTTTTAATATCAGCTTCCAATGTCTTTCATTTCAATCTTGTAATCTTGTGAGCATGTGCCATCTATTTTTGATAAGGCGAACAAACACTGAATCTTGAGAGAATAAATCACTATCAACAAACCGGAAATCCTGTCCAACATTCGTCTTCCAAAAGAAAAACAGTGGCAAAAACAGGAATGATTGAGAATATCGAATCTCAAAATACTCATACTAAATTTCAATTGCCAAGGGCCTTTGTATAATCCGTTAGAATTGGAAAGTGTATACCGAAACAGGAAATGGAAACTGATACTTACAAAGTCGTATGTTTTCGACACGGATTTTGCTTTCTATGTTGTTTCGCAAATCTTGAAATATGTAGATGTATTCGTTCTACACCATGCACTAATTCAAATTAAGGACTTTAATCAGACCCGGATCAAGAGTTGCAAGGAATATTGGGCGGTAACCATTGTGGGTGTGGTGGAACACTTGTATTTTTCATTTTGAACAGGTCAGAATATATATATACAGTGCGTCCCACAAAAAACGAAACCGAGATTTATCGATGATTTATCATAACTTAATCACAAATACAATAGACAAATGACCTACCATTTTAAAGCTTAGAATCTCCTCTTTCATCTGGTATTACTTAGATAATTCCTCATTCACGCATGAGTGAGCAAAAAAAATTTGAAGAGGGGATACCAAAAAGTCATTTGGCGGGCCGTATCTGGGTTTCAAAAAGAAAACCACATTTCTAAAAAGTTCAATATCTGCTCTTTAATTTGATACCTCAATTACAGAAAATGGTCAAGAATTAGGAAAGTTCTGGTTATTTGAAATAAGGCTTGAATTTCAATAATTTCATAAAATGAAGAGGTTTTACAGGCTAGCGTTCAAACTCTCTCGACATTCCGTTTTGTTGACGATCAGCCATGCATTAAGTCTTTTGTTACCGTGCGATAGCTTCTGTGGGAAGCCAGTGAAAACACGTTTATTTAATGAAATTATGGAAATACAAGCATTGTTTCGAGGGATCATAACTTTTTTACTTCTTGACCATTTTCTGTGATTAAGGTATCAAATAAAAGAGCAGATATTGAACTTTTCAGTCATGTGATTTTCTCTTTGAAATTCAGATACCCCCCGCCAAATGAGTTTTTGGTATCCTTTCTTCAAATTGTTTTTGCTCACTCATGCGTGAATGAGGAATTATCTAAGTAATATCAGATGAAAGAGGAGATTCTAAGCTTTACATTGGTAGGTCATTTGTCTATTTTATTTATGATTAAGTTATGATAAATCATCGCTAAATCTCGGTTTCGTTTTTTCTGGGACGCACTGTGTATATATATATATATATATATATTATATAACAAAATAATGCTGAAGATAATGTTTTGATTGCCAATAAATGTTTTGTTTACTCGAGACATAATAAAAGCATTATATTGTTACCTTACAGAAGCAAATACGTGAAACTTTAAGATATATATTATATATATATATCCAACCATTGAGTTCAATTAGGTAAAGGAAATGTATCATATTAAACCGA
The DNA here is from genome assembly GCF_037042905.1 of Lytechinus pictus. Lineage (NCBI taxonomy): Eukaryota > Metazoa > Echinodermata > Echinoidea > Temnopleuroida > Toxopneustidae > Lytechinus > Lytechinus pictus. The sequence goes on along the minus strand of NC_087257.1, from coordinate 9,876,452 downwards.
AAAAGTATTGTCTGGGAAAAGGATCGCGGAACGTAAGGCATAGTGTGGAAGATGATTACACATGTATGTGGCGCCATGAAGTTAAAAATTCATTTTTCTATATTCTCTTATCCTTTGTTTAAAAAGACCCTCACTGAGGCTGGTTTTCCCATGTTCTTGTTCTTACTAAGATCACCTTAAAATGGGGAATAAAACTTTCTCCTTGATTTGAACAGGAAATTAACGATGCATATTAATCATATGCCATGCTTTCAAAGCAGAGTAAACACTAACAAATATAAACATCCCTTTCAAACGTTCGATATCTTTATATAGTAGGGGCATTCCAAACTAGTGTTAATGGCAAAAAACCCGACATTTTGCTGAAACGCACAATCTTCCAGAATCCTTTTGCACATATTTTTCATCTACACTTTGGTGGTTATTTTATTGGATTCTGTAAGTAACTTATTTTAAAATTCTTACCAGAGCTGGCATTTATCTTTAAGAGGGAGTTGAAATTAGACGGACACATAAATCCGGGAAGAAACCTTTTGCCCGAGCACTCGTACACCACATTTGCACCCTCCCACACACCCATCCCATACACACACACACCCTCACACATCCACATCCAATGCATACACATAATTTTCGATAAGTACATATACCCTAAAACCGTGGATGAATTCCTTGCTTAAACCAAGTCGTCATCCTGCTCACATTCGCATCTTTACTGGTAACCCCCTTTCCTAAGTCCCTATAGTAAAACCCATCACATTCGCTCTTCCTCTCGCGGGCTTATTCAAACTAATCCGCTGTCAGAGTCACTGCATCATTCTAATTTACATTCTGGGGAGAAAGGGGAAAGTTTACCTTCAGATTCTCTAACTCTATAGTATTACGGGGTGCTTTATGCAACGCTTTACCTTTTTCGCCTTTCAAGACGAGTGTTATCATTAAAGGTTTTTGTCTCGCCTGCATAGCAAAGCGAGGCTGCAGGCGCCGCTTTTCAGACGACGGCGGCGTCGTCAACATCAAATCTTAACCGAAGGTTAAGTTTATGAAATGTCATTATAACTTTGAAAGTATATAGGCTTTTTTCATGAAAATGGACATAATGGTGACACCCTGCCTGTGTTTCAGGTCACATGACCAAGGTCAAAGGTCATTTATGGTCAACGAACTATTTGTTGATTTCCATCGTAACTTTGAAAGTTTATGGATCTGGTTCATGAAACATGGACACAAGAGTAATCAAGCATCAGTGAACATTCTGCTTGAATTTTAGGTCACATGACCAAGGTCAATGAACTTAAGCCGTGTTTCGGGTATTTGTTGAATTGCCATCATAATATTAAAAGTTTATGGATCTAGTTCATAAAGTGTGGACGTAAAGGTGATCAAGTATCACTGATCGTCTTGCACAAGTCTTTGGTCACGCGATCAAGGTTAAATGTCATTTAGGGTCAATGAACTTTGGCCATTTTGGGGGTATTTGTTGATTTCCATCATAACTTTGAAATTTTATGGATCTGGTTCAGATAACTTGGACATAACAGTAATCAGGTGCCACTGTATTCGATCATCATGCATGTCATATGAATGGTGTTTTTTGTGAATGATTAATATATAGTCGTTTTCAAAGTCAGCACTGCTGCTATATTGAATCGCGTAATGCAGGCGAGACTGCCAAGGGCGCTCCACTTGTTTTATCCATCATTCTACAGCTCTCTATAGAATCAAGAGCAAAATGTAACACTTTTGATACAGTAATTAAGACAAATGTTGTTGTTATAAAGCCATCCCCTCCTTAGTTTAGTAATATGATTTATATTCATTCTTCTACTGAGTAAAAAAAAATCTTTGTGGTATCTTAGACATAATTCTTGAATGAGTGGATAATTCTTCTGCTATATTTTTTTACAGAAACATAGAGCGATTTCATGCTAATACAGATACAATGTAATGTATAAATTCAATGTATATGTAAATCTAGTTCGATAAATGACATGAACCTGGCTGTGTGTAAGCTTCTGTGTGTATTGTGGGTGTGCCTAGGTTGGGTGGGTGCAGGGGTTGTCAGTGTGTGTGTGTGAACAATAGTTGACTTATAAACTGTTACTTTATGAGCTCAGTGAAAATGAAAGAGGAACATATTGAAGTATTAATTAATTTATGATATACGTAGTTAAATGCATGAATAATGCAAATACCCTATATAATGTTTGCAGTAATAATGAGGTCAATTCATTCAATTAATCAACTACCGATATCCAGATCAGTAAGCAAATTAAAAAGAAAAAATCGTTAGATATCACATGCTGTAGAAACTTCATTTAGTTTGCTTAATTTGTCTCACAATTAGCAGACAGGGCGCATTAAACAGGGACCTTGTACAATGACAGACCCGACGGATATTAATTTGATATCTACAATAACCCTGAAATTGATTGATAATTGACGTTCATAAGCTTAGCGAATGAATGGGATTATGTTATTCCTGTAGTCCAATCTAACATCAATTTTCAAACTAATTTTAACAGGTTACCGCATGACCTGTTTTATTTCAACCGGTTTTTTTTTTTATAATGGTACTTAGGAAAATTGCAAGCTCACGTTCCATAACCAATGTTGAATTATTTTATAGGATTATTTTGTTTTCATCATCACGATTACCATGCTTGAATGCCACTCGCAGTCTTAATTATGACTTTGTAAAAGAGTAAAACGATTACTACTAACATGACGAAGCGTATTTTGATATCGGGGGCGGGTGAAACCTATTATCTAATACCCACCATCGCGTCTGTCATCATGGTCATCCGTATAAGTGATATCAATTAAAACGAGTCTCATATTCTGCGATTGTGCTATTCCATACAGAATAAATTCCCTGCTACCACTTTTCTGTTTTCAAAATTTCTGGGAATGGTGAACATGGTGAGTGGAGAAGGCGAGGACGGATCCATTTGGGCCCATTTATTTGTTACTGCGTTTTGACTTATGCTCTTCTTTTGTGTCTGTTAGGCCAATATTGCTTGTAATCTTTTACCTCTATTTGTTTGCTTGTCATGTTATTAATTTCCTAATTTCTGTTTTATGGTCGCGGCCTTAACTCTTGGCTTTTTTCACCCAGAAGTTTGGTATATCACTGATTTATTCGCTAATTCCGGATCCTCCCCTGGGCCAGGGACATGTCCCTTACCCCCCCCCCCCCATCACAGTATATGCAATCCATGCACTTCGTTGGGGGACTCTTCAAAAGTGGCATGGCAAGTTACATGTACAGTATACCCCCGACAGGTACGATATGCCTAAGGACGTAATTAATTCGATTCCATGTTACGCAGAAGATACCTGACATTACCATCGATCATGTACTGCTGTAATTCCGTGCTATGGTCGTTATATCCGACAGTCAAAGGTGTTGCCCCTCCTAACAGGCGCACATGATGCCTCGAAGCTAATTTACAAACGTGATACAAGCAATCAAGATGTTAAAGTCGTGCGTGTGCGGTATCTTCTGAGTAGTGTTTACCTTGCCAGACATCCCGGAGATATGGCAATAGTTTGTTTGTGACCTTTGCTTGAGGAAACGGTAACATGTTTATGAAGACATTGCGTTCATTTTTTTTTACTCAACTGCTGTCAAACCTGTCTTAGAGGCCAGTTGCTTATAGTGGCCACTTAAAGTTCACCCGCAGGAAATTCATGTATTGTAGACCCTGTATGTAGCGGTCACCTGTCAAACACGGCCAGTGGCCACTTGTTTTGTGTCCCCCGGTCAATATCCCATCTAAACACGAATCTTACTCTTAAAATAACGATTATACAATCAACATGTATTTGGGGATTATAAAAATGTAGGCAATTTTATATTTAAAAAAAAGAATTAATTAAAAACGCATTTTTATGTCCCGTAGACTGCACAGTATTTACAACACACGGTAAATCCAAGATGGCCTCAAATTATTCTCTATTCTGATTATATGAAGTAAGTTCTTTGTATTTTTAATATGAATATTGCACAAAAAATAATTCTCGAGAGAACAAAATATTGAAAAATTTACAATCTATCTGCAAATATTGATAAGATAAGCTCACATACATGTAATAGTCAATTACATCAGTTTCTTTTCTTGGTAAAGTTTGAAAGATTCCCCCAAAAGGTTGTATTTCCCTGGCAGCCTTTGTTAATGTTTTCTGCATTCCCAAAGTACATAATTCTAGAGAACAAGGTAGTGATTATTTCGTTTATAAGGTGATGATACTTCATCAACATCCCCATTTTGTAAATAAACTTACTGAAGCAAATTTTCGTCCAATCCGTGTTCTTATAGATAGATTTTAATATAGAATCTACATCACACTGTTTGACAACAGACACCAATTACATGATGATATAAATCCCTCCTTATAACGTTATTGAACATAACCTTTATTATTTCTTTGGACATCACGTATCAAAGATACCATAAGAATGAAACTTTATTTCATCTGAACAAACGTCGCAATTTCAGAAGCAAAGACACGAAGGAAGGCTTATCTAGTAGGATGTGTAATCTTCTACAAATAAACTTGAGGATATAATGAAGGAATAAATTAATTCATGTGAGCTATTTCATCGTTCCCATAGAAATAGATAAATCTAGTCTGACGTATGAAAGGACAAGAGACGGATATAATTACGGATGATGACAGAACGACGATGAAGCTCTCTGGAATGTCAGGATTTTAAGAATTATCATTTAAATGAGATCCGCTCATTTTACAGAAGAATGATACAAATTGAACATGAAGAATGATTTATCATAACGCGTCATTAAAAATGAATTATACAGTGACGAATATTTTGATAAAGCCAAATATAGAATTTAAATGGATACATTTTTATTTTTGATTCATAGAGCCGATCGCAAGTTACCCATGACTTTACGCGTGGCCGGCGACCATTCACTGTGCTACCCCCCCCCCCCCAATATCTTCTGTTTAAAAAAATAGGAATGGAATCTAATATCTATCTCCTTGCATATAATGTCACACCACTACTTTCTCCTTTTCGACTACTGGACGGGAGAAAATATAACATTCCTTACATGGCCGCATTATATTTATTCAAATTCATGAGGGGGGGGGTTAAACAACATTCAAAATAAAGAAGGCCTTAGTCAGTCAATGGTTGAATTATTTAAAATTCCAATATTATACAAAATAAAATATGGTTCAGAAGATTCACAAACATAATTATTATTATTCCGCATCTTATAATTCGACCTTCTGACTATTGACAATTGGTATTTCTCCAGCCATTCATCAAGGCAGTCAACGATTATAACTGGCGACAGTATGTCATGAATTTGACAGAATATACAGCGGTCAGCACTACTCTCCCATTATTAGTTATCCTATTCATATATGAAGAGCTCACTTGCAAAAGGGGTTAGGTCCATTTTCCATCAAATTTGATTTTTTTTTTGTCTCAATGTATAGATTTTAAGTAGCTCTATAAGATGATACCAAAGAAAAGTTGAAATTCCCATTAAAAATTGAACTAAAATGGAAAAGAAAAAAAGCCTTTTTTGAAAAGGGGTTAGGTCCACACCGATTTTTTTTGAAAAAGAATATTTTAGAAAATATGAATACGTGAGAATAAAAAACATGTTTTTTTCTCGGAATGGTCCAAAGTGGACCTAACCCCTTTTGCAACTAAACTCTTCATATCTGTTAGGGGCAATATTGGCACGGTCCCATTCGATTCATGAATATTTTCTTCGCATTAAAGCAACAATTATATAGAGAGTCAAGCCTGGAGCGAAGACAGGCGAATAGTTTCAAATGAAATTATTGCAATCAATTTTGTTAATGTAAAAATTGTGCGATGTTGAATTATCATCATTCCATATTACCATTAAACATACTAAATATTTACTGGCTTAAAGGAAAACAAAGTTGATTTTAATAAATGAAGAAACACCAATCAAGGCTTATATTGAATATTTTTTTAATGCGAAATTTAAAGGTTTCGTCTAAAGCAAGTACAACCTAACACACTCGTATAACACCACCTCATGTGATCAAAACTGCCCGAATTCAACCAAAAAGTTTCGCTCATTATTTCTCTTTTCCCAATTTTCTCATTGATAAGCTAAAACGTGATACGAGTTATCGTTCGACAAGTGGAATTACAATTTTCATGATTATGGTGACTTATTATGATTCAGAAAATAAATTTTGCCTTGATAAATCTACATAAATTGATATGTTTGATATTTCATACAATTAAATAGAGGCATTAGTGTGTTTTTCGGCATCAATGGTTCTCTAATTTGCGTATCGCGTGTATTGTATATTTAATGAATGTTTAGTGCAAATAAGTAACAACAACAAATGAAATAATGTCGTAACTTTTTTTTCACACTCAGTTTTGATTATTCTTTAGTGTTATTCTAGTATGATTCTATCTCAATATATTTATCTTTTTACCTTGATAATTCCAAATACCGCTCCTGAATTTCGTCGCATACTATTTAAACAGCAAGATAACAAATGAATATCACTCGGGTACTTTCGTGAATCGTACGAATGCCTCGGGTAATTTCGACATACCTGATCTGTCGGGAACCTCACCGAGGATTGCACTCATTTTGTCGCGATTTCAAGCATGAATTGTTGAGTCACTGGAACGTGTCTGAACTCTATAGTAGCTAATGATGCATGCAAGTTTTGTGTTGTCCACGTTCATGGTGGGAGAGTGGCTCACGCAGATACGGATTTAAAGTTCACAAGTTAGGTCGTTAAGTATTGGTAATGGCGTCAAGATGGTTAAAAAATATATATATATAATAAGTAAATCAGAGTGTGATCCAATACACGAGAGGATCCTCAAAATATAATGTTTCCGTAGAGTAAACATTATACAACAGTAATACCATATTTTTTCAAAGTATCATAAATTTTAATGATTTTCAGCAAACTGATTTGGCAATATTGAATCATCACTCATTGACTAGCAGATCACTGGAAACGATTTTTAAATAGGGAGTGCTGCTGGGGTTTGTTCAGTGGGTTGTCGTCAAGAAAAAATGAAAAACAAAACCAAAAGGTAACTGCCTCCAATTTTTTTTTTTCAACCTGGGGCGGTATTCTGAACATTGTCTTTTCTCCATATTTTATCTTTTCTCAGAGATATGACAAAATCGGTATTCTGGTGGACGTCAAAACTTTTGTCACAAAAATTGTCATAAATGTTGTCTCTTCTCTTTAGCGTGCACCAAAAATACGCGGCTTTAAATACGCGTAATCCTTTTATACAAGCAAAAGATATGACAAAAGTTATGACAGGGGGGTAGCAGTCATAAATTTTGTCATATCTTTTAGTACCAAATATATCGATACCCTGCCGACTGAATGTCAAGGATATAATGATATTATTTAGATTAGATTGTGGTATTAATTTCACTCATCATCCTTGACAAGTATTTTGTCATGCTACATTTAGTTAAGCCCTACATTAATTCCTCCTTTTTTTCTCTGTTTTCCTTCTTTTTTCTACTTCTCTTCTAAAATCCTTCGCAGCTCCCTGTCTCTCTTTGTAATTAAGCGCATCAATATACGCGTAGTAACGCGATGCCAGCAACTGTATTGGGATACGCCCTACCTGCCTTCCCATTGGCTAGAAGTGCTCCCACTGGGAACTAACGATGGTTTTGATTGGTTTACTTCCGAAAAAATGGGCGGGAACTTAGAGAGATATGACAGGGAAAAGACAATGTTCAGAATATCATTTTGTGACAATCATAGCGGTGTCACATCTCGGAGATAAATGACAAAATTTATGACAAAAGTTATGACAGTGTTCCAAAATACCACCCCTGATTTCCAGGAAGTGCTGCCTATGTGAAAGCCCCAGCTCCCCGCTTCCGAGCATTTGGGGATTTCCATCCCCACATTTTGAAATATTTGGGATTCTTAAAAGCCTTTGGGGATAACAAAAATATGGGGATTTGAATAAATTTGCGATTTTTTTGTCCCTCTTAGTGGATTTTAGAACACTCGAGGAAAATTAACGCTTATATACTGCAGAGAGAGTTAATGCATGAATGTACATTAGTGCATGTTGTTCAACCGATGAATTTAGTAAACTAAACGTAGTTCGATACGAGTTTTGCCAATCTTATATTGCATCGAAGCCCTAAAAACAAATATATATATTACAAAACAAACAAAAAACTTGCCGCGATACGCGATGCGAACAAAAGAGCACAGTGACAGCACACATAAACTAGTTTTGGGCAATTAACATACATAACAGTCCTCCATTTTTCTGTAATTATTGTGATTTGAAAATAATGGGGATTAGGGGTCCAATTTGGGGATTTTCTAAGTGCCCTATGTGGATTTTCTGCAGCTTGGACCTGGCAACACTGTCCGAGTGCCATGTGTCTAAGTTGGTTGTGTGTGTGCGGCATCAATCAGGTAATTAGGTAAGCATATAGACTACAATGTATATTGACAAAGGGGGAGAGCGAAAGAAAGAAGGAGAGATAGAACATAAGAGAGCAGAAGAATGTAGTGATGAGGTCGTGTGTTGAATGAAATAAAAAAATGTAAAATTAATCTTTTAATATAGTGTTCATCAACGTTTTGTAAGAGCGCCGCATCCAAAGGTGTAAAAAAATACAATATGTAGTTGAATATAACACCAAACAGTGTCTATATGGCAAACTGAATGTGTAATGTAACACCAGGTGATGTTAAAATAACACCATGAACTCTGCACTGTTATGCATTTATTTTCTTAAAAGTTCGTCTACGGTAGATATGAAAACATTCTAAAGATATTCTTTATTAAAATTCTAGAACGAAAATAGATTGGAAAAGTATTCAAAGAGAGACAAGTTTTTATTAAAAAAGGCAGTGTATTTGCAGTCACATGCATTATATAACCTTTCACCGCATTGGGTCAGATTATTCAGGAGGGCGCGCTAAACCAATGAAAACGGGTATTCGATACCGTTAGTGCATTGTCAATTTTGGCGCGTACGCGCGACTGTGAAAGAAGTTTAAATTTTGTAAAGCACATAAAGTAATCAAATGACGTCTACCAATAGCAGTAAAAATGTAAAATATTTTCTTTACAATAGCTCGATGCAACCGATTTGCAACTTGTACTTAAAACTACATGTATACACAGTAGAGTTACGTATAAGTCGTCTGAAATTTCAAGCGCAGATTGCAAAAGCTAAACCTATTGACTGAAATGTGAATTTGGTATTAATTCTTTGATACAACAGAAAAGTTTAAATTCTGCTTAAATTCAATTTGTATGTAATTGTACCGCTACCCAACGTCACTTGTTAAATTGTGAAGAATAGATATTCCCAGAACACATGGCCATTCAATTATAAACTAATGTGGTTTTTAATTCTCGTAAACTATGTTTCAGTTATGATAATTGTTCCTTATATCTGACTTTTAGCCTTCAAATGAGATAAATTACCAGATCAAATTTGAAATTTCAATCATTTAAACGGTACATTATAATAGTTTATTTATTTCCATACATAAAATATCAACTGAGCATTTTATTTAATTCATATTAGCTTACAAATTGTTCTCATAAGAGAAATCGTTTTTCGTCGCCTCAATTACAATGACAAGTACTACTCAGACATACTTCCTTCGATATTCGGCCTTTTCCTGTCTTCATCCTACTTGATCAAAAAGAAGTTTCTTAGGAAAGGCACCACCGTAGAGATGGGGGGTAAATATATTGGATCGCATCTGAAACAAAATGAACACACGCAGACGATGATTGGAAGCCATATACGCTGGATCTATTTATAATCCACGAGGGAGGATCTGTAGTCTCCAGAATGTTTACCCGGGAGGGCCCAAATATTTGATTTTTTACGGTTTTCTCTCCCGACGAATCCGGTATGGAGGGAAGGTAAAGGCACTTTAGGCAGATAACCCCATATGACCTAGGATTCTCTTAGATGAGTCTACAACTGTAATGAGCCTTGTGAGAGGTAGAGACAATGTATTTTCAAAACTTTCATACAACATAAATGTGATATAGGCATTGTTTGTTTCAACAATGGATTGTTACTCATTTCCTTTAGCTTTGAATGCAAAACATTATTTGATACTCTTGGTATTTGGGGTAGTAAAACGTTACAGAATTTTTATTTTAAAAAAGGGATCATAGAATTCCTGCAAGGTATGCGCAGTTGGTATTGGGCTGGTTATATCACGACCTGTTGATCACTTTGATCTGAGCCTACTCCTTTTTTCCTCTTTATTTTCCTAAGATATTCCTCCGCCATTCTCCTTTTCCCACTTCGCAAGCAGAATTATATAGCAATTTCTTTCAAGACACTCGAGACCAAATTGCAAAGCCTCCTTCGCTTTTATTTTAATTGCTATGGTGATATGGAGTGTTGGAAAGTGGTATTGTCAAAGATTGAATAACCCTGGATGGATCAGCGACACAGTCCTTTATTCTGTTATTTCAGCGGCTCCCGTAATACGTTAATGCGTTAGTAATATATTGCTCGCTTGCATAGCCAAAACCCAAGGGAAAATCGCAGGTTGCGCGTACAGGAAACGTCCTCTCTATTTGTTGGCAAGTGCGAATTCGAAACTTACAAACTCAACTACATGAAAGGTTATTTGAGAACCCGATGTAAGACAATAATTCTGGGTCATATCAGTATTGTATTTCATCAGTGTACTTCAGCAAAGGAATAACAACATAAACAGTATTTGCCGTATTATTTGTCATTTTATTAAGTTATATTGACCGATGGGATGACGCCTATTTTCCAACCCATGCCCAAAATTCATGCAGTATTAGCTCCAACCTGTCATTTTTCCTGCTACTCGGATTTGTTACTTTTATTATTTTCATTTGTCTCTTTTCCAACTGTGATATGAGTTAAAACAAAATATGAAGATAATTTTGAAGAAAATGGGAAAGGAAAGAAATACGAGAAAATAAAAAAGATAGGAAATAAGAGTGTGAATTAGATTCTTATGTCCAGGACATCAGATTATCTTTAAACTCTCGCGCCGCTCAGAGTTATAATCATCGGCGACACGACCACTGGCAAGAGGGGAAAAGTGGTTTCATGGCGTTTATGCAACCTTATTACATCGGAGCTTTTGTCCAACAATGGAAGTAGGTAAGTCAATGAATAAAGCATGATTCACTTCTTGTGCCACTACCAAACTTCTTTTCAAGATAGGAAAACCTGGTGGTCAATACAAAAATGGCAAGGATGTCATTTGAAGCCCACCTCTATGAGGAATTGCCCTTTTCAATGGTCATTACCGTCACAATCCTTTGCAATGATGAAAGAAAGTGAGATAACCCATCGATAAAGTTGCCTCTGATAGCCTGCAGCCAACGATCAAGGTCACATGCGAGCACACTTCAGAATTGGTCTTCCTGAGAATGTATCAGCAGCATGATTAGGATGTATTCTTACAGCTTCTCCCTCAGCTTATTTTGAAGAGAAATTTTAATGCCTATAGATAGGGGGGCTGTGTCGCCTCATGTTGCATGAAACATCTGTTGATGTTCGAATTAGACTTTCGTGGGTAAAGGGGGTAATCAAAAAGTCATTGGATTTTGCAGGATTAACCCTCCTTTGCTGGTAAAATTTGATGTTTGTGGGGCGCCGTGGCCAAGAGGTTACGACTCTTTCAATAAGAGGGACGTGGTTCAAATCCCAGCCATGGCGTGTTTTTATTCAGCAAGAAATTTACCCACATTTTAATGCCTATAGATGGGGGGCTGTGTCGCCTCATGTTGCATGAAACATCTGTTGATGTTCGAATTAGACTTTAGTGGGTAAAGGGGGTAATCAAAAGTCATTGGATTTTGGAGGATTAACCCTCCTTTGCTGGTAAGACTGGATATTTGTGGGGCGCCGTGGCCAAGAGGTTACGACTCTTTCAATAAGAGGGACGTGGTTCAAATCCCAGCCATGGCGTGTTTTTATTCAGCAAGAAATTTACCCACATTGTGCTGTACTCAACCCAGGTGAGGTGAATGGGTACCCGGAAGGATTAATCCCTTGAATGCACTGAGCGCTAAAAGGCAGCTCGAGCTAAAGCCGGGGTAATAATAAAAGTGTGCATCGAAATAGACTATTTACAGATAGATGGCGCAATATGAATTCCTATTACATGTATAATTTAAGTGGGGAAGGGAGTTATTAATAAAAGCATTGAATTCGCCAAGAGCTCATTGGAAAAATTTGGGTTGAGAAATGCTTTGATGGCAAGTAAATTCATCGACATGTCCGCCATAGTTGGTAGAGATTAAGAACAGATATTGAATTACCGACTTCAATTTCTCTCCTATTCCTAAAGAATGTATGAAGAGAGGGGAACATGATGATTAGGACAGGCATCGCCCCATTGAAAGAAGAGCTTTGCTCGCTCCGGACATTTCTTCATATTGATCTTCCATCGTCTTGAGAGGGGAAGTGCAATAACCTTATCCTTCTACTCCTCTGCTCAAACAAGGGAGTTTGGTGATCATGTTTGGTGGGAGGGTACCTGTTCATCTTATAACATGGAACATCCTTCGTTCGCTTCATTGGATTATACCTCATAAAAACATGTCAGTGACATTATGGAAACATCATTCATCAACACTATGGCATTTTGAAAGGTGTGTAAAAATGGTATAGTTGAGGGCAATGCCCAATTATGTTTAACCATACGAGAAGGGGAGTAGTGGTAGAGTATTTTTAACAAAGGTGCTTACAACAATTTCCCTTCATTCAAATTCATTAGAAATGTATAATTCAGTCTAATTCATATAAATAAATAATTGAGTATCAGGTTATTGTGTCCACCTTTGCTCGATTAAGGCTTGCGACTCTTCTATCTTTTGCCCGCTCTTGATAAAAATTGAATCTTTAAATAAACACATATTATTTTTACTATTTTTTTAGAAAAACAGAAAAGCTTAAAGGAATCATAAGTACATGGAATATGCTCACAAAGGGAAATTTCATTTGTTTATTGTTGCATTCAAGGTTTCAAAACTTCTGTCATAAGATATCTCTTTTACCCAAATAATGAACAGGTACGTGTTTGCCATACTGTGCGCGTACCAGAATTACAGTCTGGAGGCACCAGCTGTTCGTATTTTTCCACTGCGCACTTCTATCGACAAATGTCACCTAATCAGAACCTCTTTCTGGCAAATTTCGAATTTGAATTTGAGACTTATTTTGATCACGAAAGCATTTCGCATTCCTCTTTTTTACCAATCCGTCATCTCATTCGCGGAAATTAATGCATCAATGCATCATTTCGTGGGATCCCTTCGTATCCCCTTCTTTCTATCATGTCTATTTTGGATTTACTGACTGGGAAAAAGGGATTCTCCTTATCATGGCATTGCCCTGAAAGTAAGTTGTATCTCTTCTCATAGGTCATTTGCTCTAGATGCTGTCGTCAAGGGTCTCGCTAGGTGATAAGTCAGTTTATTTCGCTGCCAGATGAGGTTCTTAAAGAACTACATTTCTAGATACACTTAGTATATGTTTTATAATATGTAGATGGATGATTCGAAAATAAGAATGAATATTTCAATCGAACTGGAATTGAGAATCAATTCTATTGATGGCAGGGTTTCTGAATATTATGACTCAAGATGAGTATTATTCTTTTCATACTAACATCTATCGTTGTGTACAGTAGGCATGTAGATGGATTCACCCAAATACAAGATAAATAGAGACTCGTCTGCTGCAAGTTGGGGTGATGCTCTTAGATTTGTGCAAAGTGCCAAAAAAGAATGAAGATCGTATCGGACTACATCCGCCCTTTCACACGGTAAAAAATTGTAATTTGAATAATGATTCCAGTGAAAAATAAGGCTAGTTACGAACATTTAGCACGTGTGAAACCAAACTAGATCATGATTACAATCACGAACGCTAATCAAAATCAGGAATTCAAATTCTCCTCCGGAGGTGAATTCCAGTTAAGTTTCACTCAAATTACGGTACGAATTTTGCGTGTGAAAGGCTTGACCTCCATAACATCTTTTAAGGGGTGGAGCTTACGTGACCTTTCAAGCACTTGCGTAGATAACACAATTGTCATGCAATCGTCGTAGTTTGTATTTGCGATGCAGTGCTTTGATTGACAAGTCACCAAGGACACATACCGCCTTCGCTCGGGAATTCGAATTCAAATCACATTTTTCGAGTGAGCGTGTGAAAGGTTCGACAATTCTAAAGACGAATTGCAATCATTATTACAATGATGATTCAAGATTCACGTGTGGAAAGGCCTTATGAGTGCACTTTACTGCTAAAAGCCTCCTCACACCCGATCGAATGCAGGCGGACGAAGTGTGACGAATGACAAAAATGTACGAAATGCACGCGAATTCAACGAATTCAAATCAAATTTCTATCAAATCATTTGATCAGTAACTATTGTCGAATTTTATCAACGGTAAGCGAAGGATAAATATGACATGCAAAGGATATCGATTTTTCGGTTCACCTCTTTGATGAACTTCCAGCCGAAGGCGAGCGAAGGATTGATATAACCCAACAAGACGAACGAACAGTGATCAATGGTTTGATATGGCGTGCGATTAGAAACGAAGACGAGGGAATAGATCGGGCGTTCTTGTACGTTTGTGTCATCATGTTGCTTCGTTATTGGGGTATTTCGAGATCGGTCCACTTTGGCAAAAGCGCGATGAGGGACTATGCGCGACAATAACACACGAACGATAACCGCAGACTAAATAAAAGATGCGAACAGATAACCAACGATTTTTTAATTAGTCGGGAAATTTTAAACATGTTCAAAATTTCCGCGCGAATTTGAATAATCGCAGTTGTTAGTTCAGAAAGTTTACGTTCCTCAATGATTTACTATCAGTTACCATTGAAAACGATTTTTTTAATGCCTTTCGCCAGCCATCACAATGTTATATCAGGCAATTCGGTTAGGTGTGAGGGGGCCTTAAGCATGACTATTACAGAAAACACATCTCTTTCGCTCAGTCGCTTTATGCTTCCTGATCATTTTTTTTCAAGGGTTACGTTGCAGAAAGCCCTTGTAATGATGAGAAGAACTCTTATTTACCCAGGGAAGCCTCTTCAACTACTAGTTGATTTTTAAGCGGACCCTGCAAAACACATGTGTTTATTACCCTTGTCATTCTCGAAAGACGAGCGCCTAACAAGAAGGCAGAAGGTCCCAATTTTTATTCTTTGGTATGGCTCGGCCGGGGATCGAACCCACGACCCCCGTCCATGGGGCAGGCGCTCTACCACTGAGCCAAATTGCCCGCTTGCAACAATATTTTTTTTCTTCAAAATAACGATTTGATAGGTTGGTCTCTTCGCTTCCTTATATTAATAGAAGAGTATTTTAGGCACTGGCATACATATGGGGGCTTGGGGTCCACAGACCCCAAATATTTTCATGAGCAAGAAAAAAAAAGAGAAAATGGTAAAAAAAAACATATCATTCTGTGGATTTGAATTAAAAGGTTAAAAATAATTTTTCGCTCGCTTGCAGTTTTTTTAAGTCATGTTGCCCCCTCTGGCATCTTAAAATGTTTGGCTTATTAAGGCACTGCCATCTGAAATCCATCACAGACATTCAAAAATATCTCACTCTAACATGATTTTTCAATGATTTTTTAGCTTCAGGTATATACATGTAAATTAATAACAAGAATTACAAGAAATAAAACTAATGCCGTTTGTTAGTTCAATGTCATATCATGTTGTGTCGAGCAATCTAAAGATTGTGACGTAGCCGATAATGACTTTCCATCGACAGAAAAATGACCTTTTTTCTGGTACGTCGCCAGTGGCACTATCAATTAAGCGATTACGATATTACACTAGCCAGAGTGTATGTAGTTAATGTGTGCTAATATGAGCTAATCGTTTAAAGCACCCTTACCTGAGCCCACCCCCCCCCTTCTTGACTAACAACGTGCTAACCGAGAATGTGAAGCCTTGAACGTTATACTGAGAGTGCTATCCATGCCGTAATTAGGAGACTGAAAAACCATTAGAATCGCTGTATCGCTCGGGGGAAATTTCTGAGAGTTTGCAATAAAGCTTTTTACTTTTATTCATAATGATGAATGAAGTGATTTCTCCGGCTGAAAACTGTCTTTATTACGCAAATACTGATGTAGAGTAAACATTGAATGATTCTTTAGAACATGGTTCTATTTCCTCTCTCTTCAGCCTACGACATTTGCAGGAATACATTAGATCACTAAATCACTAACTCACATTGCAATTCAAATATCGCTGAAAAGTAAATATCATGTTGTATTTTAAAGAAAATTATTTATCCTCTATATGTTCTGCCAGAAAACCAAGAGCACTTTATATTTCATTGTGATTCGAATGCATAAAAAAGGACAATTGAGACCTTGTCCTTGGATATTGCATTTTTGCATATCCCACGTTCGTGATTCTTCACCAAAACTGTTTACAAGGTCTATACATTGTATAGATAGCCCGAAAAAAAACATATAGGCCTACGTGTAGCGTTTTGTGTTGCTCTACGATAAGCCCCATGAAAGAGCCCCTACCTAGCTTTTCATCTGGCATATTGGATCATAGAATACTGCTTTACGAGATATTTATTGGCCAGTCATCATATTAAATGCATAAAAAAGACCTTGAAGTATTTGATCATGCTGCCATACCATGCGTCATTTAGGAGCATTTAGAGCATTTATATAGTGGCTTAGACATTCTCATTATTATATCAACCACATGCATGTCTATAAATATGAACGAGTAAGGTACCTTGCGTGATCCACCAACTCCGCTGATATGGTTCGGGTTCGTTATGCTTGTTTGAATACATTGATTTAGTATAATTTATGTTGTTTGGATAACTCTAGCCTTACGTCGATAAATGTCTGTCATTTTTTCAGTTACTTATCTGTTCTCTGTTATTGGTGAAGCACTTGGTAATTATTTCGAGTGCTTTTGCTTGGTTTCAGTTTCACAAAAATTGTGAACATAGGTGACGGCACCATAGATGAATGTATACTGTAGTTCCTTGGAGCTCCCATTTCGGAGTTGTATTCGGTGTTGAAAATTAGGCAGTTTGGCTGCAAAACGTAATTTTGATATAACCTTTATTTCAATTCAAGTGAAAGCAATTAGTAGTATAAGTGCAAACTAGCAGATTTAGCACCTGACACAGCACTGAACCAACAATTTCATTTCGGCTTAGATTGATATCAATCGACGTTGAGCAATGATTGATGCGCTTAATTATCAATGAAAGTATTCGTCTTGTGGATATCGATACCAATATCGATTGGTTTTGCATTTGTGGCAAGACTAATGTGGAAGAGTTGTGGTGTAGCGGTTCTAATTCTCGCCTTGTAATCAGATGGTTGTTTGCTTGAATCCCTCCATGGCCTAGCGTCCTTTGGCAAGGTGTCAATCCACAATTTGCCACACTCCATCCAGGTGTTAAATGGGTACCCGGTAGAATGCGAAATCATATGTAGTATGCCTAGCTACGAGTCTGTATCTTGTTGGAATGCTCCCAGTGAGTTATTATTATAATTATCGATCAGTCAGTAATCAGTTTAGCTTTCAGTCATCACACCATTTTTAAATCCGAACATTGAAAACACCCAATTATACACTGACATCACTTGATTTTGAGCAATGAAAAATGGGTTTCATGACACTTGCTCCAACGCCAATTGCTCTGATGGAAAATCTGCACGTTAAGCCAAACATAAACACTTTCTGGGATCGATTCCTTTGAACCTGCAATTAAAATCACAATGGAGAGCTGAAAGGCTTTTGTCGAAAGTTGGTGGACTGGGACAGCAGATCATCCGGGGATTTGGATCGGACGAACAATTGCGGATATGTCGTTTTCCAGAGTCAAGAGATTCCGATGCTGTCCCGGTCCACCAACTTTCGACAAAAGACTCTCAGCTCTCCATTGTGATTGGCTTGCATTTTCCAAGGAATTGGTGCGTTGTGGAGAGTGTCTCCGTAGTAAATGCGAAAAGTCCTGATAACGCAAACACTGACAACGAACCTGAAAACACCCAATTAAGCTTCTATTTTTATTTTATTTTTTGCTCTACCTGACATCTAGAACTAATTATTTGACAAAGATAAGCTGTTTTTAACCTTCATCTGGCACAAGGATTTGAAAGCAATTATTCAATAACGAGCAAAATAATGATGAGGAACGCACATGTTCACCCATTTGTCTGTAGAAGTAATTAGTTTACGTGCTTACCGGTACATTACGCAGGGTTGTCACGTAGAAATATTGCACATGTTCTATCTCTGATTCTTTACTACAATAATGATTAGGACTAGAAGTATACGAACTATCGTAGTAGTAGTAGTAGTAGTAGTATTAGTAGTAGTAGTAGTAGTAGTAGTAGTAATGGATTTTTAGCAGTGTTAATTATTGTTGCTGATTTACTGCTGTTCATATGGTTAATGTTGTTTCTTTTATTATAAATGTACTCAAATTAATGAAATAAATACTCATGGGCATATTATTGCATGCTTCCTTTGGAATATCTTTTAAGTATCTCAAAGGGGGAGTTCATCCTGGAGAAAAGTTTGTTATAAAAATAGCGGGGGGAAATATTGGTGAAGGTTATAGGAAAATCCGTTAAAGATTAAGAAAGTTATTAGAATTTTAAGTTTTGGATTTGTGACATCATATGCAAGCAGCATTCCTACATAGCGACTGGTAAAAAATCAATGAAATTTCACTTTCTCATAAAATTAAAAAGGATTTTTAATGTGCTGTTTGTATATCAATAGACAAATCATTTCACATCCGATCATAAAAAGAAAACAAAAATCAGTCATCAGGAACCATTAAAAAGGGAATTCATGCCTTTTATATTACATATGTCACCAATCCAAAACTTCAAATTCTAATAAAATCTATCATTACTTGCATCAAAAGTTTCCAAATCGCCAAAGTATATTCTGTAAAAATTATGTTTTAATATTCAATCTCCCCCCCCCCCCAACTTACTGTAGACCTAAATAAAAGAAATGGGGCATCTTCCGATGAAGTAATCATAGTAAGAACGACTCTAAATGCCAACACAATTTAGGTTATAGAAATTGTGGATGTTACGTCATAATCTCAAAGCGCCCTCCCTCAGAGCATACAAGAATACACGTAAAACGGGATTGTCAGAGATGGGCCATCGCTATAAAGGCACGAAAAGCAATGGAAGAGACCTCTAAAATGGAGACGTACGTGACGTCAATGTTTATGGTCTTGTAAGAAATAATAACACTGAAGCTGACTGCATTTTTTAAATCACATGTTAGATGCGACATGAAGAGGACTTGACCGACATCTCAAAAGGACGTTGCTGGACCTAAATATGGTTGATTTGCATGGCATGAATATGTACGATTTAACCGTGGACCTACTACTCTGTCAGAGAAGTAGGTCTATGATTTAACCAAGGATTTGTGACCTGTCTTAACTGCCTTAAATAGGCTATTTTGAGGACGTTGTGACAAGAATCTGATTTAAAGCCACTGGACTATCTAAAATCATTTTAGAAACTGAAATGCTAGGGATAAACATGTTTGAAAATGGATCAAAATCGACTCTTTCTTTTCAGGAAATAATTACTCGATATTAAATCCAACACAAGCAATTTTGAAAGTAATTCAGTTGCCCCCCCCCCCCCCCCATATTAGTGGTTAAAAGAACTAATAATTAAGTAGTTCCATTTGATACCGACTTCAACTTTATTTAAAAGGGGATGAGTGTAGTCTGCTGTTTATTATTGATTTACTCCATATGATTAAAAATGATAATTTCCCGATTTCTTAAATAAAATGGAAAAGTCTTAGAATAGGTCGCAACTGGACACTAAATGACAAAAGAAAAACTAGCGAAATATTTAAATCATGAATATCATAAAATATCATGATTTACTCTTCCTATCTTTGATTTTTCTTGCGATTTTTTGTTTGTCTTATTCCAGAAATAGCGCATTATGAAACTTTCCTTCCAATTCCATATTTTTTTAAATAAAGTTCAAATGTATTACATAGCATTAAAAAGACATTATGACATAGCAATGATAACGAATTCCAAAGAAAACAAAATAGCGTACCTAAACTAACCTAGAGCACTGTTACCAAAGAAACAGGTTTTCATTTTGGAGCAATATTAAAAGCTCGATTGTCAAAATCCTGTCATCATACTGTGCTAATGGTATCCGCCAGCGGGCAGTGGTCGGTTGATAATCAGAAAAAAGATCGTTAAATCAAGAAGCCAAACCACTAAGCGAATGAAAATACGCCACATATTTTGTAAAGATGAGAGGAAAAATATATAATGGGCAGCTGACAATTCATTAAAGAAAAATCTCGCACAATATTCCGCATTTATCACTGGCACGAAACGCAGATTTTCGAGAGAATTTAAAAGAAATTCAGGAATTCAACTCGAAGTTAAAAGGAATTCAAATCAAACTTGATCAAATTTTAAGATGTTTTACTCACATGATAATTTGTATTTGCATCTGTGTTTCGGACATCTACAATCTGAAAAATAAAATATGTACAACTATATGACTATGTTTATAGAGAACTACACATGCAAGAAAATGTTAAGAAATCTTTCTATCGTACACAACAAAACAGTTTTTCATTCATCTCTACATTGATAATCAAGCATTTATTTCTGATTTCAAAATAAACCGTAGAAAAATTACTGACAAATATTCATTTTTTATTCAGGTGTATATTCCCTGCAATATTTCTTGTAATTCCTTGCAATTAACCTAAAATTTAAAGATATCTTATTCAAAAAATCGTATGGATTAAAAACGAATTTAAATCTATGAGTTTAAGAAATCTGCAAATTGAAACATGGGTTCAGTGGCGTACAGAAGGGGGAGCTCGCCCCCCCCCCCCAAAAAAAAAAAAATAAAAGTACGACAAAGAAAAGGAAAGAAAAGAGGGTGAAATGTGATATCATTTCTGAACATTATGTCAAAATCTATCACAAAATTTGATTTAATAAGAATGTCGATTTTTTTTTTCTCGCTCGCTCGCAAATTGTTATAAATTTTGCCCGATACGCCATATCTGGCCCCCTCATGATTTTTGGCTTATTACGCCACTGCAGGAGCTAGCTTATTCTAATTTTGGTGGGTCATGAGTTGCTAACAGAGAAACTCCATGGTTGGCGTATTTTTATTATTATTTTACAGAGCTTTTATTTCATCAATTATTTTGTCCCTGTGGCTTTCATTACTATTATGATTATATACATATATGCAAATACACCAGACGGTGGAATGTACTATTTCCAGAAGAAGAAGAAGAAGATATCTATATTTATATGTATATATCATATACCATTAATACCCCAGTCAAAGAGGGACATTCAAATAAAATCATTTCCTCAAGGACCCGTCGAGACGGGTTTCGAGGAAGAAGTTGGGCTGAAAATATAATAAATCTGTGATGTGGAAGTAGGGGAAAATCCCTAGCAATCGTTTACTCCTAATCGAACGGGTCTGATCCATCATAATATATAACAAGAATCCCGCTGAGGAATGAACTGTAACGACGTTTGAAGAAGGGTAAAATTCAAGCGATAAATTTCGCAGTTTTTTTTTTTTTATGAATGACTGGAGCATCGTGTAACCGAAATTAACCAAAATAGCACAACGTTTTTGGGGCATAGTATTTTAGAAACATGGTCGTAAGACTAAATAGGACTACTCGTAACTATTCATTGATTAAGAACGTCTTGAGTTGAATATGACAAGATATGTCCCATTTTTTCATCATTAGCTAAAAGTGGGTGACAAGACATTTTGCTTCTGTCAATTTTTTTTCCTTCGCTTCCCGGAATATAATAAAAACGGTATATTTACCCAGGGAAGCCACTTCAGTTCCGAAAACTGTTCTCCCAGTGGGCCCTGCTATTATTAATATATAATATGATGGTTGAGATTGTCATAGGTTTTTTTTTTAAGGATTAGGATTTAGTTAGGTTTGGAGTTGTGTTTATGTTTCGCTAATTGTGTTGATTTTCGGGAGAAGCAATCGTTGCAGGAGTAAATGTCGTGGAACCAAAATAGTGTCTGCTAAACATTTTACTGCTAAAAACACATTACTGGCGTTAGTTTCTTTGAGGGTCTTCCTTCTTCAGATGCGGGAAAATATTTTGTGCTTGTCATGATATCGAATATTCTAGGATTTATCTCAGATTGATAGGGAATTATGGGATACATTATTTCAAAATTATGATTGAAATGACTTTCTCAAGACTCAACCAGCTTTTCATGTGAGTAGCATGAACCACACACATAAATGAACACATGGGACGAAGCTGAATGGATTTTGAAATCAATTGGCCATCTCAGTAACTTATCAACTTTTGATAAGGATCTATACAGTGAGTACCTAACTTATATAACTTATAAAGGGGTTAAGGTTCTTGTTAGACACCGTTAAACTTTATTTATTATACATTTATATTTATTTCATAAAGGCCCGTATTCTGAGGTCGGGTTTGAATTAGATCATGATCTAACGCTGTGCTAAAATTATGTGAAACCCAAAATGTATCTTTTACTGGGTGTTTGTTGTGTATTAAGTTGTTCTTTCCTTATTCTTGAATGGTGAAAAAAAAATTATTTACCCTTCCTAGACAGTAAAGAATGATTTAAGAGCCAAAATGAGCCGATTAGAACTTAATTCCACAGTTGACTATCCATAGTTAAAACCTCAACTTAAGACCGGAGTTTACTATTTAAACCTGACTTCAGAATACAAAATTCATGATTCTGTGTCTACTTCCAGCATTAATAAAGTACCTTGTTGCAAAAAAAGAGGATATCATAAGTACGTTGTACAAGCTACCTGACAGGATAATAGTAATCACATGAGCTCAGACATCTTCGTTTTCGTCTCCATTTGGCCTCGGTAAACTCAAACATGTTTAATACATGAAGCATCACAGTTTTGAACTGTTGACAGTCGAAATAATTAGTCTACTTTTTACTTTAGCTTGATATCGGTGAGAAAAGTAATATTGTAAATAAGGAGATGGAACGTGTCAAAAGCACTCAATCGCTGTTACTTCACTCAAAACAAACTCACCAAATCTACTCGGTTTCAAGCTTTTTGGCAAAAAGTTGAGATGAAAATTTAGACCGAAGGAACGTGTTATGAAGAGCAAAACCTTTTAGATTCGCTGTATAAGGTGATTCGGATGACATTCGGGGTGAAGAATTGGGAAGAAAACAAATAAAATTGATGAAGCATAATTTCAGAGGAAATTATCGTACGGCAAACGATGCCAATATATTGTATTACTTCTCTATTACAGCCCCGACCCTTGATGTAACTTAATAATGATTAATATTGAATGGAAAAAATCGACATATTATTCAACATACATTTACATGAATATACACACACGCACCTTCACGAACACACACCCTATCTTCCTTTCTCTCTCTTTCCATCTCGTTTCTCTTTCGCTTACGCATGCAAAAGCGCTCTCTCGTCCTCCTCCTCCCCCCCCCCCTCTCTCTCTCTCTCTCTCTCTCTCTATCTCACTCTCCCTTATCCCCGTTGTTATCTGATGCATTCGCGTGGGTTTCGTCAACTGGACACCCATAGCGCAGTCCATCTTGAGTGACTTACTTCTCACAGTTATTGCTTCTTCACCTGAACGTCACCTTAACCATCCACTTACGCAAAGGTACTTCGCCTCATCCTCTCCAGAAAAGCCCTTATTTTCTCAATCAAATGCCCCCAGGGTATGGCCCGCACTAACAAAAGGACCTGCAAAAATTGAGAATTAGAATGCAAATGCCTCTTTTTCTCTGTTCATCCCCCCTGCCCCTGCTAGTGCCTACATCCGGAGTCTCACTCGCTCCCCCCCCCCCCCCTCTCTCTCTCTCTATCTCTCTTAGTCTCTCTCCTTTTCACACTCCATGTATTCAATTGAGTAGAATGATGGGACGAGGTAAGCGGGAAGCAATCAAAAGCAAGTGGCTACTTTAAAAATCAGATACAAGTACACGTGATAGAATCTTATTCGTACTCACCTATGCTAAATCCTTCGGAAATTGAGGCATCTATTTAGTTCTTTATTTAGAGGATTTGCTCTCATCAAGTAGTTCGCAATGCACGCAGAGGAATTGTGAAGATACTCTAAGAATCATCGATGGACTTTGAGTATGATTTTTGTGCCAATGGCATGAACCCGCATGAAAATGGCGAAATGGGCTTTTGAATTGAAGAGCCGTTCCTACGTCAATATGATTTTATTTGAAAAGAAATTCGTTTCATTTCGCCGCCATTTCTTTGCATTGTGATGTTTCGTTCACAAGTGTATGATAAATAAGCATGAGTGATAAAAGCAGAACTATGATTACAGAAATTACTTTAAAAGTACAAAAAGTTATGTTTTATTTTTTAATTCAAATTATTCAAATATTCATTAAAAAAATCATATAAACGTGCATATGAATATTCATGGTGAATAGCATAGACAACACAATGGATGATTTCAAGTAGGCCTACGGTGTTCGGTGTTGGTGTTGGTGTTGAGATCGTGAAAAGGCTGCTGAACCGAGCTCCAACGACGAGCTTTTTTTTTTAAACAAGTGCACACCTAGTTTACCAATAATGCATATAGCATTTCCATTTATTTGAAAGCAGGATAAAAGAGCATTGCAGATTAAATGCCTTGCTCACGGGCATAGGTGCCGCGGCCGGGGATCGAACCCCGGACTTTCCATGTATAGCCAGGCGCCTTAGACCACTCGGCCACGGCCCCTCCTGGCTACAGAGAAGTTGGCTACAGAGAAGCGATACCGATCGCGTTATCGATAGCCTATGACGTCACGCCTCTGCTGATCATCTCAACTTTACGCGATAAATTCTCGACGACGAAAGTGAAATCGGGGAGAAATTACAATAAAATCTGATCGTACAGAATACAAAGGTTAAATCACTGCAAGAATCAGAAAGCGTAAATATTATTTTTCATTAAAATGTAAAAAAACTCTAATGGTCTTAACTGGAAAATATAATTTTACGGGGATGATTCATCGTGTTCGCCGCCTGTTCGTGAGCTACAGTCCATCAACACCTACACCAACACCGAACTTGAAATCGCGATTTTCCCAATCCCTGGGGGTTGGTGTTGCCGAATGGGGAAATTACACGTAGATCGTAAACACCAGCTGTCATGCTCGGTTCAGCAGACGACATTCAACACCAGCGCTCAACACGAACTGCCGGAAATACGTCATAATTTTTCCGAAGTCAATCTCAACACCAGCGTGATTTCAAGTAAGGTTTTGTCGCTGGTGTTGGTGTTCCAAAATATGAATTTTTAAGTACGAACAGCATTTTTAGATTCCATTTTTGGAAGCCATCTTGGATTTCTAAACATACTGGGCCATTGACTGTCCTTGTAAATTGTCCCAATGTATTGACCATTGAAACAATGGGCTAGACACCAGGGGCAATATTCTGAACATTGTCTTTTCTCCATATTTTATCTTTTCTCAGAGATATGACAAAATCGGTATTCTGGTGGATGTCAAAACTTTTGTCACAAAAATTGTCATAAATTTTGTCTCTTCTCTTTAGCGCACACCAAAAATACGCGGCTTTAAATACGCGTAATCCTTTTATACAAGCAAAAGATATGACAAAAGTTATGACAGGGGGGTAGCAGTCATACATTTTGTCATATCTTTTAGTACCAAATATCTCGATACCCTGTCGACTGAATGTCAAGCATATAATGATATTATTTAGATTAGATTGTGGTATTAGTTTCACTCGTCATCCATGACAATTTTCAAAATTATTTTTTCATGCTACAATTAGTTAGGCCCCACATATCTATTCCTCCTTTTTTTCTATGTTTTCCTTCTTTTTCTACTTCTCCTCTAAAATCCTTCACAGCTCCCTGTCTCTCTTTGTAATTAAGCGCATTAATATTCACGTAGTTGCGCGATGCCAACAACTGTATTGGGGATACGCCCAACCTGTCACGGGGCCTTCCTATTGGCTAGAAGGGCTCCCACTGGGAACTAACGATGATTTTGATTGGACTGCTTTTGAAAAGATGGGCGGGATCTTTGACAGATATGACAGGGAAAAGACAATGTTCAGAATACCGATTTGTGACAATCATAGCGGTGTCACATCTCGGAGAGAAATGACAAAATTTATGACAAAAGTTATGCCAGTGTTCCAGAATACCACCCCATATCCCCCGGGTGGATATGAAATGAACTACATGTATGTCCATTTAAGTATCAATAGCCATTTTAAACTCTACTTTTGGAAGCCATATTGGATTTTTGGACACACCAGGCCACATACTGTCCTTGTAACTTGTCTCTATAAATAGGATTCTAGGGTGGATAATGAAAAAATTATATCCATTTTCAGTGAATAGTGGCCATCTTGGACGCCGTCTTAAAAATAACTACTATTCCGGATGTGGATTTTGGTTTTTTGTATGATATTTCTGAGGTCAAATACTGCCATTTTGTTCCGGGTCAAATCATATATTGACCCGTCTAGCTCAGAAAGCAAAGAAATTGATTTTTTTTTTTCATCAAGAAGGGCAAGGATGTACTCGCAGAGCAAAGGACACAATGATTATGATGTCCATATATTTATGACACGCGGTGGAACATTAACCAACATCATCGATCATCCAGCATCTCCACTGTTTTATTGTTTCAAGGTCTCATGGTGAGAAATGACATTGATCTTAAGGTGATATTGTGCAAATATGGCAATGATTCCCTGCGATGAGGAATCATTTTCTGCTCTCTGGTCGATCCATCACGATAATCACGTGATAGTGCATGTTACATATCGTGTTTTGTATAAAGATTGATGAATTATGAAGTAAGTTACATCTTGCTTGTAGGATATAAAGTACAATGAATTATGGAGAGATGAATGAACGTGAAGATGAAATACGAAAATAGGTAAGATATTCCAAGGCACCGTTTGAATTTTCGTTCATGATACATCATGGGACATTTTAAGGTTATATCTTTATAACAAAAAATAAATAAATCGTCAAAGTCGGCTCGGGGACTTTTGGATAAGCCATCTGTTGGATCCAAGCTACTTTTTTTCAATTTTTTCAATTTCAAAATAGTTGACGCTTATCATATTTCAATTTACGTTATAATATTGCCCTTACTTATTAATAATAATGATGATGGTGGTAGTCATGTCATATTTACCAAGGGAACCCACTTAAATTCACAAAACTTTCTCACAGAAGGCCTTGCTTAGCATGATGTTATTGACCCCCCCCCCCCATCCCCGGTTTAAGCTGGGCTGCCTATAGGCGCTTAAGCATTACCAGCTACACACCTGGGTGGAGAGTGGCTGTACATAAACTTCCTTGCCAAAGGACAGTTGAGTACGTTTTTGCCCTTCTACGGTGGTAATTATGATTGATGCCATTTTTTGTTCTTTTCTTTTAAGACAAGTACACACCTAGTTACCAAGAATGTGTATAGCAATTTCATTTATTTGAATGCAGGCTAAAAGAGCATTGTCGATTAAATGCCTTGCTCGCGGGCATAGCTGTCAAATGGCACATTCAATTCGATTCATTCATCGAATGTAGAGCGTATCACTTAGAAATACGTGCCAATAAAGGGATTTTTTAAATAGAAGTCGATTTTAAGAATATATTTCGATTGGGACGCTAAACCATGTCCATAAGATAACCGGAGTACGAACATATTTTTCGTGGAAGCATCACTGTGTTCAAACTACAACATTCTCCAGAGAGCGGTATAGAATAAAGGAGAATCTAAAAAAAGATAAATATACCAGAAATTTAATTCATAAAGATCCCAAGGGAATGCTTCGGAATGCTTACGTAAATCATATATGAATTCCACAACCTTATCAGACAAATTCATTTATTAAATTTAACAGTGACCACAGTGGTGATGAATAAGTTTGTATTAAGAAGAAAGGGTATATTGAATTATGTATGAGAAATGTAATTGATTGCATTAGAAAACTACGGTGCTGTTCAATGCAAACAAAGGATGTTCTTTACAATGCACTCTGTGGCTTTGGAATTAGAAAGGCATTTTGATAAAGGAATTATGAACAGAAATTCATAAGGAAGGCATAGAATGGATTAGCATATCATTTCATTTTACATGTTGCCTTATGTAGCCCGATCAATGTGTTTGTACCCAGAACGTTATTGGCGTCGAAATGGAAGAGCCATTTTAGTCGGCATTCTTCAATTGGGTGCCGTGATGAGACGAAATTGACATGGTTTTATAAAGACAGACCTCTACGAGGCATCATGCATGTCAATGTCAAACAGGTCAGGAAAAATAGTTCGCCATTTAGCGATGTCCCTTCTGTATAGAGTGAAGTCGGGGACCACCCAAAGATGGTCGCAGAGGACACGAACTTCTGTAGGCCAAGTTTAGGACTTTAGGAGGAGCAGAGGGACGGGTTCGAAGCGCCCTCGTTTTTCGTTCCCGCGCAAGCACATATCGAATTCATTGAGTCGCCAAAGGGCTTTAGGAAGCGTCGTCAATTAGGGGGCTCTTATTTCGTAATGGGCGGAGTGAATGGGAATAATTGTCACCAAACGTTAACCGGAGAAGATCGCAAAGAAGATCCCCAAAGCGTAATGTGAAGAGTAAACGTAGAATGGCATTTAAGGACCAATGCAAAATAAACCTTCTTTGTAAATGTAGGATTTTTTTGCCATTCTTACTATCATCTACATCTATCAACCTAAGATGAATCAATTGCAAGTGATTGGGAATTCCATGTTGAGCTGTTTATGCAAGCCGTTGGTTAAGTTGTAAATACTTGTATAGCTTATCAAACAACTTAAATATGATAGTTAGATATGTTAATATGGTAGATTGATCTCTTTTATCAGGCGCATGATGCACGTAAATATGAAGTTGAACTTTGCACGGTTTACAATTTACAAATTATATATTTTAACTCAAATGTTATGTCTTAATGATAACTTATTTTAACAATAATGTACGAATATTCTTATTTTTTTTGTTTTAAAAAACGGCATATATTCGTTAATTCGTGCAAAGCAAGCGGCCGAAATTTAAGAAAAGCTAAGGAGACTAGTGTGAATGCCTTTATCCCGTTCTTCTCCCATTTACTTATTTTACCCGACCACCATTAATATAATTGGGAACATCTTTTCCACCATGCTTCGTTTCCCGCCAAAAAACAGTCCTTACGGACGAGTGACTGTACATTTACAATTTCATGCTTTCTGATTTTAATGGTAGCTCTGTTTTACATCAGGGAATGGGGTGTGTGGTAAAACACACCATAGGTAAGCTCCGTTCAACGAACCTATAGGATGCCCCACTTCTTCCGGTACTTAAGACCTTAAATGTTGAATTTTCATAATATATTTATAAAAAAATATCATTTCAAAAGTATCAAGAATGATAATAATGATAATAATCCGCTTTTATCTGTTTATATAGCGCTTAATACATCGGGACGACGTCTCTAAGCGCTTTACAGATATATCATTACCCCGGTCATCGGATCCTGGCATGCCTGCATACATAGGGTGCGTTTAGCCGCCACTTTTTTACCCTAGAATCATGATTTGAATCATGATTCAAATCATGATTCTGCAGAATCACGATTGCGTTTAGTCGAAATTGAATATAATCATGATTAGAATCACAAACATGAAATACGAAAAAAGGGGCGTTTGGAAAGACGTTTCTGCAGAATCACGTACGAAAATGTTCGAATAAACGATATCGTGATTACAATCATGATTATATGACCTCACTGTTGTGTCGGGCTACTTTCGGTTTGACTCTTGCCAAGCTCAAGGCGCTCTATATGCTCATTGTATGTACATGAGTATGTACTATGAATTCATTTCTTGTCATGTTCAAGTTCTGTGTTGGTCATCGCATCGTCCACTACTTTTCATTTTTTGGTCATGTCTTCAACTTCAAGTTCTAGTAAATGAATTAACTGGACAGACAATGATCTCAATTGTTGTTGAGTATACAGTATCAATATCAAATTGGATCTACGCTGAAATTCACTTCCGAACACCATTTTGGATAAACTAACAAGATGAATAGAAGCATATGGACCCTTTATGATAGAAGTAAACAAAATGAGGTATAGACTGAATTCTGATGGAAGCAAAAGAATTTTCGAGAGCCGAAACAAGTGCGAAAAACTTCCTCTGTCAAACTGCGCACTAGTGATGCGCACTGGATTGGCCCGAATCTGAGGAGAAACAGCATTAGAATGAAGGTCGTCTAAACGCTGATTCTGTGATATTGTGATTCATGTTTGTGTTTTGAATCATGATTCATGATTCAGGTCGCATAAACGCAGCCTTAATGTATGCACCTTCCCCACTCCCTGGGGAGCATTACAACAATAGTTCCAAGACTCGATTGCTAGGCATACTACATAGGCTAAGAAGTGGAGTGACGGGAAAAAAAGTTGCCCCGTTTGGCTGACACCCAGTGCATGTCTGCAAAATTATGTCTATTCACGTCCAATAAATGTAGGAAATATCTAGATTTAGGTAGTGGTTGCCAAAGGAGTTATTGAAGCGAATGTTTAGAGCCACCAGCATAAATTATAAAGATACATCAGTGATCGTGTTAAGCGATAACAAGAAACAGTTCATTACTAACGAGCTCCTAAAAATCAGTCTCCAAGTTTGAATTAATTTATATTTATGTTTAGAGTGAAGATTACCAGAATTTAAAAAAATGTATACACAAATCGAAATATATCTGGTATCAGCTCTTTACCTAATTTAAAGAACCACAAGACTGACATTATTCGGGGGTTATAATAATCTCTTTTTTTCAGTTTTGTCCTTCAAGGTCCGATTTAATGTAAGTTTAATTGAATGTCATTTGTTTTTAGGTTACATTAATTTCTACGTTCATTTTCAGGCAATATAAAATATAATATGATGAAACTCTTTTTATGCTGAGGATTTGGTCTAAAAACTAACATCTTAGGGTGAAATCTTATATTTTGATTTATTTTAAACATATATGAATTGAATGATGTAGGTCTCAGACCTTGTGGAATATTCTCTGTTGCTTTGGTATATCAAGTTTATTTCATGTTTGTTGCAATGATATTCATGTCTCTGCTCCAAAATGAAATATTCCATCACAATTTTAGGACAAGAAGAACTGAATTCCATATACTTCCTATTTTGAATAATAAGGACAGGGGTGTTTTTTTCAGAAGATGATTTTTTCTTTAAGGATGTGAAGTTTTCTGTTTCTTGCCATGCGCATTCAATTTACATGTTTTTTGTATCATAACGTTGGTTATTTTTCCAAAGTTCCGCATGACAATGTTATATCATGTGCATTTGGCGCCAGATATACACTGTATCTCGCATTTATTATCAATATTGTATTGACATCATCTTTACAAAAAATTATGGTATGAAGAGGCAGCTCCGGTGTATTTTGCTTGGGCCAGCACTACCAAAATGTTTGGATAAGTTCAAATTTAATTTTCATTTCCATCATAAAAAATATACATCATATACATAAACAAATACAAGTACAAATCAAATATGACATGTCAAATCAACCACAGATGAATTATAGAACTTGTACGATAGTAATAAAAAAAGATAGTGGATAAAAAGGATAGTAAACAGTTAAACAATGCAGACCTCGGTTTTCATACCAATTTTTTCTTCTTTTATTAATTTTCCTTCAAGATTTTCCCCCTTTTTATTCCTCTTTTTTTTCACTACTTAATTAAAGGACAAGTCCACCCCAACAAAAAGCTGATTTGAATAAAAAGAGACAAATCCAACAAACATAACACTGAAAATTTCATCAAAATCGGATGTAAAATAAGAAAGTTATGACATTTTAAAGTTTCTCTTAATTTCACAAAATAGTTATATGCACATCCTGGTCGGTATGCAAATAAGGAGACTGATGACGTCATCCACTCACTATTTCTTTTGTATTTTATTATGTGAAATATGAAATATTCTAATTTTCTCCCCATTGTCAAGTGAAACAAAGGCTAATTCCTCCCTGAACGTGTGCAATTAGCATTGCTTAATATTGTATGGTTCAGTCAAGTTGGTCCTTATTGTCAAATCTGTAAAAAATGAAATATTGTATAATTAAAACAATAAAAAACAAAAGAAATAGTGAGTGAGGGACATCATCGACTGTCTCATTTGCATGTCACTGAGTTGTGCATATCACTTTTTTGTGGTAAATAAACGAAACTTTAAAATGTCATAACTTTCTTATTTTACATCCGATTTTGATGAAATTTTCAGCGTTATGCTAGTTTGATTTTTCTCTATTTATTCAAATCTTCATTTTTCTGGGATGGACTTGACCTTTAAAGAGCGTAGTGAGCGGTCTCCCCCCCCCCCCTTATAGTGATGCCCCCGCGATTACCAATATGTTAGTCGCCTGGTTATGAAGTGATCATTCCAGCTTGTTATATTCACATCATTATCGCTCATGATAAATTTTACTGCGTCGGGAGAACCAATGAAATTGGTTGGTCTCTCGATGAAGCGCATAAATTGCAAGTTATTGGCAGAAATATGACTTCTAGCAATTTCGTCAACAGTCGCTTCACAGATATATGGGCTTTCATGATGATAAATGAAGTATACTTTCAAACAAGCTTCACTTAATCTTTCATCAGATGTATATATATACTGTAGATAATGCTTTGGATTATAGACGACCGAATTTAGAATGGGGAATAACACTCATTGGAATTTTTATCACGTTGTTCAATATCCGTTCAAGGAATTATGTATTAGCGTCTAATCGGTTGAAGAATTGGAGTGAAATATGATATCAATACTTTGTATTAGGAAGTCAGATACTCTGTTTTATTTCTCAATTTCGCTATCCATTGTGAAGACGACAAAATAATCACACAATTGATATTCTATTTCTAATTCTGCTTACACTGCTTGAAGGAGAATACATATATGGATATTATTTTATTTCTATATTTTTGTCTCTTTCATTTAATCTATAAAACTCTTCTATGGATTTAATATCAGTTTAAAATCGCTATAAAGAGCGTACTGGATATGGATGTGAAGGGGAAATAGTTTCAGCGTATTAATAGGTGGGTGTTTCATAAAGCTGTTCTTGAGTTAAGAGCGACTTAAAGATGACTGGTGAACCTTTCTTACGCTCTAAACCATCGCCAGTGCAAATATCATTTACCACAAGAAAGGATCACCAGTCGCTTTTAAAGTCGCTCTTAACTTACGAACAGCTTAATGAAAACGACCCCCTGATAATGTTCATGAAGTAGGTAACTAGGTGGGTGTTTCATGAAGCTGTTCGTAATTTAAGAGCGACTTTACGGACGATTGGTGATCCTTTCTTACGCGCTAAATAATCACCAATGAATATTTAATGGTGAATATGATATACCACAAGAAAGGATCACCGGTCGTTCTTAAAGTCGCTCTTAACTTACGAACAGCTTTATGAAACGGCACCTGTTCCGAGATAGGTAGGCTACCTCAAATTAATAAGGTCAAAATGAAAAAATTTCCTTTGATTCTTTTTTAAGATGAGAATGTGGCATCTCTGTGTTTCCCCATTCACATAGCATAGTCGGTGCTGCTTCACAATGTACATAGAAAACAATTTACTTTACATTTCCTTATTCATTTTTGCACAGCGATAAATTTAAGTATAAACATGACAAATATCATGAATATTGGCTGTTATTATTCAAGCGTAATTTTGTCATGTTGTTAAATTTATTACGTGTGAAGTTTATATTCAATATTTTCCGCATCTGTTGTGTACCATGTGAACCAGGTCTCTTCTACGTGAAGCACTTTTAGTTCTGTAAATCTACGCCTGGTTTATTTCATTGGTGTGTTAGACATAATGGATGTCATTTGTAGGTTCTAATGATCCATTACTTATTGTGATTGTTTTCTTATGAATACTTTGAAATAAGAAAGGATCAATAAATCCCAACTTACGCCCAAAAATAAATAAAAACTTTCTGCATTTCTTTAGCCGTGTTGAATATTGTGAGCCACCTTTTGAACATGATTCACCTCAAGACTGAAAAAATAATATGTTTAATCTATTTAATTTGGGCGATGGTTTCTAGCCACTGGGGGAGCGTGGTGGATACGAAACTACACTGTAATGAACTACTATCTCATTTGACGATATAATAGAATGCCACTTTAAAATCCATCTCCATTATTAATTTCTGAAATTTTATTATTATTAATAGTTCTGCCTCAATGGGAGTACTTTTAAACGAGATAACAAAGTATGCGCCCTTTCATGCTATTTACTTACAGAGATATGATAGATAAGAAAACACAAAATACAAAAATAACTGATTTTCCCTTCCGCATTTGAATGTCAACTTCTCAGCTAGAGTAGGTGATACTAAAATTGTTTATGCAGCTTTGGGCGGAGTCAGTCTTGAAAAAAAGACTCAAGGATGCAGGTTCTGATTTAGTAAAAAGAAAATAATAATGATGTTATACATTTGAAAAAAGGGTTTTCACTCTTGATGTATTTTGTCACTCATGCATCATACACACTAAGGAATATGAATTCAAGTTTGAACCCTAAGGGTTGGTACAATAGCAGGGCCCCATTTGTGCACCTTTGAGGGAGAGGTATAGCCATACTTAGCACCCTATAGGGTGCAGAGTTATTTTGAGCCTTTTTTTAATGTTACGTATTATGTACCTTAAAAGGTGAAAAGTTGCACCTTTTTGGGTGCAAACGAACATTTCTGGGCGCAAATAATAATAGACTGCATATTTGCACCCTTTTTTCCACTGTAGGCATGGTAGAGTGCAAGATTACACTCCAAGAGGTTGGTACAAGGGTTTCATTTTGGGTTCAAAAATTTCTTAGTGTACATGCAAATTAGGAAGAATTCATTACAACAGTAAGATTATCCAAAATATGAAAATTACTTTTTGTAAATTTTAATGGATGTGAGTAACAATGCAACCCCAAAGATTGTGTTATATGTTTTCAATACCGTAAGATCAGCAAATGATAATTTTTATGGGGGGGTTCGATTAACAGTTTATATTATCTGGAAATATTATTTGATAAGTTGGTCCTTCTTAATACTACATTTTTTCAGGTTAGGTTATCAGAATGATGAGGTCGGTTTAGTTCATCGAGAAATGTCAACTTATCCCATCCCTGGGCAATATTTATTTTTTTCATTCGTTTATCGCCAGATATGTATTCTTTCTTCAAATGAAGATCATGACGGAACTGAACTGAAAGACGAATATATTTTCTTCATTATTCCACATGGCATAAAAATAGTAATCTCTTTCCGGATATCATCTTTATTGCAATACCCGGCGACGATTTAGCAACCCTCGCCATTTTAATTACGTCGAAGGCTTGGGGATGAGCTCCTGGAAATAAGGGCAGCGAATGTCATGGGTAATAAATGTCAAGATCAGCTTTGTAAAATACCCCACTTACCATTACGAAGGAAGCGATGAGGAAGAGCATCGTAACCCTCGAAGGATGTCTGGTTATCATGTTGGCTTCGATGACACGTATTGATCAGGAAAAGTTATCTAGAAGTAATCCACAGTGACAGGTAAAGCTTTGGTCCACCCCTCGCGCGGTTTGCGCCGCCTCGGCGATTGCTTACTTTCCTCCAAAAGAGAAAAGGTGAGCCGCATTCAAAATCCTCCGGTTGAAAGGTTCGATGTCCTTCTATCCCGATGTGTTCCTAGATGAATTCAAAGAATGCGATTAAAAAAATCATGACAATGGTTGTATAACCTGATGAAGCTTTTTAAATGTCAGCAACTTTGACTTGAAGACGTCATAGAACTTGAATTCATCATCATGATCATCGAAACTTTGCGAGATACAATGCGAGTCATAAGGTGCCTCGAGGCCAAAATAGCATTCAGAAATAATATGATGAAGGTTAATGCAACAGATTTCTTTCTTTTCAAACCAATTCCCAGGTACTCCAATATTCTTTTTCAAATTCTGCTTACAGTGCTTGCTGGAGAATAAGTATATGTAGATATATTTTTTCTATATATTTTCTCTTTCATTTCATCCATGAAACTATCCAGTGGACTTGATATCGGTTTTAAATCACTTGAAAAAGTGTACTGAACATGGATGTGAAGGCAAAAAGCTTTCGCGTATTATTCGTTTTCTCCCGATATTGTTCTTGAAATAGGTTTTCAATTATAGGCTTGTTTCGATAGTACTAAGTAAATGGTTAGCAATGATTGATGGAGAAAGATTGTGTTAGAAGAAATAAAAGACCGTTTCGGTTTCCAGATTGATTTGTTACATCCAGTTATGCGACGTCACTTGTTTTAGACGTATTGGTCGCTAAGAATGCAGCCGCGATTGTGAGATAAATGTATGTAATTAGATATCTCAAGTTTGGTGATAGAAAACATTGCAGATACCATGCGTTGAACCGGATGAGGCTGTCAAATTAATGTTAAATTAATCACTGAGTCATAGATGTTGGGGTCCGTTGCATTTGAATCAGGAAACGTTAAATCTCAAGAGACAGAAACAGTTTAATCGGTCGTTCAGAGATGATTTGTTAGATTGTCAGAATCTAACCATGGATAAAATAAGCTGTGTATTCTTTAAGCGTGAAAAAGATCAATTGCAGGAGATGAAAACGAGTGACCAGGCACACAGAGAAGCTTGAAAATATCTGCTTTAAGTTGTCTCAAAATTAGTAGGCCTATCATTCTTTCGTCTCAATTTGCATGAACTTTACGACAAATCTCCGCAATGAGAAACTGGATATCTACGTGGTTAAATTCCTCTTGAATCGTAAAAAGTTACGCTGGCGGGATGAACGCTGGACTATCGGACGTGTAGCGTCGTTTAAATGAATGGAATATTGGATGGGCTCCGGAATTTTTTCCCAACACAGACAGTGGCAGCTGAAGAATCGTCATTAACAAATACAGGTAGATATGTCACTTGGTAAGTTTTCCTGCCTCCCTATTCTCCGTGGAGCAGCCGACCGACTCGTAGCAGCAGATGCGCTTGCTCCCGACCGCCTGATACAAACTGGAGTGGTTGATCGCATTCACGACGACTCGAATCGCTCGCTGGCATAGCTAATTAAACCGAGCTACCGGAACCATGCAAATAGAATAACAGATCATATGAATAATATTTTGTTCTCGTGCTTAAGTGTATGGCTACACACCGTTGTTTAATTTCACAACTCACAAAAAAGAACGTTAAATGTTATGATCACAGACGAAGTTCAGAGAGCAACGTTACGCGGCGCCTCGCTGCTCGACTCTGATTTGTTAAACCTATATCTCTCGCATCCTCAACGGAGTGAATATGGGAACAAGTTCGCGCGCGCGATGCACGAATCACAACACGCTATTGGGGCGTTTCGCTTAAAGAGTGTCGTTATGACCGCTCGACCAATCAAATTGCTTTATTTCTCATGAAACAGTGACCGCAGGTGTGAAATTTGTATTACATTCAATCACGTCTTATAGTAATAGGGTTGTAAGCTACCCTGGAATGAAAATTATTTGATATATGTGGGTGACGTTCATTCAAGCTAATGTTAGCTATTACCTCGACCAGGAATTAGTCTGAAATGGATTAATGTTAATCGTTTCCAAGAGTTCAAAATGCAATGATGATCCAGAAGACCCATTTCCTATCATATTCAAAAGAAATATTTCCAGGATGTTAGTCAGACGCGGCAACGATCGATGAAAATTGCTTTCCAATATTCGTGATTTGTTCCTTGATAACAAGTTCATGTATAACTGTTTGAATTTTTATGAAGCCAATTTGTAAAAACACTTTCGCGTATTTTTTATTATCTTATCATGTCGTATTTTACCTTATCTTTTTCATATTATATCGATAGCTTAGTCGGTATAGCAGGGGATTCTCACTTGGTTCCTCTAATAGCTCCATGCTTTAGTAAGGCATTCATCCTCATCACCAGATCTCTCGGAGAGGACCTTAGCCGTCGGTCTTCTGGTTGCTTCCTTGTTTACAAGCATTCATGATTTCTTAGCAATCAGGTTTAAAAAAAAATCACCATTTACCATATTACCAAAATCATTTATATCATCATGCGAAGGAGCCTTCCAAAGAGTGTGGCTTAGTCGAAATATGCTATACGTTTACTCATTAAAAAGGCATAATTATGAATTCTTTGTAAATGCAATTCTGTGAATACTATAAATTTTAAGTCGCTTATTCTATGGGCTTGAATGATATTTAACAAAGATTTGGGTATTTTTTTCTTGAATGATTAAGAAAAACAAAGTTTAAAGCTGTATATAAAAGCATAAGAGAAATGTGCACGACATTCGATAACACTATTCCATTGTCCCGAAGATATTTCAGAAAGGGTGTTATAAGATTTCATTCTTGCAAGCTGTAATAGTCAACGATTAATAGTCACAAGGTTCCCGTAGCACAAAGGTTAGCATTTGATCGCACGCTTCATTTTTACGATTGATTTTTCGTAATTGCGAAGAGGACGGATTCTACAACATAGAAAATATATTGAAAATGTCCGTCAAATCACAATGAAACGCTAAAAGGTCTTTGTCGAAAATTGAAAAACCGAGACAGCTGATCTTCGTAAGATTTAGAGTAGATGAAGAATTGCAAATATGTCGTTTGTCCAGAGTCCTGAATGACACTGCTGTTTTGAATCACCGATTTTCGACAAAGACTGCTTTGTCATGAAGGGCTTTTGACAATAGATTCTCACCGTTCCAGAATGCGTCTGCGCAGCGGTTGCGAGAACTCCCCGTTGAAAGAAAATGTCTGGAGACTAACATAATTGAACAGTCTCCAATTTACGTATGTGGTGATAAAGAGGAATGTGAATAACACAAATCTTCTTGGGGGGAAATAATAATGTTCAGTGGTAGATTATTGGATTTTCACATGGAGCGTTAGGTTAACAATGGAATGATTGCAAGCTCCAAAAGGGGTACTTTTTCATATTAAAAAAACTAATGCTTTATTGACAAATCTGAAGATTAATACAGGAGCGACACAAGGGGATTTTGAAAGGTGGCACAACATGCACAATGGCATAAACGCGAGGTCATTTTTTTCGATTTTCATATGAATTCCATAAAATGTAATTTTGTAAGAAAATTGAAAATGATTTTACCATTGCATAACAAAACATATTTAATCATCATGAATCATTAAAGAACGTGAATTAATGGCATTATATTACAATCCAATTAGGACAGCCGCTCAGTGTGACGCCACAAAAATCAAATATTTTAAAGCTCCTAACTGTGTCATTGTATCGTTGATTTTCTATAAACCTTTATTGCGTTTTTCTCATATTGTTTGCCTACCTAACTTAATGCATTTTAACTTAGTCACTATTGACAATTATAATTTTTTCACACATCGTAACGACGTGTTTAGACTGTGTCCCCCATGTTCTTTCTTGAAGGGATGTCCCACGTACGCACAACATTACGTCATGATTAGTATACGAAAAGC
The DNA here is from genome assembly GCF_037042905.1 of Lytechinus pictus. Taxonomy (NCBI): domain Eukaryota; kingdom Metazoa; phylum Echinodermata; class Echinoidea; order Temnopleuroida; family Toxopneustidae; genus Lytechinus; species Lytechinus pictus. The sequence goes on along the minus strand of NC_087257.1, from coordinate 9,836,809 downwards.
CAAATGTATTTATCGATAACACAAGCTGAAGTGAATGGGTGATTTCAAGTCCGGTGTTGACCTTTTGGTGTTGGTGTTAGGTCAATTATTACACGATTTGAACACCAAACATAACATGAAGATGGTCCCGAAAAGTCACTTACTAGTTGTTGAGATGTCAATAATGTGATCTGGATCAGTTTTACAAATTCTGAATGAGTTTTGGAGCTAGGGGAAGCAATCCAAATTCCAACACTAACACCAACACCAAGGCCAACACCGGACTTGAAATCACCCAATGTGTTAATATGGTCAGTCGCATACTTATGTGTTAAAACATTTTTTCACATGCAGGGAAATATATATATTTTTATTTTCAAGAACATTATTTATTTAATTTTCCAAAAATGGAAACACATTCAAAGATGTTTGATATTCGGCACTCCATAATCATTACGGTCATAAAAAAAATCATTTGTTACTTAACAAAAGCTTTGTGGAAAAACATCCTTGCATGATAGATAGCACTGTCTTATCCTGCAAAGTCTCATTCACATATACACAACCTCTGAATGAATCGTTAGATCCAGCGAATAATGATACTACTTAGGAAACAATAACTAAACCGAAAGTTGATCAATAGCACCGACTGTGTGATTAATTACCTTACACAATGTTATTTGCTCACTGGCCAACTGACCTTTAGAATGGGGACATTTCACATTGACATGCATTACAAATGACAGTTTCCTATTATTTTCATCACAAACTAAGGAAATCTTATGAAGAAGTTTGCGTATGTACATGTATGGTAAAGGTAAACTTTCGTGTTATATGAAGTGATTAATTGGTTGGATATTGCACAAAACCTAGAGTCCAAAGATGAAAATATGCAAATTTGTAAAGTTACGCCCAGCAAATTTCAAATTTTCAAATTCTTTATAAAATGAAAAACCACAATATCTTCCCATTCATTTCGGGGAAAGTTTCGAGACAAAACAGAGAGTCCCCCTCCCCCCTCTCACCACTTTTCACAAAAGTCAAATTAAAATTCAATTTTATTTCCAACAGAAAATATGATACAAATTCATTAAGTACACGTCTACTTACATTCATTGTTATGAATGCTAATAAATATATCAAGAAATTGACAGACATATGATATTTCTAGAATACCGGTATTTTCTGTAGACAATGTATACTGCATTACTTTCATATATAAAATGAGTATCTGTCCTTATCCCCTCAAAGACATAGTTAGGAATGCCAACAATATACCCTATGTTCTTTAAGTAAAGATATTCTTAGAGATATTCTTCATGAAAAAAAAAGATATTGTCACACGTTTGCACAGTTTGTTCACAGTGTTTTCACATGGTCGACTATAATGTGATTAACACTGTTGAACTGTTCAACGGACATGACAGAGTAAAGATCATTTCAACAAACTGTGAACACACTGTGAATACACTGTAAACACACTTTAAATATCACATTTCATCAATGGAAACATTCAAGTCCCAGTTGAAAACTTATTTGATCTCCCATTAACAGTTTGATAGTATGTTTATTTAGGAGAATTCAATTAATATTATTTTTCGTTTTCTATTGTGTGTTGTGTTTATTTTCCTTGAAGCGCCATGAGCACCGACCGAAAGGTGGACCTGCGCGCTATATGAGTAGCCACCATTATTGTTATTATTATATAAACACACTGTGAACACACTGTGAACACACTGTACACACACTGCGAACACACTGTGAATACACTGTAAACACACTGCGAACACACTGTGAATACACTGTAAACACACTGTGATTACACTTTAAACACACTTTAAACACACTTTAAACACACTGTGAACACACTGTAAACACACTACGAACACACCCCAAACACACTGCAAACACACTGTAAACACACTGCGAACACACTGTAGCCACCATTATTATTGTTATTATTTAAACGCACTGTGAACACACTGTAAACACACTGCAAACACACTGTTAACACATTGTGAACATACTGCGAACACACTGTAAACACAATGTGAATAAACTGCAAACACACTGCGTATACACTGCCAACACATTGTAAACACACTTTAGGGACACACTGTGGAGAAACTTTTTTTTCCAGTGGAGATTAAGCAAAGGTACACACCCACCCCTCTCTCCTATCATAACCCGCCTGATTCATGAGTTGGGCGGAACAGAGGAAGCTATCAGAAGATACCTTGCCGATGGGGAGAAAACGACACGTCGAGAATCATAAGTAGCCTACTAAAAGGTTATTGATTATCAAAAAAAGATATGTCTCCATCACCAGTGTACTGAAATGGGAGAAAAACGGGATGTAAGCAAAAAGTAGGAGAAGAGTACTTGATGAAGAGGTCAGCCATTTAGGAGCACGGAGGAAAACTCAAAGCAGTCCCGAATCCGTGACGGTATTTCATCCACAAATGCGTCCATACGGATGTTACTTGATTTATTGGGAAAGAATTATCATAAGGCGATAAAAAAACGGTCTTTGTAAATTGTATTTTTAAGATAAATTCCTTAGGCAATGAAATCCATCTTGTCTGATATCCACAATTTTATCATTTGAATTAGCCCAGGAGAGAAAAAAGTTCATTATAATTTTACACGTTATTAAGAAAAAAAAAGGTGCAACTTTGCACCCTTCAAATGCAATGTTGGTAGCTCCTTTATGGGTGCAGACTTGCATTTTTTAAATGTGCACATATCTGTATGTTGCACCCCTACAGTATTAGGCACTATAGGGAGGTGCCTAATGTTTACCTTTTCAACATGTTAAATGCAAAGTTATCCCTTAAAGAGTGCAAAAAAAGTTTCCAGGTGCAAAAAGCATTTAGGGTGCAAAATTGAACTTAAATGTTCCATCGGTTTGACATTTAGGTTGCAAACTTATAGTTTTTTTTTTCTTATTGCAATAAAAGAATCAAACCTCAAGTTCTCCTGTGTCACATCTGTTTCATTTACGACTAATGAAAAGACGTATGGACGCTCTTTGGCACAACGAAGTTGACTTGGTTGGTCACTGACCCACAGACCTGAAGTAAATCGTTTATCACAAAGATACAAATAAATGTAGGAAAATATAGATTTAACATTTAATTGAATACTGCTTGGATGTACCTATGATATAAACATTATACAAACACATATTTACACGGAGTAAAATAATTTATTCTATCTTGACTTAATTCGATAATGCTTTTCTACAAGTAAACCAAACGGTTTTAATCAAAATATGGAAAGTTAAAAGATCAGAATATTTTATATTTATTTGATATATATTCAATTATGACCAATATAAATGAAGACACTGATAGATATAGAATCAAATTATCTCCAAAGTAGATATTGCTTCAGTATACTTCATACGACTACTCGCAAAATTAATTATGCACGTCATATGAGAGGATAACATCTTTCTAGTACTACCTCGATCATACCAAGGATGTAATTATGATAATGTCACTGAACATGTTAAATACAAGATCAAACCATTGCCCATACTGCAAACAATTTAAGAAAATATCCATTTGTATCGCCCTTTTGCTTTTGTCTGTTCATCAATCACGACACGCAATGCCACATGTTTTTTTACCGATCTGATTTTTATTAGATATTTTCTACATCTTACACCAACTTTACTTACCCTTTCACTGAAGTCATATTTGTAAATAAATCAATTATTGCTATCAACATAACAAAGATTACGCCAGTACCGATTTAGTTCCGAATAAACGACTAATCTTGTTAACGATCACCATGTTATTTTAAACCTTGAAAGTCGCCAAATAGTGTAATGTCTTTGGTGTTGGGGCTAATTAATGTACATTTCGGTTGTTTTTTTAAAGCAGACCTAAATTTCTTGAAGTTTAGTCTGCTTGGATTTCATTATATGATTTTTATTTCTAAATAAACAAAAAAACTGATATTTTTTTACTTAATAGGCAGGAGGCAGGGCAAAACAGATAGAAGTTAAAACAATAACAAATGGATAACATAATATTCAGACATAGTAACATTTCACGACATACTTCAAAAGAACAATTTCAACGATAAAACATTGTATATAAGAATTTTTTGACAGCAAGAATTATACCAAACTTCGGAAAGACTTTTCAATTAGAATGGAATATGTTGTAATGATGGTATATAGAGAGGTGAATTTTATGAGAAGGTAGACTACGTAGCGTGTTAAGACTTAAAGGGATGGTCCGAGCTGAAAGTATTTAAGGCTTAATAAATAGAGTAGAATTCACTGAGCAAGATGCCGAAAATTTCATCAAAATCGGATAACAAATAACCAAGTTATTGAATTTTAAAGTTAAGCAATATTTTTTTAAACAGTCTTCATGAATATTCATTAAGTGGGCTGATGAAGTCACATCCCCACTTGTTCTTTTGTATTTTATTGTATGAAATTAGGTTTATTCAATTTTTTTCCTCCAAGAACTAGAAAAATTGGATTGACAACTGATTAAGTGCATTGGATATTTATTGCTGCAACTTATTTCATTATAAGGGAGACATATTATTCACACAAGTATGAAATAGTGAAAAAATTATGATTTTATGTAATAACATAAGAAAACGGAAAGTGGGGATGTGACATCATCAGCCCACCTAATGAATATTCATGACGACTGTTTTCACAAAATATTGCTAAACTTTAAATTTCAATAACTTTATTATTTGTTATCCGATTATGATGAAATTTTCGACATTTTGCTCAGTGAAGTCTACTGTATGTATTAAGATATAAATATTTTAAGCCCGGACCATCCCTTTAAGCCCAATGTCATACCTTACTATTTACAAGAGGAAAATAAACCTTCTGAAATAATATATGACCGGTTTAAGATGACTGAACTTTACATTTTCTCTAGAAAAAAAATTGTTTCATAAAATTTAAGAAGATTAAAAAGGATTATATCTGAATGATACACAGACTGAATTAAAACCGACTTACATGACGAAGGTATTTATCAAGAGTTCAATATAAGGCAAAGAGCTTGGCTAAAAAATATACCATTCGAATTTCATCAAGGTCGATATCTTTACGGATTAAAGTCTGAATTCTCTTATTTGTTTTTGGAATTAGAATTTTTTTTCCCGATGAAAGCATCTTCATAAGAATTAAAAACAAAATAAATTGTTTCTTTCCATTGACAGAGCAGTTTCATTTTCTGTTGTTTCTTTTGTACTTCGATTTTCACCCCTCATACATATCATATTCATAATTTCTAGTATTTTCTTGAAGGCAATCATTCCTAACAAGAAACCTGGAAAATAATCTTACCTGGAGCAAGAGTCAATCGATCACTTTCAAGGATCTTCCATATTAACTTATTACGTCAAGTATTACTTATTGAATAAAATTAGTACGTTCTCTTTTTTTTTTACTTGAATCTTCGCTAGAATGGTTGTTTTTCTCCAAGTCAGGTTGTTTTTCAACGATCTTGATCAAATTACAATCTGTCCCCGTCAGCAAGGCTTTACAGGGTAGAAACAACAGAAAGTAAAGAGATACAAATTTAGTAAAAAATATTAGGTCAGGCCAACCCATGGCACCCTTCATGCTATTTCTTACTTAGATATACAGCAAAATATCTCGTTCATTCCTTACCTACACTGTTTAAAAAAACAGATTTTACAGGGGAAAAATATTTTGCAGAAAGCAATAACAGAATCATTTTGTAATTTTTTTAAACAGCAATTTTTCAACAATTTAACAGATTAGGTATGTTTAAAGAACGGGAAAAGGGTGTTTTATTTCAGAAATTTTTTAAGGTTCCATACACCAAATACCAATTTTCTGTAATTTTACACGATACGATGTAAGATTACAGGTGTTCTCGAGATTCTGCTGGAGGAATTTCTTTCTTTTTTTTAAGTATACATTTTCTAACAGTGTATGAAGAGGTGATGTATTTTCATAAGTCAAGCTTACTTATTTGTGTTTCTGATGAATTTGAGCAACTTGATGAAAGTAATGACAACTATCGATTTTGGGAAGGTTTGGACGTAGCTATCTTTCCAAAGCGAAAACTGCTGAAAATGGCGTCAACGTAAGGCAGCTTTGATGCGTTTAACTGGCCATTAAAAAAATGCGCGTGGGCAAAGCGAAGAGAATTTGTTCAGCGCAAGCGAATAACATTATTTTTGCCAAATACCTGCGTCGGGGATTTGCGTCGAAAATTTAAAGCTGTATATTCTTACCACAAAGGAAGAAGTGAGAAGTATGTCTCATTCACTGAGACCAGAATTCTTTTTTTTTACTTTATACCATGGGGCTATAATAGCTCCATGTTTATACTGTACATTGGACATGTTCGAAGCGATAATGTAAATAAATGTCTAAGCACATTTCTCTGTCTTTATGAAACCATTAATCCTCTAAAGGAACTCTAACAGAAGTTGTTGAAAGGATTTTAGAGGTCACATAATAAGAGCTCCACCGGCTTTATACATTAGAATATAAGTAGTCCATGCAGTCTGATAAAATTTTCAAATTTTGTGTTCATGCGTAGTATGTGGAGTATAAACAACTTACGATCCGTTTCCCTTGCAATTCATTTTCACATCCCGTAAAAAAATGTACAAAAATAATATTAATACCTTGCCTGTCCTCAACAGGAAAGCTGTAATATCATGCCAGAAGATATTTGTTCAGAGAAATGTAGCCGATTAACGAAATGCTAGGAATAATCGATACGCGAACTTATAGCCTTAAAAAGTCAAGTATACTGAGACAAAGACAAGAAATTAGTCACAACCTCTCTTTAGAAGAAGATATTTTATACAGATGTTATGCTAAGTGGGACAAACCGTGTTACTATCTTGTTACAGATCGCAGCTTTTCGCTTTGGAAATGGTTCCGTGTAGGATGATCTTTGCCCGGAGCAATACATCTTGATATCAAATCTCGTTTAAACATCAAGATGGTGATATATAACCCAATATGCCGATCTGCCTCCAGGTGTGACGATTATATAAATGAACAACGCACCATTACGCATGTGATTCTTTACCTTTGAAATCAAGGAAGAATGAACTTTCTAAAATTTCTATGGAGGATATTTTTACTTCATTTACTGTATATTCTTCATCTTTTATTTGCTTTTATATACCTGTCAATGTTTTAAACATGGGCTTCATCTTTTTTTGCAATTATTCCCCATACGTTATGTTTAAATCGTAGACTGAATTGATATCAGAATTATCAAAATAATATCTGTTTCAACAAAGCAGATAAAAACACAATGTTTATAATTATGTTTTCTCTCTCAATCCAGCCTTGGTCTCCACCCCCCCCCCCACACACACACACACATACACACTTCTTCTCTCCCTCCCTCCTCCTCTCCTTATCTTTCTCCCTCCCTCTCTCTCTCTCTCTCTCTCTCTCTCTTTCACGCCATTATGTTGATAGTTCCTATTTCATTAGATTTAACATCGATACTTCCATATCAGCTAGCGATTTTATCGTCTTTTTCTTTTTTTCGCGTTCTTTCGTCTGTCTTTTTTTTTTTTGCTAATGGCAAGGAAAGCCATTAAAAATCAATGCAGTCACCACTTTCAATGACCATTGTGACCGTGATTTGTCATCTCAATGATCTACCCACTCTCTTTTTTTCAAAAAGACGGTGAAGGACGAGTGATGGTAAGGAAAAGGCTAAACCAGTGGCTTAATGAGCCAAAAGTTTTAGGGGGCTAGATATGGCGTATCGGGCAAAATTTAAAAACAGTTGCGAGCGAGCAAAATATTCGACAGTTTTATTACAAAAATCAAATTTTGTGACAGATTTTGACATAATATTCAGAAATGAATATCACGTTTCACCTTTCTTTCTTTCATTTTCTTTTTATTGTCTTGGTCATGAAAAATTGGGGGTCAACACCCCCCCCCCCCCCCCCCCCCCCCCCCCACCGAGCGCCCACCATCTGTACGCCACTGGGTTTAACACAAAAGAATCCTTGCTGTGTTCTTGGTTAGCCATTATTGACAGTATTTTACCTTCTGGAGCCAGGGTCCATCCAACAAAAAGATATAGGATAAATTGAAAAATCAAACCCAAATTGAGTATGATTTCAGTTCCTACCTCTCTTTTATTCGGTATTGTAGATCTGAGTTTGAATTTGATTTTAATTCATCACAACTCTTTGTAAGACGTGGGTGCGTAAATAGTCTATTGAATTTGCTGAGTTTATGATTTTTGTGTGTGTAGGGACCGGGGTGTCGGTGTGTGTGAGCATCTGGTCATTCTCTCTCTCTCTCTTATCCAACTCTCAATGGGAGAGGAGCGCCTTGAGCGCCATAGGAGCGCCTTGAGCACCTTTAGCAAGGTGGATACGTGCGCTATGTATGTATTTTTTCTTTTTTTTTTTAAATACGGGATAAAAATCCTGCTTTCAGCCGCAAGTCGCAAGTCCGTACATAAAAGTTGAAAAACATAAAACAATTAATTATAAATCATGAACAAAATAATTAATACAAACATTTGAACAGATATAAGTTACTTTGTACATGATAAAAATAAAGATTTGAGATAAGAGAATGAGAACTAAAAAAAGCAACAAAAATGTATAAATATATACACATTTAAAACATAAACAAAAGTACAATCAATATACATGATAAAAAAATGAAAACAATACAATGGTCAGAATCTCAGTCAGCAACAAATCCTATATTATTATTATTATTTATCTTTCTCTCTTTCTAACTCTTTCTGCTTTCATGGCCAGAATGATATTACATTTTCTGTTTCGCTGTGGGTCTCAAAACCTCTTAACTCTTCTTTTTTATTCAATGACTTAGTTTTTAGATGTTGTAATTCATGTAAAAACCGAGGTTACCTGAATCGTGTTGAGACGATTCTTGATCTTGTATTACCGTGTCACTGACAATAGGTCCCATCTCTCAATACATTAAGTGCGGGTTTTCTTTATTATGACCTTGTGTTGTCAACGCGTGTGGTGTGCGTTCCTCATGGGTCCTGGGAATGGGGATTGCGGATCATGCGAAAACGGCGGGGAACTTGAAACTGAAACTGATACTGCAACTGAAACTTTATTCTGTCGACCCCTTTCGGAGTATGAGATATACACTTGAAGAGAGACACACGAGGAATCATTGTCAGTTCCAGGATTGCTAAGGGAGACGGCAAGGTGTATCGCTGTCTCGACAACTATCACGATCATAGCATGTATCAAACGCAAAGCCAAAGAGAGAGTGTATCCTTCTTAGACCCCCCCCCCTCCACACACACACACACCCACACACACACTTATATCGCTGAGAGCCTCAAGATGGAAGCTCTTTGGTGTAATGAAAATTCTGATCTGAGAAGACTAGATTCGACAGTAATTAAAGCAATGCCTTAATGTCACTAGTCAATGATCCGATTTAATCTGACTTCCTTCTTCTGCTCCGGCGACGCAAAATACCATGAACTCCTCTGCATCAGACAGCTGTAATTGATATCTTATATCATGTAGCCAAGAAAAAAAAAGATAAACCACTAAAACTAGCACGATTGAAAGGTGGAATTGAATTGAGGGGGAGTCCCGCATTTAGCGGAACAAGCTATATAACCGATCTTCTTAACCCAATTTGTAGTATCTTAAAGGAGTTGTCCTTCATTTGAAGTTGTCTCAGAATTCTAACCCTCTTTCAGGTAAGTTTTGGTAAGGTAATTTTCGAGAGTTGTGGAAATTATAGACCTAAATGTTTCATAACAGTTCGGTTTTTAAGCTTTCAGCCAACTACTGAGTGTGTGTATAGGACGAAGGTCTGTATTTGTACAGTACACTTTATAAAAATAAAACAAAGCTGTAAAAACCTAGTTTCCAAGTAAAAAAAATTAAAACAAAAAATAATTGATATTTTATCACCTCCATCATTTATTTAGAGAAAAGTCATTATCGCTCTTAGACCGTCTTTTTTTATTTAACATTATGAATATTTCATGCACGGGTGTTCATCAAATAATTCGAAGAGAGGGATCCGAAACCAAAAAAGTCATTTGGTGAACGGTATCGGATTTTTTTTTTGTAAAGGTAACGTTTCTCGAAAGTTCCTCATACATGTATATCCATGCATGAAAAACTTCAGCGTTTTGGGGATTTTTTAACACTATCTTACCAAGACAGGATCGATGCCAGGGAATTTCGATGGGGGTGTAAGATATCCCTAGGAAGACGTCATGCGTTTTTTGTAGATTTCTGCGGTATTATAGAATTATACGACCCGTATCACCAATTTCTTTGTCTTCTCTCTTTATCTTTTTTCCTAATATTTTTCTTTTCTTTTTTTTTCTCCTCTTTTTTCATATTTTTTTCATATGTTCAGATATGCATCGTTTGAGTTGTATAAAACGAACGACGAGAATACCGTACTCTGCTTTCTCTCTTTCTTTCTTTTCCTCTCTCTCTCTCCCTTTCTCTCTTTCATTCCTTCTTTCTATTCCCATTATCGACTACATTTCTCATCCCTTTTCTCCTGTCAAATCCTTACGTATAACTGAACCAAATCATTAAAATTGGAATCCTATAGATGACATTTTTTATTTGACATACTATGCAATCGACTGGGACTCTTTATATTCCAGTGTTTTTCAAATTAAGGTTGTTCGACGCACTGCTATCCACCCGGGAGCGGACAAGGCTGTATGAAGGCGTGCATGCCTTGGGCGAATGGTGTATCGTATTATCTTTGAAAAAAATGGCGCTCTCCAAAGCATAAGGACTAAGGTCGAAGATTTCTTTTGAAAGAAATGGAATGCCTCTTGGATATTTTCCTGAGATTTAACTGACCTGTATATGGTTGTTGTTGTTTTTTCTTTCTTTTTAAAATGGAGCATTTATCTAACAGTGTATGACGAGGTGATGTCTTTTCATAAATCAGGCTTACTTATTTGTGTTTCTGATTAATTTGAGCAACTTGATGGAAGTAATGACAAACTATCAATCGGATGGAGCATTTTTCTTCACCTGTAACAGAGAATATGGGGAATAGATATAAATCATGTAAAAAGGCAAAATAAGATAACAATTATATTTACAAAATGATGATGGAATGGGAATGCAGAGAGACGAATTTTCACTGTGATAGAATGGTAATCATCGACCATAAAAGATGTCAGGCAAATTCATTAAATTAGGGAAACTATAGTTTAAAACAAAGACAATAACCTCGCCTTGACGGAGAGGGTCAGAAGACATAATGGGCTGAACATTAAGGAGCTACTGAATCGAATTGACCAGACCCACATCACCCACCAGATATACAACGTACTGACCGTGATGTGGACATGGACTGTAGTGTTCCCTCGAAGGAAGAGGTTACCAGCTTAAAAACGTAAAAATCTACTGGACCTGATGGCAAGGAAGAGATTTGAACAGACTGAAGTCAGACAAAGAATGGAAAATCTGCTGGACCTGATGAAATTCAAGCAGAGGCAGCGAAGGCAAATCTGGTAGCCAGCGTGGACATGCTACTAATTGGAGGGGGAATATTGGAAGGAGAGAAACATCCAACAGACCAGAAAGACTAGGTGAACTATTGAGAATAATGTTACAGTAGATATCTGGGAAGGTTTTCAACAGACAGAATACATCTCAACGGGACGAAGGACGTCTTAAACCGACACCTTCGAGACCAACAAGCAGGATACTCAAGATATATGGCCTTATGTTATCAGCAACCAAGAGTTCTGGGAGCTTTCATATCAGCAACCCATTGAGGCAAAGCTTTTGCAGAGACGATGGAGGTGGATCGGCCACGCCCTACGAAAACCAATGCCTAACATAACCAGACAGGCATTTGCTTGGAATCATCAATTGAAAAGGGTGGGGGAATGCCTCGAAACTCATGGCGCAGAGACAGTTGCCAACACGATGGACCGCACATGGACAGATCTGGAGATGCTGGCTCAGGACCGCAGGCTCTTCCGGGCGGAACTTTCTTAACTGCATTGTTATGTCACGGGAAGGGCGATAAGCGTATTTAAAGAAAAAAAAAGAAAAAAATCATATCCGCCATCATAATCTTTATGATTACGGTACTGATTGGAAATTTACAAATATAATAAGCATGATTGTGAACATACATTAATCCACTTTTGAAACACATTTCTGTGCATAATGAGGAATGTTTGTTTTACCGCTTTATTCAGGATTCTTTTATTGGTCAATGTATGCATACAAAGAAATTTGGTTTCCGATGGCTTTAACAATATGTATACACAAAGATGAAAAATAAAATATATCAAATACAATATATGATATATTGCATTTTTCATATTTGTGTATACTTATTTATGCACTCTTAAAAATATTGGGCAAAAGGGCCCAATTTTTTACTATCACTGGACAAAATACTGTCCACTTAACTATTAGTTAACCCTTAAAATATGTCCAAATCGGATAATAAAAACTAATAATTGGGTAATAAATGTTCTCAATTGGATAATAATTGCACAGAATAAATATTTTTTTCTACCAAGATACATTACCCAACACAGTGGACAATATGTTGCCCACCATTTTAAGTGTGTGACATTGCAGCACAGAGAACCTTTCTAATTCAAATGCGAATCAAGAACAAATCTGTTCAAATAATACAACGAATGGGGGGGATACAAATGTTGAAACTAGGATTTGGGAAGGCACAAAATAATCTTCAACAACCTTTCTTTTGTTACATGTACAGGAACTGGAGGGCTTAATCATATTACGTCTGAAAGCCAAACTCCCCTCGTGCACTAACAACTCAACGATTTAGATGCTTGGATTTCATAATATTTGAGAGACTCATAAGAGAAGGTACTCCTGATCAAGTACTCGAACCCTAAACTGAAGGTAATTTGGCACCACGCTGGTACCTATAAGGGAGGATTGCCTTACAAAAGCTAGGAGGAACAGTCTTATGTTCGCGATAATTGTCGTACTTTTTCCCCCGCCAGAGCAAAAATCCGACATGCGCTAGCTAGCATTGACCAAGGTTGTTTAAAAAGAATATGCTGTTTCAATCTTACTTGAAAACATCTTGAATGGGTTACGCCGACCTTTACCACTGAACTCTGGCCGAGTATTTCTAGTAAGAAGTGGTCGAAAATTATTCATTTTTAAACAATTGTGCGAAAAAGGGATAATGCAAAATCCTGTAATTTACCACGTTGTTTCATTAATCCAAAATGTACTTTTTTAAAGAGAAATATGCATTGCTATATGAAATTCTTGTAAATCAAATACATTCCTTTCCTGAAACGCTTGGACAGTCACAGTATACATCGTGAATGGTTTTACGTTTTAACATATTTAATCTACACATCACAAATTATTGCACAGTCGAAACTGTGAAATTTATGTATACTGTATTTATTGCATACCTTGCTATGTTATCGATGACGGGGAAATAAATTTCAAATGATTCTTTAAAAAATCGACTAGAACCATAATACACAAAACTTTCCCTTTTAATGGCATAAAATCGATCCAAATATTACTTGAATAGTATGCTTTTCATTTCAAATACCGTCACCTTTAGGCCCTTTGTCGATCACGTGACATCAGGGAGTTTTCACTTCCATGAAACACGACGCATTCAAGAACACATTAAATGTATTAAAAATGCCCGTCAAATGACAATGAACAGCTGGGAGGCCTTTGTCGAAAAGTGGTGAACCCGAACAGCAGTTTCGTCCTAAGTTTGGGAGCTGACGAAAAATTGCAAATATTTAGTTTTCCCCAGAGTCCAGGTGGGTGTTTCATAAAGATGTTCGTAAGTTAAGAGCAACGTTAAGAACGACTGGTGAACCTTTCTTACGCGCTAAATAATCATCAATGAACATTTAATGGTGAATATCATTTACCACAAGAGAGAATCACCAGTTGCTCTTGAAGTCACTCTTAACTTACGAACAGCTCTATGAAAGGCCCCCAGGAGGAATCTGCTGTTTTGATTCTCAAATTTTCGGCAAAAACCTCCCAGCTGATCAGTCATTTAATGGGCATTTTCAACACATTTACTGTCTACTGTTGTGAACGTACATTTCACTGGGCGTTGTGGCGTGCGCCTGTAATCCAAGCTACGTGGGGAAGCTACAAATTGATGCAGAGGTTCGAGGTTCGAACCCTGGTCACGTCTTTCGGATGGTGACGTTATCGGTCGGTCCCAGACGTAAATAATCATATCTGATTGATACACGTCTGACAAAACTCAAATACACACACACACACGTACATTTCACCTTTCAGCCATTTGACGCGCTGATCACGTGACTCGCTTGGTCGCCTCTCTGCTCCCAGACACCATATCTTCGGGCGTATGCGTCGCCATGGACAATTGTATTTGATTTAGGCACAAAGCAGAACCTAGAGTCCGTGTTTAACAACCGCATCAACAACCGATACTTTAGAGCAAAAACAACCACCCCTCTCTATCCGAGGTGTAAATTCTGTGTTCTTTTGGTCAACAGAAAAACCGCGAGTAACCATGGTTACGGATCACTCGGACACGGATCTAGCCTCCTCCCGTGTTTGAACTATCTGCTCAATTATCATACACAGAGCTGGTAAAAATCCGATAATTTGACAACGTCATTTGATGAAGAACATTATCGAATGATAAAAATACACACTCTTACTCTAGAGAAAATCTTAACGGAAACATATGGTACTTTGAAGAAAAAATATCGTACAGTTATCATTACAGCTGTTATTGGCCATATGCCATTAAAATGCTAATACACTACACTTTGAGTACTCTATTTTATTAAAATAATAAGTATCCGGAATGTCTAAGACTTTATTTTTTCCACAAACATATACACTTGCGGTTTTTTCTCAAATGCATTACCGTTAAATGGTATTCAAAAAATTATCCAAGAACCTGTCTTAGAGGGTACCCCTGAGCTTGTCTAAATTTTATTTGATTTCCGGTAGATCTGTTATCACACGTCTTATTTTTGTGTTATTTTAATTATTCAAATTATATCTGTATGATATATATCGTAGATGGGAGGGGATGCTTTTTACTTTCATTGGTAAAATTTCATAGAGGTAATATTTTCTATATCATGTTATATCATTCATTATGATACATTCCTAATTTTCGCTGATGTGGTTTACGGTACACCATGTGTAGTGTCATAGAAAACAGTGGATAGAAGAAGAGAAGAAATGGATAGGCGAGAAAGTGGAGATTTGAGAGTAGAGTATTCTTTCTTGTAAGTAGTCCTGAAAAGGACTGTAAACCAGGAAAGATTGAAGAGTTGAGAACAGCTTGAGTAGTAGAGCCGATGAGGAGATGCTGGCTTGAGTAGGCGAGTAGAGATGGTGAGTAGTAGAGAGACTCGACGTTTCGGGCAGGTTGACTGTCCGTCTTCAGGAGACTCCTGAAGACGGACAGTCAACCTGCCCGAAACGTCGAGTCTCTCTACTACTCACCATCTCTACTCGCCTACTCAAGCCAGCATCTCCTCATCGGCTCTACTACTCAAGCTGTTCTCAACTCTTCAATCTTTCCTGGTTTACAGTCCTTTTCAGGACTACTTACAAGAAAGAATACTCTACTCTCAAATCTCCACTTTCTCGCCTATCCATTTCTTCTCTTCTTCTATCCACTGTTTTCTATGACACTACACATGGTGTACCGTAAACCACATCAGCGATTGTACATACCACCATGCAAACCTTCAAACAACATCTGATTCCTAATTTTATTGATTGCCCAAAATATCACATATATATATATACACAACAAAAAAAGTAAGTCCCCCCTTAAACAAACATCAATAATTTCCGAACCAATGCGAGTTTTTTAATATATTTTTACATGAGCGTGTAGGTAATTTTATAAGCTACCCTCTGAGTAAATGTTATGGACGTATTTTATGTCATGCTTCAGTGAGCACCGTCAGAAGGCAAAAATTTCACTTTTCAAAAGTCACAAGCCAAATATCATGACTCTGATTCCATTTTATTGGAAATAATTCCACATTCTCATCATGAAAAATAGTCAGAAGGCTTGTAAAAGGTACTTTCTAAAAGACGATACAACTTTTTTGGCTAAATTTTACGGTTGAATAAACACAAGTCCAAATTGTTATAATTGGATTTTTTACACATTTAAAATGATAGAATATGATGAGTTATTTTTGGGAAGAGTATCTTCAACAATATTCATCGTTTCACGGGTCAATGAACATTTATTGAAAACCAAAAAATATGATTTTTAAATATCAAAGGCAAGTATTGTTTCATTTTGGTAACTGAAAATGATCTTTTCTAAACTTTTTCGTTGTGTTCATGACCAATTAACATGCTTCAATGATTCAAAGGCGTTTAAATAAACGCTTAAATTAAGATGTGGAATGTGATTAGCTCTTTTTTACGTTATTGGAAAATATGCAATTTGTAACTATGGATATCTGTCACAAACCTCCTTGCATAGTTCATTTGAATTTATTTTTTATGTAAATCCCGATGTTTAATGCATCAGTGAGCACACAATATTCGAAAATTATGCGAATGAGAAGAAAGTTCAAGGCCTTGGCCCCACTCTGTGCCGTATCGAATGGTTATTTTGGTGTGCGCGCCTTTTGGATAGTGTTACTCTGAAGCCATGTGCGAAATTTCATGAAATAACTGTAGGTAGAAGTAACAAAAACCGTCCATGAAACAAACCCTTATTTCATATTTGTTAAAATGTTGACTTCCTCTCTCATAGACTTGTGCACATTATGGGTGCATATGTTTAAGAGTAAGTAACCCCTTATTCAATATGGTGGAACTTTTTTTCAAGGCTGTCTTTAGCAATGTCATTTGGCAGTAATGTTTATCAACCTATGTGCAGAATTCTGTGCAAAAATGAAATCGATTTGTTCATTTATGGATGAGTGAGTACGCATCAAAGTGGGAAAATTTGTATTTTCAATGTCACAGACTCATTTTAAAGGGTAATAAAGTGAATATTGGGGGCAAATTTGGTTTCAAATGTGACTTTAATTGCTGTTGTTTTTATCATTCATCATTTCTATCACCACACAATTTCCGAACTTTGAACATTTCCATGGTTGAGCGAGTACGTTCGAAAACTTAGGAATGAATACTCTTTATACTGCATAAATATATTATTTTCCTAACAATTTCTCATGATCAGTTTAATTTATGGACAAATCAATGGTGGATCCATAATTTTAAAATGGGGGAGGGGCCTATTTTCGGGGGAGCCACCAATATTTTCAAATTTTAACATGATCTAACAAGTTGTAGAGGATACTACCATAAACCCCTATGATGATACGTCACAATACAGGGGCCGCGGAACGGTTTTCAAAGTTGGGGGTGGGACTGAGCCAAAAGTGGGGGGGGGGCTGACCATGCAAAAATCATAACCGTATGGTCATTTCTACATTTTTGTACATGCTTTTGGAAAAAATTGGGGGGCTGAAGCAAATCCCCCCCCCCCCTCCCCCCGCTTCCGCGGCCCCTGCAATACATTGTGCTCACTCAACCATGAACATACGATATCAAAATTGTGTGTGGAGTGGCTAAATGATGGATAGTAAAACAGCATAACACCATAAAATTCACCTAAAAACAACTTTTGCCCAACTTTGTATTTGCACAATCTGAAAAACGACTCTTGTGACTTTCAAAAATTGTCATTTTTAATTCAATCTTTAATTACTCATGCATGACTCAACCGATCAATATCATTTTTCCCCAGGAGTTGCTTAATGAGTGTAGAAAACCACCTACGAAATATATCTCAAAATAATTCCGTTCAAAAGTTACAGCAATTGAATTTAGGGGGGACTTACTTTTTTGTTGTGTGTATATATATATATATATACATATATATATATACATATATATATATATTTCCATATATTTTCAAATAAAAGGAATTTATTTCTTAATCCATTTTAGAAGCCTCCCATTTCTTTTCGATGTCCTTTTTGTTATAGGTGATGTTGTTGTTGTTGTTGTCTCAAAAATGTGATGCCCGCCCCCCCTCCTCCCTTGAATTTGGGCTCCATCGTGATAATAAGTTTCTGAAAAAAAAAGATATATTACAGGTCCTGACATATGGAATTATCTTTCTGATTACACTTTTGTCACTGACGGAATGAGGTTAAGAAAATTATTGTGTCGTCCTGTATACGAGAATGTTTTTTTTCTTCAAATTCGCGCTTTTTTTTATTTCTTATTTCATTTTATATAATGACTATGTACAATCGTTGTTGCTGCCCTTTCCACACCAATATTAGTTGTACTCTCTTTTTGCTCAGTGTAATTCATGCCCGCTTTCTCGCTAACTTTTCCCTCTCTTGACCCATCCCCTTCTCGTTTCCCTCTCCTTTTCTCGCCCTTCATCCTTTTTTGTATTGTGTATTTGGGAACCACGTCTCCTTCTGTTAACAAATATGTTATATAATTATGTATATCATTGTTAAGATACTGTAACAAATAACAATGTAAATCTAGTTTTAAATTTGTTTTCCTTTTCTTTTATTACGGGAAATAGATAATTCAACAAAACAAAATTTAAACAATGATCGTACATGTCTTGAAGAGTTAGATGTGCAATCCAAGGTTATGATATAAATCCAAATAGAGTCCAAATCAGTTGGCGAAGATACCTTTAATTAAAGTTCACAATGATGGCGATGATGAAATTGATGTTGAAGCACGATGAATAACAAGAGTCACTGTAACAAGTTGAAATGTCTGTGAAGACGATGTTGATGATGATTAGCAGTCAATTTCAGCAATCCATGGGTTTAAAAGCGTTCATTAAAACAGCTTGATGATCTCGATGAGAACTGAGAATTCCTCTCTCAAAGTAACTGCAAACAGTTCTTTGATGGCGTGCAAATAGTTCCACAGAAGATAAATGTTGTATTCAAGTTGGAAATAAACTATACTCTGACATAAAGTCTGGCGTGAAACTCTGAGTTCCGATCTGATGTGATGATGTCCTTGAAGAAACTACCAGTTTATATACAAATTATTCACTATTCTGGAAGCTTCTAGTATTGTCTACAAAAAGAACATTCTGTCAATTTCTAGAGCAGTCTAAATTTAGAAGACTCTTGAATGACCTCAGTGAAATTAACAATGTAAACAACATCCTATCCATCCTAATCATATTGTCCTTTTCACTGCCACTAGCAGTCTATTGTCTATCTTAGTAAATTCCAGAAAAAACAAAAACTATTCTATCTCATTAAATAGCATGCCTAACAAAGCTTTACGGAGTCATTCTGGAATATTCTTAATCATTATATGCTATGAATATCCTTAAAGAGGAAATAAATATAAATTAATTAATGCAATTGCTCTTACAATTTTACTTATATATAACAATCATCATGAAAAATGATCTTGTATAATTGATATTGAAAATGTAGGAAAATAAATGTTGAATTGATTGAATTGAACATGAAATCTAGCGCACTATTTATCAAATACTTTTTTTGTCATTCATTCAGTGACCCAATTTACCCAATATTTCAATAGTCATAGAAATTTGTTCGCTTCCCCTTGGAGAAAATTATTCAATTATAAGTTTTCAAATACTCCCTTGCATTTTAAATTTGACAGCTATACCGCTGGAAAAAAGTAAAATATCTCGATATACCTTGATTATACTGATTTTGTCTATTTATGATGGTTAAATAGTCCACCGAAAAAAACGTCGTTTCACAACTCCATGCTCGTTTTGTTCAGTCTTCGTTTTCAACTTTTTCGGCTTTATAAAATGTTACCTTCATTAAAATCATGTAGAAACATTATGTGATGAAATAAAATATAGACGCTTCTCATATTATCTTTGAAAAGTATGTCTTGTTGACTTTTTGTGTTTGTTTCGTAAATCATTGATATATTTGATTGTGTTCGCATCCGGCCAAAGGGGCTCTGACAACCTTCACATCAAAGCAAAAGTGAGAAAACTCTGATTCCTCTCGCCCTAACCCCCGAGCACCAGTTACTGATTGGGACTCGATAAAATAAATGGGACATTGGGCTGCCCCAAAGACATTCTCAAAATTCTTCCTAACTCAACAGCACTGAAGGAGAGGCAAATTTGATAACAACTTAGTGCTGTAAGCACTTCCCCCGGCCTGTTTGTCAAAAAGATAGTAGGCTGTAAATCAAATGAAATTTGGTTCATTTCGATGAGGCGCTGATCTAAAAAAGAATTATATGACTGGTGTGTGTTTTCAATAAAATGGTCATGACAAATTAAAATTGAATTGATAATCAAACAAAGGGAAAACAATTTTATCCAGTCGTTTCCGGTTGTTTGTGCCTTCTGTTGGCAGACCTCAGTAATGTTCATAATCACGATCAGCGATGGAAAGAATGCCGAGAACCTTCAAACATTAAAATTGTTTTTTATTAATCAATACGATTCTTGCGTTACGGATATTAATGTTTAACGGCATTATAGGGATCTGCATACGAATATGATTATTAAATTGATCATTATATTGATCACTAACCCTTGTAGTGAAGATGGACAGCAAAATTCGCTAACATGGGCTAAGTTTCTTTAGGGTCTTCTCCTCTTTCATGACATACGATTTGAACATGATATCATCTTTGTCATGTATACATTTTTTTTTGTATGTGTTGGTGTGTGTGTATGTGACAGTCGATGTACTCACATGTTATATGGTGCTGTGTACAAATGTTAGAAGTAGAAACGAAGAAATACACGAACAATGAACCAGAATGTATTTTTGATTGATTACGGACGATGGTTAGTATGGTAAGAGATGGACCAATTACAAATTGATCAAGATTATTTGTACAAACACGACAAGTAAATCTCAATGCCGACATTGTGTCTAGTGATGATTGTTATAAAATGAATTATCATTCTGAAAGCATTGTGCTTTTATCCTTCAAAATATGATTGATGATCGTTGAATTCTATGTATCCTGAAATAAACATTACTTTTCAGTATTTATCAATAATCATCGTGTTTTCCCATGTTGATCTGCCCAAGGTAGCTATTTAGATTTTTCGCTGCTCCTCAGGCGGGTACTGCGTAACACATGATTATATTTAATTTGAGGAGACCGCAATTTATCATGTAAACATCATCTGACAACTTTAATTGAATAAGAGGTTTGTCGTTCGTTCTTATCAAAGTGAATCCACTGGTCGTGAAACCAAAAACTTTGTAACAATGTATCATAACATGATCCCCGATAAAAATACTAACATTAAAATGAACTTTTTTTCTGGTGTCACATTATACCCCTGCAACACAATAAAATCAACATAAATTTGATATCAAAATATATACATACAAGATGAAATAAAGTGAAAATAACACATACAGTAACAAATAAACAATATGAAATCAGCTTCCTTTTTTTTTAAGAAGAAAGAGCCTCTAAACAAATGCAAAGTGGGCGCGTCGTGGTCTAGTGGGTCTGACTCTCGCCTTTCAAACAAAGAGTCGTGAGTTCGAAACCTAGCCATGGCGTGTTTTCCTTCAGCAAGAAATTTATCCACACTGTGCTGCACTCGACCCAGGTGAGGTAAATGGGTACCGGCAGGAAGTATAGCTGTGCGCACAAGAATCGGAAAACTAGCTTAGCCGGGGTAATATAGGAGCGCCTTGAGCACCTAGCAAGGTGGATACGTGCGCTATTCAAATCCTATTATTATCGTTAAGTGTACGAAAATTTCAAGATAATGAAAATTGTATGGCATTTGGAAATTGAACATTAGCTCCTGCAAAATTTTAGTTTGTAGATAATTGTCATCTTCTGTCAGGCAGGTTTGTTGGTTTACTCCGCCCAATCATCATGATCAAAATCTCATGACTCGCCCCGGAAATATTCCCTAAGCTGTCGCCGAAGGCACATCCGGCGTATCGATATGAAAATCACACTCACAGAAATGAAAACAGAAACAACGTAAAGGATTTTGCTTGGTGTCATTTCAAACACATGAAAAAGGCTAAATCAATGAAAAAAACAATACTGTATTATGATTCAAATTGTATGTTAGCACAATACAAAGATTGTTTTTAAATTGTTTTATTTTTCTTGTCTCGACGAAATTGTCTGGCAGAGTTTAAAATTCATGTTTTTGCCCGTAACATCTTTTAAAAATTTCTGTCTATACTCTCTAAGATGAAATATCTTTTCATGGTGTTTCGGAGGTATATGATTTGGTCATTGTTTGATATGTAAGACAATTATAATTCAGAAACGTTTGTCATCAAGTAAATTAACCGAAATACAAGACATCCTAAGATTAAAGACAGAGCCAATTGTGTCCAACATCCTTAAAAAAAAAATGCCGGGCATGGTGGCTCAAAGGCGGAGCGTCCTCCTCATGTACGGGAGGTCGTGGGTTCGATCCCTGGCAGAGTCATACCAAAAATGGGACGTTCTGCCTCGCTAGGCGCTCAGCTTTTAGATTTGAGAAGGTTAATAATATGTTATGTTATGCAGGGCCCGTTGATAGAGTAATTTCCTAACTGAAGTGGCTACCCTAGGTATTATGGTAGCCACTTAATTAGTTTTCATTTTAAAGTTTTAAACGTTTAAAAGTTTATTTTAAACGTTATTAGTTTTTATTTTAAAGTTTTAGGACGACATCTCAACTACCCCCACTCCCTGGTGTGACGCCCATGCGTTTCTCAAAAACAAATTGTCAACCCCCTCCCCCCCCCCCCCCCCCGTCGTCCCCCGTCATAATTCAAATTGAAATGAAGACTTTTATCACCACACTTGCCTGCCCAGTCGTGTGAGAAATTATCTTTGGAGTGGTTTGTTTGTTTTTTCTTACTTTTCTAATCAAACGTTTTTTTTTCTTGGGTAACATAAATTTTATATATAGCTCATATTTCTTTTTTTAACAAATCAAATAAGTTTATTCACTAGTTTCTTCCGTCTTGCTGCCATAATGATGTTACGAAAAGATATATTAATAGCGCCACATGAAATATCAGAAGATGTATCGTGTAAAATTTGACATCGAATCATATTTTATATCATGTTTTTGCGATGAAAGGAAAGCTAGGAAAGTTGAGACAACCGCCGTGCCAACGAGGGAGGATAATGTAACATCTCCCGTCCTTGGTCATAGCTTGAAAATTGTATTGAATTTCATTTGAGCTTTTGCTTTAAATGACAACGAATATGGGGTGATAAGAAATGAATAATATTTGTGTAATACCCCTTTATTCGTCTGGTTGTGCTGTTTGGGTGCGTGCTTGAGGGGGTTACTATCGTAATTCCGAAGGTTCGTAATTCCGAAACACGTAACTTTCATATACCTCCATATTCGTTGGTCCAAAAGGGGAAAAAGAGTTTGTTAATCCGAACATTTTTTGTGGCGTTATTCCGAAGGTTTATTATTCCGAAGGTTCGTTAATCCGAAAAATTAAATAATCTGTGACGAAGCCGGGAAACCAGGAAGGGCAAGCGTGGTTAGAAACACCGTTTCATGTTCAATTGTTATAAGAATGAGAAGGCAAGGGGCGGAATGTATTTTCCTTGGGGGCAAAGTAAAAAAAGAGCACTTATATGTCAAAATGGGCCTTTTGGTGATATTTTCACCACGATATTATCATATGTGTGGTATGTAGTAATTAAGTTGAGCATAGCCTTTTTGAAGTGATTTCTGATTATTATTATATATGTAGGCTTTTTTGCGCGGATTTGAATTTTTTTTTAAATTCATAGTTCTCAAACTCGCTTTTGTTCAATTATTGGGCTAAGGGCATCACGCGCGAGATGTTGCGAGCGCTAATCGCAAGCTCAAACTTTCGGACATATCAATAAGAGATTAAGATTAAACGTTCCGAGCAGTTCTCGTAATCATAAAAAAGATGTGTATCTAACTACAGAATTATCTCGAGCACGAAGCGCGAGCTGACAATTAATGATATTCCAGCTTAAAAACTGGACATTCTATGCATTTTTATAACCAGAAAATGGTTAGTACCTTACCACATGATAACTGAGGCAAGCGCGAAGCGAGAGCAAAAAAAAATGTGATTTTCTAACATGAAATTTGATATGTTGAACTTCAAAAAGAGTATTTATTTTCGAAAAAGGGCACATTTCATTTTGAAAAACGGCATTTGCCCTTTTAGGGCATTTTTCCTACGGGGATTTTTTCCACCAGCAGAAGCTGTTAAAAGCTGTAAAAATAACACCCCTCCCCTAGAAAATCCCCTTATCTGGAGGTTATTCACATGTGACCAACACACGGTGCCTAACATTCTTAATCCGTTCGCTCGATCAGGCTGCAATTGCTCAGTGAAAATCAAAATTAAAGGTCAAGTCCACCCCAGAAAAATGCTGACTTGAATAAATAGAGAAACATCAAACTATCATAATGCTGAAAATTTCATCAAAATCTGATGTAAAATAAGAAAGTTATGACATTTTAAAGTATCGCTTATTTTTCACAAAACAGTGATATGCACAAGTAGGTGAGTCAGTCGATGATGTCCATCACTCACTATTACTTTTTTTTTTATTGTTTGAATTGTACAATATTTCATTTTGTATAGATTTGACAATAAGGACCAACTTGACTGAACCATATAGTATTGAACAATGCTAATTCCACATGTTCAGGGTGGAATTAATCGTTGTATCAGGAGAGGAGAAAATTATAATATTTCATATAATAAAATACAAAAGAAATAGTGAGTGGATGACGTCATAGTCTCCTCATTTGCATATCAGCCAGAATGTGCATATAACTGTTTTGTGAAATTAAGCAAAACTTTAAAATGTCATGACTTTCTTATTTTACATCCGATTTTGATGAAATTTATGCTTTTTGGATTTTTATCTTTTTATTCAAATCAACTTTTTGTTGGGGTCGACTTATCCATTAAGATTTTTTATCCAAGCGCCAATTCTTGATGCAATACGTGCTTTGACCAAACCATTGAAACTATTACTGCATAACATCCTGTTATTTTCAAATTACAACACCGTTTATTTTCTTAAAATAAATTTATTTTATTTACGGAAAAACGAACCTTATTTCATTTTCGGACAAACGAACCTTCGGATTAACGAACCTTATTTTGTTTTCGGACTAATGAGCCTTCGAATTAACGAACCTCATTTCGTTTTCGGACTAACGAACCTTCGAATTAAAGGACAAGTCCACCCCATGAAAATGTTGACTTGAATAAATAGAGAAAAATCAAACTATCATAGTGCTGAAAATTTCATCAAAATCGGATGTAAAATAAGAAAGTTATGACATTTTAAATTTTCGCTTATTTTTCACAAAACAGTGATATGCACAACTAGGTGAGTCAGTCGATGATGTCCATCACTCACTATTTCTTTTTTTTTATTGTTTGAATTATCGATATTTCATTTTTTTTTTTTAGATTTGACAATAAGGACCAACTTGACTGAACCATATAGTATTAAACAATGCTAATTACACATGTTCAGGGAGGAATTAATCGTTGTATCACTTGACAATGAGGAGAAAATTATAATATTTCATATTGCATATAATAAAATACAAAAGAAATAGTGAGTGGATGACGTTATAGTCTCCTAATTTGCATACCAGCCAGGATGTGCATATAACAGTTTTGTGAAATTAAGCGAAACTTTAAAATGTCATAACTTTCTTATTTTACATCCGATTTTGACGAAATTTTCAGTGTTATGCTTGTTGTATTTTTATCTTTTTATTAAAATCAACTTTTTGTTGGAGTGGACTTGTCTTTAACGAACCTTATTTCGTTTTCGGACTAACGAACCTTTGAAATAACGAATCTTATTGTGTTTACGGACTAACGAACCTTTGGAATAACGAAACTTATTTCGTTTTCGGATTAACGAACCTTCGGAATAACGAACCTTCGGAATTACGAATGTTACCCTTTTTTGGGGTGTCTGCGTGTGCGTGTGAGCAGTGGGTATGTGTGCGAGATGTGCGCGTGTAGGTGTGTGTGTGTCGTGTGGATATGCGGCCTTGCCGTCTGTGAGTGGGTGCATATGAGCGGGTGCGGTTGTGTGTGTGGGTGAGGGTGTGTGTGAGGGTGCGTGGGTGTGTGTGAGAGTGTGTGTGTGAGAGGGTGTGTGTGAGTAACAGAGGGTACTTGTTGGAATGATGTTGTGTATAGGTATGTGGATGGGCATGTGGGTTCTCAAAGTTATGCATGAGGGTGAATGCATAGATCCGATCGGTCAGATGATCTTGTCATGTTTGATTTTAAAAAGGAGATATTTTTTTAAATGCCTGTTTTAAGTTTTGGTAAATGTAAAAACAGAAATTCAGTGTTAGATATACATGTAGATTTACTGTAGTATACAATGTGACATTTATGGGCGAATTTTAAAATAACTTTTATTAAATAATCATGTTGAATCCCTCTAAATAAAAAGAAACAAATGAATCAATAAACAAATGATTAATCAAATTAATTAAAAAATCAATAATTGTACGAAATGTTTTTTTTTTCTTTTCAGTATAAAACAAGTTTTTAAATATGAATTGGAACGAGTAATTCAATATTATGTAAACATTTCACAAAGGGCCTTTTCATTTAAAAAAATATTTGTAATCAGAGAAGATGCAAAGTCTGATGAACAGAGAAATCTATTTTTTATAAATAAGATTTTTTTTTAATTGTCAATCTTATGTGATGTACGCGTCGTTTTAGTTTTATTGATAGCGATCAATAGCAAAGCGTCAGACGCACTATGAAATTGTAACTATTTGCCACATAACTGAAACACTTATAACGATGAAAGAGACAATAAGTATTTCAAGTTTGGTTTTTATTTCATTTCTCAACTCAATTATACAACATAGAATATGATTACAAAGATAGTGATAACCATACTAATAAATATACATTGCAAGAAATATTAATAATAATAATAATAATAATAACTAGCATTTAGTACGCTCTCCATAGTTAACTATATCACAGCGTTTACAAACGATTTAAAACAAAAGTACATAATAATTACAATACAAATACACGCAAAATAAATTAATCGGAAAAGAGGTATGTTTTTAGAAGTTTCTTAAATTGATCTGAAGAGTTTGATGATTTAATGAAAGTGGGGATGTTGTTCCATTCTTTAGAAGCAGTAACACTAAATGTGCGATCACCTGTTTTTGTACGAGTTTTTGGTATGGCAAGTAAATATGGGTCTTTAGGTGAACGGAGATTAGGGCGAGTTGGTCTATGGGAAGCAAGGCTATCTTTGTAAGCAATATGACTATACAATATAAATAAATATTTGTTTGTGGTAAACACTAAACAATGTGATAATCAGAATCATTAATGACATATACAATGAATATAAAACTTAGTGTAGAAGAATCTTGATAGAATAATTTTGAAGGCTACTTTTATACATTTTTTTTTCAATAAAATGAAAGTTGGAGAAATAGAGGGATCCACTTTAATAGAAACGGGGCTTGTTGAATGTGGGTCCCTCAAAGAATTAGTCAAAGATCTATAGGTATATGTATATAAAATAAAAAATAAAAAACAAGAATGAGAAAAGAAAAATTGATGCGATGGTTTTATACCAGGCATTCATGCAAATAATCACTGAAATTTCTACTAGCAAAGATTGATGTAATGGTTTAAAAACAATTTTATCTTTATTCAAAGATTTAAAGAAAATTTAAGCTAACGCATTCATTTTCCCCTTGATCTGGGTATCTTTTTTTCTAAAACGTAGCATCCCGTGTAGGATCTTAATTTAATCAAAATAAACCAAACACAATGGCCCGTATTCTGAAGTCGGGTTTAACTTAAACTCAGGTTTAAAGTTGTGGTTTAAGTATGGACAGCCAAAAGTATCATTTTTTTATTAAGTTGTACGTTTCTTATGTTTGATGTGCTCTTTCTTGATTCATCGATGGTGAAGACAATAATCTATATATACTTCCTAGACAATTATGAATGATTTGAGAGCCGAAATGAGCTGAAATATGATATCCCTACTGTTAGTGATTTATGTAACAATTGGCTGTCCATACTTAAACCACAACTTTAAACCTGAGTTTAACTTAAACCCGACTTCAGAATACGGGCCAGAGTATTTTAAACATATCCTTAATGTCATCACATCCCAAGAAGAGGGCAAAGCCCTTTTCATGCGTGTCGCATCATGAATGTAAAATCATCCTCTTGAGCATAGATTTTATGAAGTAGGGAAGACTATAGCACATCGATGTGCAGTATAGGAACGGGCGTCCGTTAATTGAACTTGGTGGCGTGCGCAAAATGGGCTTACGTTACACTTAACGCTGGGGTTACTTGAGGGGGCAAAGCGATAGCCGATCATTTACGACTAAAAAAAGGGAGGATTGGTGGATCTTAGAGGTATCCATGAAAGCAAGTAAAGTAATCGAGTCTTATGGTTT
This sequence comes from Lytechinus pictus, assembly GCF_037042905.1. Classification (NCBI taxonomy): domain Eukaryota; kingdom Metazoa; phylum Echinodermata; class Echinoidea; order Temnopleuroida; family Toxopneustidae; genus Lytechinus; species Lytechinus pictus. The sequence continues at coordinate 9,808,368 of NC_087257.1, read as the reverse complement.
TCTTAGAAGACGAATAGGTGAAACAAATGGAGGTTGATTAGAGGTTTGAGGATGGAGAGGCCTACTGTGGATCTTAGATAAAACCAGGTGCGCATACAGATCTGATGGAGTCTTTGCTCTTATTCAAATGTTGCCAATTTGCGGATGCAGACAATGCCTCCTGGGCAATGCCATAAAATGATCGCCTTTTTTGTACGTCCGACCCCCATTTTTCTCAAGTCTTACTTCACTAAGTGAAGTCTTCATAAACTGACCAAGTCATGGTCATTTGAGAGCATTACAGACTGTCAGAAGAACAAGAACTCAGAGACAAAAAACTTCAGGATGGTCTCTGGGGGTCGAACGTACATATTTTATGGAATTGCCCTTCTGCGTTAAATCTTGAGATATATAGGAAGGGGTCCACTATTAGAGATAACGCTCTGTGTAGTGTTGTGGTCCAGAAGATAAGTCTCCGGGCTTTGAGTAGAGGGTCGTTGGTTCGATTCCCAGCCATGGCGTAGTTGCCTTCAGCAAGAAATTGATCTAAATTCTACAGAACACGACCCAGCTAAGGTATATACTTTAGGTACCTGGCCATGCTGGCGGGAATTTATTCATCGAAATACTTGTGCACTGTACATAATGCCAGGGTAATAATATTCAAGTCTCATTGGAAGTGCCCAGAAATGTTAAATTTTGTATATGAAACGTGCTTTATAAGAACAGAATGTAAGCACTATTATCATAATAAAAATTCAGACCCATCATGGGAACAACATGTATATAGTTCAGATGAAATAATTACATGACTGCATGAAGTGGCTGTCTGTGACAAGACTTCATGGTGACAAGTGAACAATATGATACTTAAATCGTGTTATGATGTAATTCGATGTCCGGTGAAAAGAAATACCTTCCAGAATTGGTTATGGCTGGGTACTGCCCTCTCGAGTCGGAGGTACAAGTACTGACAATTAATTCCTAGTTCTATTTTTGTCGAGGTAAAATATGCACTGCTTATAGAAATGATCTATCTAATCCAAAGTGTGCAGTGACAATAATAGAAAACATTCAAAATAAACGAAATAAAAATGGGTTTTAAATATTGTCGAAAGCGCGGGAATGGTTTATGTCTCGTTATTCAATTTTCTTTCCTATTAATGATTTATGTATGTTTGGATGCCCTTCAAATAGTAATCGCCGGTGGGATACGATTCAAAATGATTATTCTCTACAGGAAGGTGGAATTAGAGAGGATTTTGTTTCATAAACGAATGAGTTCTTATGAGCTCGAAGATCAAACTACAATTTTGACTGTTAATCATAGACAACCATAAGAATTTATGGTATCTTAGCAACGGTGAAAAAATATGGAGAGATTACAGATGGATAACTTTTCCACACCATTAGTCGCAGACACTTTTAATATGATACCTGCTATAAATATAACAGACTATAACTTGTATTACCATTGTAAGCAAAGGCATGTACTTGCAGCGAGAAAGCAAGCCTCGGTGAACGCGAGTCTCTACGAAAGCTTTTGCCTTAATCAACTAATATGCTATAACATCAGATGAATGAAGAAAGCAAGCGTTAGCTTTTGATTCCCCTTCAGAAATGTTGAAAAGCGACTTAGCATCATTTTATTCGATATCAAAAGATATTGCGACCTACTTATGAAGGACGAGAACTGATAGAACTTATATCGATTTTCTAAAAATACAAGCATCTTTTCTTATTTGTATGAAGCTCTCAGGCATCTTTGTTATTTCGGTGTCTGTAAATGTCAGACGATATTAAAGAATAATGAAATCCCAGTGCAAAGTCAAGGGCTGGTCATGTTCAGAATACCCATTTTATCGTTACGATGATTTCAATAGGCATGGACACCCACACTCTGGGTTTGTAAGTGAACTATGATGTGGCGACATCATTTCATGAGAATATTTTTAAAATATCTTTTCTGAAATATGTGTATTGTATGAAGCTGTCTATCGTCAGGGAAGGGGGATTTTTTTCAAATTATCTCTGGCAAACCATGCTTTATGTAATATGAAAAAAGATGACATACATATATATATCATCATCATCATCATGAAATCCCTAGTTGGCAACAATTTTCTTTTATACCAATAATGCAACTCGATGATTTTACCTAAGTATTCACAATATGACGCCTTGCATAGGACAATAATTATTTCAAATGTATAAATGTCTAAATCTTATGGTTGTACTGTATTCATAACACTTTATTGCATTATTCAATCCCAAAGTTGTCTTCTGTAATGAGTGGACCATGTTTGATACGTCTTCATTCAAAATTGTTTTGATGATCTCCATGATTTATTTTTCAAAAAGTGGTATTGCAATAAGATGGCAGGAATGTGATAAACGCCTATCATTTCCGTCACACTTTACTAGGCCTACACTGCGAAACTCCGGTATTCAAGGCTCAGATTGGTTTGTGTTTAATAACACCAAACGGGGGTAACAATATCATTCAGTGTTAAAGACAACATTACTTGATTTGGAGTTAACACCGAATTGGTGTTTACATGGTTTAAACAGCGTCGTTTTTATTCTTATATGGTGTTGCTTCGGCACTTTTCTGGTGTGCTTATAGATATCGGGTCGGTGTTAAACTGACAACGGTGTTTTCGCGGTGTCATGAATTATCTTGATAGTAGAGAGTTTTCGCACGGCGACGCGGAATGAATCCTCAACACAGCAAATGCATTGAAAATGCAAGTCAAATCACAACTGAGCCTATGTCGAGGGTCGGTGAATTAAAGCAGCAGTTTCGTTCGCGACCCTGGACAAACGACATCTTTGCAATTTTTCGTCAGCTCGGAAACGTCGGACTAAATAAGCCAGTTCGTAGTTCCTTTCTGCGCATGATCAAAAGATTATACGCACGATCAGAGGAAGGTCATTTGTACTGAAGTGACATGGTGGTTTAAAATCTAATATGAGATAAGCACCAACTTTGATGTCTTGATTATTCATATTTTCTTTTGAATAGTGGTTTTCAATTACATCCACAAAAAAAACAATGATGCGTCCACGAACGACAGGTATTTCACAGTTTGCCAAGTACATTGTGCATTGTGCGATGACATGCATTCAAAGTAGGAATGCAACAAATACCTTCATAAATTGTTCATTGGTGTGCTATTCTAGTCACCTGGTCTATTCAATTTCTTCATCCTGCTATGTAAGGCAAGCTTACGATATATCTTGCTTTGAAATCTGCCTATCATAATGAAAGAAATGAAAGGCCATTAAACTAAAATTGTTAATGAAGTAACTACGAACTGGTCTATTGCTGTTCCGATTCACCAACCCTCAACAAAAACATAATTGTGATTTGAATTGCATTTTCAATGCATTTGCTGCGTTGTAGGATTCATTATGCGTAGCTGTGCGAAAAGTCCCTAATTCCGTCCAGAAGACTCACTAGCAATCATTCATGACAATCAATAGCGCATCAATTCTATCGCATGTATTGTTACACACATCAGTCACAATCACAATGCCATGGTCACTCACTTACTCAGACGTAGTCTGTATAGCCACAGACCTGTGGTTTTCGCGCAGTTCGCGTATATTACAAACTGCAGTGTCTGAATTAGAGAAACAAGATTCACTATGTACTGTGGGTAACTTCAGCAATTCATTTATCCGACACAAACAGAGAGTTGGGAGTCTAGTCTTCACTTTAGACACGGTATGATTGGTTAAAGTGTCAAATTTAAGTTTTTGTTTGCAGACTACTCCTGACGCGTTTTGTTCTGTCAACATTTAATAACTCGCGTGTCATGATAGTAATTTGGCGGGAAATCAATACACATTATCTTTCCGTCGAGATCTAGAGGTCGATTGGGCATTTATATTGACATTCTGTATCCTTCGGTCAGATATTGATTTTATATGATTTTGTGCTGCTCTAATAATCCGAAATCACAGCAGCAGAATCGCATTGATAAGGAAAACCTTCAATATGTGAAATTTATTGAGTAGTTTGATAGGTCAAAGGTCACGTGAAAGATTCACACTGTCTTTTTACGAAAAAGCCAACTCATTTGGTCAATTTTTAATGTAAAGATCTAGTGTCGCAGTGAATAATAGTTGTACATGTAAGTTGATGATTTTACAAGAAAGAGTATATTACCAGAGATAAATTGGTATTTGGATAAGGTAGGTTTTTTAAATAGTTTACATTAATTAAGGGTTATTAAATAGTGAAATCCCAGCTGAAAGCTGAAGCGGGTACATGCACAATTTCGCCAACACATTTTTAGTCATTATTTAATTCAGCTTAGATAATGATTTTTTAAAGGGTATATTGGGAGGATATCAATTGATATTGATGAGTTTATATTCTTACATTCTATTTTGTTCGATCTATAATCGTAAAAGTTCACATTTCAGTACCGAACAGGATAACGCCATTTCCATTTTCGCCGAATGACTGCAACATACATTTAACAGGGGCGTGCGATGGTTTGAGCGTAGGGAGGTGCGTGCACATCCTGGGGAGGTGAAACTAAAGTGGTATGGGGGTGCACATCTAGGGGAGGCGGAAGTAAAATTGGGAAAATCAGCTATTTAAAGGTCAAGTCCACCTCAGAAAAATATTGATTAGAATCAATCGAGAAAAATCAGACAAGCACAATGCTGAAAATTTCATCAAAATCGGATGTAAAATAAGAAAGTTATGCCATTTCAAAGTTTCGGTTATTTTTCACAAAATAGTTATATGGACGAGTCAGTTACATCTAAATGAGAGACTTGATGATGTCACTCACTCACTATTTCTTTTGTTTTCTATTGTTTGAATTATACAATATTTCAATTTTTACAAAATTGACAATTAGAACCTCCTTGCCTGAACCACAAAATGTTCAAATAATGGAATTCCATGTGTTCAGGGAGGAATGAAACTTCATTTCACATGACAATGACGAAAAAATCAAAATATTTCATATTTCATATAATAAAATACAAAAGAAATAGTGAGTGAGTGATGTCATCAGTTCCCTCATTTGCATACCAAGCGAGATGTGCATATAACTGTTTTGTGAAATGAAGTGAAACTTTAAAATGTCATTTCTTATTTTACATCCGATTTTGATGAAATTTTCAGTGTTATGCTTGTTGGATTTTTCTCTTTTTATTCAAATCAAGTTTTTGTTGGGGTGGACTTGTCCTTTAAAGCAGAAGAAGGGGTATAAATTTCGTTTTGCTTGCCAGTATTGGAACTCCTCCGCCCCAGCGGGAGGGTGCACGTGCATCCAGTACACCCCAGCCTACGCCCTTGTTTAACATTCAACTGTTCAAACAAGCTTCTATGTTGCTGCATGATCTATTTCGAGTCACAATAACGAATCGTGTCAATTTTAGCAGTCTAATAAAAAAAGAAAGTGTGCCAGCATTAGCAAATATCAAGCATGGGAGAACAGCCAGCTGTCTGTCCCGTAAATCAATCAAAACTGGGCAAAAAAAAAGAGAGTGATTGGACGCTGCGCTTCATGCGCTGATGGAATCGAATAATTTCGTATCTTTTTTTACTTTATTGCAAATTTGCTTTTAGAAAGTAAGCTTCTGTTGAGTCATGTCGTTATGCTTCGATGGCGTATTTTCGTAATCACAAAGCAGACACTTTCTACAACGCATCAATCCCTTTTGAAAATGCAAATCGAATCACAATGGACAGCTGAGAGGTTTATGTCGAAAGTTGGTGGACCTTAATAACAGATCGTCCGAAGATTCAGACCAGTCGAAAAATTGCAAATGTCGTTTGTCCATAGTCCAGGACGACACTGCTTGTTTGATTAACTAATTTTCGACAAAGGCTGATTTGTCATTGAAAGACATTTGACAATAGATTCTCTGCGTTATAGAAAGCGTCTGCATGGTGATTTCGAAAATGCCCTAATCATACGAACAAAACCGACTCCAGACCGATCAAAGCTATTACGATATTTCGAATGGTGTATCATCAATCTATTTGTAATCGGATGTTGGTGTGACTGTTGTTTGATCGACGAAGCTTTCACCTGTAGCCTAGCTATCACTTCGTTTTGTGGTTTTCTCACTGCATTTTTTTTTTCTTAGTTTTCTAAACTTTCTTTTTCGTTCCTTGAGGCCGAGATTTCCCATAGGCCCTTATTCTTCTTTCTTATAGCATTAGTTATAATTTTCTTTTGACTTTTTTGAAATATCTTCCAGACAAGCTGACAATACTATTTAAACGCATTAAACACTCTTCCACCATATTTCCTTTGGACTACGGGGATTTAAAATAATATTTGCCAATATCTAAAAAAATGAAAAAAATAGGAACAAGACTCGGTACACTTTAAGCTTCCTTCGTTATTTTAATAGTGTTAATCTTATAATTCATTTTTGTTTTGTTTTAGATGGTCTGATCATACTTTCATTAATATCATTATATGGTCCAGCGTAGTTTAGTAGATGACATCACTGGCGTACAGATGGGGGGCATGGGGTCATGGACCCATGAATTTGTTTACAACCAAGAAAAAGGGGGGAAGCAAACAAAAGGAAAGGAAATGGGGTGAAATATATTATTTTCAGAATATTATGTAAAAATATATCACAAAATTATTTTTTTATGAAGGAGCTTTTGCAAAACCTTCATCAGTCTTCAATATTCTGTTTGGCCAATGGAAAAGGAATCGTACCTTGACGGCGGTACGATCAGATAATTCGCGTTTCTGATTTCGAAACGGAAAAGGGGAACGAGAAGGCGCGCTCAATTTTCTGTTTCGTGAGGGCACAACAGAAAAAGGAAACGAGATTTCAATTTAATTTTCTGTTTCGTGAACGCAAAACAGAAAAAGGAAACGAGAAATTCAATTCATTTTTCTATTTCGTGAACGCGAAACAGAAAAGGGAAACGAAAATTTCAATTCAATTTTGTGTTTTTCAAAGGAAAAATTAATAATTAATATATGTAAAAACAGTAAAACGAAAAATGAACCGTCTTTCTGTTTTCCCGTTTTTACACATTTCATTCTTGAATCAAAATATTTAAAAAAATACCTTTTTCTGTTTTAACTCTCGAAAATAAAATGTGTTTTCACTCAAGATTTCGTTTTTGCTTTTTCCGTCAGAAAAACGGATTATCTGACAAAACCTTGATTTTTCTTTCTGCCGATTGTGAGCTCATTGAACAAAATGAACCTGCAGAAGAGTTTATATCATTACATTTCACATTTTGCACAATTCAAGAATGCAACTATTTCTTTCCTCAGTAACTTAATTAACGTGTTATCGCTTTCTCATCTGATTTTGGCAGATCCTATACCGATCAAGGTAGTTGTATCTGGGCTAAACATTGTAGAGCCTAGATAGAACAGTATGTCAATTGAAAGATAAATCTGCAAAGAAACCTACAATAGAGAAATACTCGATACATCATCGCGAAAATGTTGAGGTGATTTAATTCATTTTACTGATTTCATTTTATTTCAGTCAGAAAAAAATTTACCAAAAATGAACAGCTAATAATTATTCGATGGAGCTGTCTAGGTCATGACAGATGTAATTAAGTTAAAACACATTTCCTCCTTCATTGGAAGGATAATCGAACGAATCGCCGAAAGCGTCGTTACCACGAGAAAAATAATAGACAGAGGTGTTGATGGTTATGTCAGCTCCTCTGTTTAAGTGATGTCCTCAACAATATTTCTCGACTAAGCTTTCTCTTGGGTGGTTAGCCCAATTTTTGAGAACAATCCGACAACTTTCCCTCTTTTGATGAAGACTTTGTCTTTGCTGTGGGGAAAATGAGGTGTACATCCCGGCTTTAATCTCTACGGGCCTCGCATCACAGTAGGGTGACGTAACAAAAGAAAAATTGGCGGGAAAATAAGGTCGAAGATCATGAGATATCCGTCACTTTGTGTCCATTGCCTTAGTTCGCCAAGCAACGAGGCGGGATTTTGAATCGATGATGGTTCGGAGGTAGGATTTAAGACGGCTTGCATTTCGAAGCGAGAGAGTAAGACCACCTCTAGGTTAGAGCTTTACTGAATGGTGAAATGATGAAAAGCGCCGGGGTGTCCCCTCCCCCCCCCCCCAATCCTTCATCCTTCCCCTTGAAAAGCGGGTATTATTCAGAAGAAATATGAGGGAAATCATAATTATCATAATTACTCTGGGTGCACTACTTCTTATATTCATTTTAACCAAGTCTGATTCCAATGGGGCCCTGCATGCGTCTTAATATTTTATTGTTGCTCTTTCCTTTCCAATAATGGTGAGAAGGCAGGAAGTCCCATTTTTAAAATTCTGTGTTATATATCGGCATATAGGGATCGAACCCACGACCTCCCGTTCGAGAGGCGGCCGCTGTATCCACTGAGCAACCTTACCCGGTGTAACATTTCTACCCTATACAGTGATATAATTATGGCAAAAGATTCGAGGTAAGAAAGGCAAATGTATGTATTCTTTGCATCCCTTCCGTCCCTATTCTCTTTCTAACTTTATCTCTGTTTCACTTCCACTCTCACACTCTCTCAGACAAACCCTCACCCACACACACAGAAATTATAAAGTGAGTCACTCGCGTAAAACGGAGTCGATTTGTTGACCAATGTTGGGGCCAAGTGTGTCACTGTACAGACAAAATGACTCTTTTTCTCTGCGCGCCCACACATTTTTTGTTGTTGAAATAACACACAAGTGCAAACCTTGTTACCAAGAATGCGTATAGCATTTCCATTTATTTGAATGCAGGATAAAAGAGCATCATCGATTAAACGCCTTGCTCATGGGCATAGATGCTGCAGCAGGGGATCGAACCTCGGACTTTTCATGTATAGTCAGGCGCCTTACACTACTCGGCTACGGCACCTCCACACATACACGCAAACACACACACTCCCACACACTCACACTCTCTCTCTCTCTCTCTGGTTTTTCTCACATGCATTCTTCCTTTCTTCTCTCTAATTTGTTTCCTCTTTCTTTCTTTCCTATTATACCTTTCCCACTTTATCCACAGATGAGAGGCGTACCCTAGTGCCCCCTTTCTGCATTTCGACGAAGAAAAAAACCCATCTGTATCGCAATCACGTTTGCTCGCATCCCGGAGAGTCAACAAATATCTCTCTGTCGGAAACAGCTTCCACTAGCAGTGACCTGCTTCGAGTCTGCCTGGGATCAAGCAGGGATGTACACTGCAAAAACTCCGGTGTTGATTTAACACCAGCCCGGAATCTATATAAGTCCACACCAGAGAAGTATTGAAACAACACCAGTTTGGAATCAAATCCATGCTGTTTTAATTCTAATTGGTGTTGTATAAACACCTATCTGGTGTTAGACCGAAATCAAACTGGTTTAGTTTAACACTTCTTTGGTGTGGACATATATAGATTCCAGGCTGGTGTTAAATCAACACCGGTGTTTTTGCAGTGTATCTATATAGGATCTTACAAGGGCATCGGGCAGTACGATCGGAAAGATTTTCATACAAAATAATGGGGGGAAAACGTCATTTACAATATCTGACATGCTAGCCGACCGGTAATTGCTTGATTTTGTTCGAAAGAGGGTACCTGTTATATGAGTGAGAGCACAATAGCAATGTGGTTTTTTTTTTGGGGGGGGGGCAAATAAGTACGAGCCTCCTGAACCCTCTACCCCTCCCTCCCATTCTGCCACTGTTTTAAAGAAGGCAGCTTCATCACAATTTTAGGAAAAATAGAAGAAGAGGGAGAATACAATGTTGAAGGTAAGAGAGGAAGGGATGAATGTGCGAGTGGGTTCGCCTAAATACTCCCTCTTTCCAAGCTGATTACTTTCTATTAGATACATTCTGTGTTACGTTAATTCCTTCTAACTGGCGAGCAGATTGGGGGTCTTTGGGGCCAAGAATCTAAAAAAAGAATGCAGGACTAAGAAAAAATGAGGAAAGAAAGAAAAGGATGAGAAAAAGGTGAAGTATATTATTTTTGAATATGTCAAACTCGATCGATTTTTGTATTAAAAATGTGAGAAAAGAAGTTTGTTCGCTCGAATGACTTCGTTGCAGTCTTTTTTAATAAGATCTGCCACTTATGCCATGTCTGCCCCCCCCCCCCCACTTAAATTTTCGGCTCATTACGCGGTTCCTTTTTTTTTTGTGTATCTACAGTTTATTTCGTTATTTCAAATGCCTTTTGTGTTTTCAATTGACATTTTGGCTATAGTTTTCTTCTTCATTATTAACTCGACATTTTTCCCTAATTGCTTTCACCTTCTCCAAACAAGGCGTTTGTTTTTATAGTGACATAAGTTATATTTCGATCGTGATCGTGATTAGTAAGCAATCAAATGGCTCCTAAGAATAAAGGACTTAATTGTATTCGATCAAATATACTTGATTCTTATCATCATGATCGTCGAATATTCAATACTGCTTTGTTTCAGCATAAATCCTTTCACTGAAACGAAAATAAAACTGGCGTAAAATATGAAATACATAAAATTCAGTCTCCAATTAAAATTGAGAAGCACGCGCTGGCTATTAAGGGGTCTTTACGCATCAGTTGCTTGAAATTACTCCTTTAAAAGACCGGAAAGGGCATGGATATACCCAATGAAACATTACTGCTGTGTTGATTAAAGAGGAATCCCTTTAGTATCATATAGGTCGGCTCGAGAAAATGCTCTGTCCTTGCAGAAACGTGTTACGAATTCAAATGTCACGGCTTTGCAATTCATACTGATAAACAGCTAAAGCTGGTAAACAGTCATATTATATATAGACATGGTTAGATTATACCTGTTTGGCGAAGGGCCGGGTTACACCGGAACCGAATCAGTTGCGAATCCATCCGAATACACGTGTTTGGATGGTTTCGGGAGTTTTCTGTTCTCCCTCCGCGAATGCGAGAAAATTCAGGAAAGATTCGGGAACATTCGAATCCATCGAAACCATCCGAATTAGGCCGGACTCAGCTAGAATCGGGCCGAATTTATTCGAGAGAATTCGGTTTGGGTGTAACCCTGGCTTAAAACAGTTGTTTTCACATCCGTATTTTGACGATCCATACACAGATTTGAAATAAAAAGATAAGATGCGACATTAAATCATGATTAAACTGCAGAATGGGTTCCATGACAATTGCTTCGCTATTAATTCCAGACACTAATCGAATCACTAGCTTCAACCACTGATTTAATACAATACCCTAAAACCAACCATATCCACTGTAAAAACTGTGGTGTTAAAACTTACACCAGTGGGTGTTAATAGAGGACCACACCCTCTGGTGTTAAAATTACACCCTAGAGATTGAATATAACACCAAAGAGTGTACATGTAACAACCAAATGTGTTACAATAACACCTATAGGTACTAAACTAACACTGTCAATTTAACACCGGTGTAAAATAACTGGTGTGGTCCTCTATGTACACCGGTTAACACCGTATTTTTTGCTGTGTATGCCTAACTTAAAACCAGATTGCAACCCTACCCATATAAAGCCTGGAGCAATTGTCGCAGGAGTAAATGTCTTGTTCCTTTTCATATGTTAATCATAATCTCTAATTTGTTTAATTATCCAAATGTATGTTGAAAGAACGATTTATATTCACATATTTTCCATCTTTATCACTGCAGTATTTTGTATGTATACATTTGTATATGTTTATTGTTATGTTCATTATTTGAAAATAAAAATGAATTCATACTTGAAACGTGTCACTACAAAATTGCATCCATTTTCAGTTTTACTCAAAATGAATATATCGACATTGGAATGTTCTTCGCAAACGTCATCGAAATAATCTAATAACATTAATAATGGCATATGGCATACCCAAAATAAATGTACAAAGATCGAGTTTTACGAAAGCTTGCTTTCTCCATCTATTTTTTCTAACCGTATTTTGTGAACGCTATCAGTTGAGAATTATCTGGAAAAAATATTTAAAAATTACAGTAATATCATAGTTGGTTACGTTCCATAGTGATGGCTCTTCAATTCAAAGTATTCATGGCAGAGCTTTAAAAAGGTGAGAAGTAGCCTCTTTATGACTTTGTGAGATCTCAGTTATATACTTAAAGGTAAGCCTTTAAGAGCTACATGATTCCCATCCGAAGGAATTAACGTTATCTAACGTCAACAAACAAGGCACTAAGACACCTGAAGGCACAAGGAGACGGAATCCCCGCCCTCACCCCCCCCCCCCTCCTTTGACAAAATTCTTGGGCATTATTTTTTACATAACAATATTAATAACAGTGACATTCATATAGCGTTGATTACACTTTGTTTCTCAGCGCTTTACAACGTAATTATTATTACATCGGTCATCGGATCCTGGCATGCCCGCATACAATATCTGCACTTTCTCCACTCGCTGGGAGCATCCCAAAAGAGTTCCAATACTAAAAAAAACATACTACATAGGCTTTCGCATCCAACCTGGTACCCATTTAACACCTGGCTGGAGAGTGGCAAAGTGTGAACTGACGCCTTGTCAAAGGTGGCGAGGCCTCGGTGGGATTCGAACACACAACCATCTTGAGTGCAAGGCCAGAGTCCGAACCGCTACACCACGACGCTATGGTTGCTTGTCTCAAACATGTCAAATGTCTCCCTCCCCTTGATGAGATTTACCAGATATGAAAAAAGAAATTTCGCTAGGTATGGTGTTCGTCTGACCCAGGGGCGGATCCAGGATTTTCCAGGAGGGCGGGCACATTTTCCCGATGAAAATTTAACAATTAAAAAAAATAAGAAAAAAAGTTCCTCACTTTCAAAAAGGGGGAACATTTTGGTATAAACGGCATATTTACACTAAAAATGTGATTGTGGCTTTTAAAAGGGGCACGGGCCGAATGCCCCCCCCCCCCCTCGATCCGCCACTGGTCTAACCCCTAGATATGACAATTAAGGACAATGGGATTTAACTTTTTCTATTCAAAATCGACCTGTCCCTCGCGTGGGCTTTCCAACGAAATGGGAATCGCCATATCCTTCGCCACTCCCCCCCCCCCAAAAAAAAAAATGAAACATGGATTTACATCCAGGCACGTTGCCATGGTAATGAAACTGTAATGTTCTGCAAGATAAGGGGCAAATGCGAAGACATTATGCGTTCATAACAAAGCCCTTCATCTCAAGCATGCCAAGTGAAAATACAGGGCACTTGAGTCAAAATGGCGAACTTTATTCCGTTTCTAAAAAGAAGCCATGGAGAGCCAAGATTTGAGATGGCTTTCCTCCCTACAATAACTAGGACGGTTGTATCCATAATCATCCAATTTAGCAAGTCAGTAAACACTTATTTTGAAAGCAATTACAAACATTGTCAGCATAGATTGTCTTTGAAATCCAGTACGCGTGATATTCAACGAGAAAAAGTATACTTCACTTGAAACCATGATTTTTAGTCTTGAAAAGCGAAGTCTGCTCGTAAGTAAACAGATAAACTATAGAGACTTTTGATAATTTGAAAATACACGTACTGCGACCAAAGTTTGATTGGCTTCTTCTTTTTTTATTTAAAAATATTATGAAAAGATATTCGAAAATTCTCTGGAGGAACAGTTAACATGTTTACTTCTTTTGTAATCGAAGTCCATGTTTAATGTTTGCGGTGCAGTGGCTGTTCGTTTAAAAATGCTAGCATTTATCTACCCTTGTAAAAAGAATAAATGAATAAAATAAACAAAAACAAAGCATAGACGATAAAGAAGTGAATTCTATTTGCAAAGTCAATTAGAAGAAATATCAGCTCGAAAAAATACCTTTGAAGTTAATGAATAATCAGATTTGATTAACAGTAATTGGGTCTAATTTACCCAGGGACGGCACATGAGTGTAAGAGCTAATCTCCTGGCAGGCACTGGAATTACTATTACGCTATTTTGATATAATCATCATTGAATTTCAAGCGGGATACGAAAGTAGTTAGAAGTGGAATATGTCACGTCCCATAGCATGCGAACAGCTGGTGATATAGTTAATGGTCAACTACTATGCTGGCTATTTGGTCATGATCAACCTGCAACCAAACTAATAAGATATTAATACACTCAAGGTTATGATCATGAGATTATGCACTCCCAAATTACACATGAGGAAGTTCCGCAACCGATGCTTTCTGGAACCTAGTAATCCACTGTCAAAGGCACTTCATGATAAAGTAGTCTATTACCCTTTTTACACAGGATTTTCTTAGCCCCGGACTATCGCTAACCCCGTACTATTCTTAACCCCGTACTATTTTTTTCCTTTTCACACATGCCAAATTGTTATTGCTAACCCCGGATAAGGAATGCTTGCTTTTCACACACAAAACTCGCTAACCCCGGACTAGTGGTAGCTCATGAATATTCACGAGCAATTTAATAACATGATGGATGTCGATGAGGAAAGTATTAAAACACGAATTCCTACTCGCTGACTCATCGCCTTGTTCGCTGTTCATGAATATTCATTATGCTTACCTCTGATTGGACAACAGGGCCGGCTCTGTTGCGGGGCATGAATGGGAGCGCTTAGCCCACTTTCGTTTTACACTAGCGATCTTAACCCCGTACTATCGCTCTTAGCACCGCCATTGCTGGGATAACCCTGCTTTTTTGCAGGGCCAAATAATCCCGTAGTAAAGATGGGGTTAGCCCACTTTGCAAAAATGCTGTGTAAAAAGAAAGTGGGCTAAGCTTAACCCCGTACTATAGGTGGGGCTAAATGGCAATTTAGCCCCACCTATAGTACGGGGTTAAGGAAATTTTAGCGTGTGTAAAAAGGGTATTAGTCAAAAATCTGTGAATCAAAACAGCAGTTTCGTCCGTGACTCTGGAAAAAATACACTGCAAAAACTCCGGTGTTGATTTAACACCAGCCCAGAATCTATATATGTCTACACCAGAGAAGTATTGAAACACCAGTTTGGAATCAAACCGATTCTGTTTTAATACTAATTGGTGTTGTATAAACACATATCTGGTGTTAGATCAAAACGGAGTTTTTACAGTGTACATATTTGCTAGTTTTCGGCAGCTCCGAATCTTATAGCACGATCTGCTGTCCTGGTTCACCATTTTTCAACAAAGACTTTTAACTGTTCATTGTGATAAGACGGGCATTTTCAATAGATTTACTATGTTCTAGAATCCATCCCCGTTGCAATTGCGACTGTGGTGTTAAAACTGACACCAGTTGGTGTTAATAGAGGACCACACCCTGAGGTGTTAAAATTATACCCTAGACAGTGTTAGTTTAACACCTATATGTGTTATTACAGCACCTTTGGTTATTACATTTCCACTCTTTGGTGTTATGTTCAATCTCTAGGCTAGAGATTGAACCTAACACCAATGTAAATGTAACAACCAAAGGTGTTTTGATAACACCTAAAGGTGTTAAACTACGATGTCAATTTAACACCGGTGTAAAATAACTGATGGGGTCCTCTTTGTACACCAGTTAATACCACCGTTTTTGCTGTGTACCAACCCAACTCGTCAAGGGAAGGGTTATAGGGAGCTTTCGTTTCAAAGGCCCACAGATTCAAGAACAAAGTAAATGTATTTATTTAGCTGTGAGATCTAGCTTTGTCGAAAGTTGATGAACCGGAACAGAAGTTTCGGAGCTGACAAAAAAAAATGCAAATGTCGTTTATCCAGACTGTAGGACGAAACTTCTTCTATATTTGTTATAAAATGCCATTGAACTGTCTATATTGTTTTGAATATGTACTATTACTTCGATTTTATTTGTTTATTTTGTTGAACGGAAATAAATAAATCTAAATCTAACTGCTGTTTTGATTCACCAATTTTCGACAAAGACTTTTAGGCTGTTCATTGTTATGAAGGGCATGTGACAAAACATTTCCTATGTTCTTAAATACGTCATGCGTCGTGGAAGTGTTTAAAGAAAGGAGAAATTTACTATAGTTGCACGCACTTGACTAGATGTAGTGATTTCTGTTATGTCTCTTGACTCTTTGCCCGCCACGTGCAGAAGCACTCCTGTGCCACATTGATTTCAAGGTGCAACCTTAAGAGGGGATTTGCATGGACTTTGCTAATTCATCTCACAATAGCCTTTGATTGGTTAATTATGAAGAATGGCTTTGTGTGTACACAGTACAATGCGACGCACCATCACTATTGTGTAAGTGTGTGTATCAACAATAGACTTAATACACTCTGTGTGTGTTGTGAGTGGACTATGACTTGGGTCGAAGTTGGCAGCCCCAGGCATGTGACTCTAGTCGAACAAAGCGAGCAAAGAGTTAATGATATTCCCAAGTAAGATTTCTTATCAGACATATCGGTTGCATCTAACTAGTAATCAACATCTCTTATGTTTATGTTTCAACTTAAATATCCATCTCAAGGCGCTCCTATATTACTCCACCTATATATATAATTATGCTATGATATAACGCTTACTGCTTATATACATACATGCTTATATATATATATACACATATATATATATATATATATATACAGTGCGTATAAAAAAAAGTTTACACTTTGAAAAAGCTCTGGGAATTAAAAAATATACAACATGTAGGTAATTTGTTTACATATTATCTTCGGTTTGGGTCTCATCTATCTAATAAAAGTAAAAGTTTTGACAGAATGTTACACTTGAGTGAGCACTGTCCATTTTTGTAAAGCTCGCAGAAATCTGTTTGCGCAGAAATGCTTGTTTTCACGCTGTGTCAAGGGGAAAAGGCGAAATCAAACTTACCCTGCGAAACATTTCTCATACATTTCCCTTGCACTTTTAGTCAATTGAAATAAAACGGATGCATTCAAGCATTTTGTAACAATTTTGCCGCCAAAATTTAAATTTGAACACTTAGTAAGCACAACTTTTACCCTTTTTGTGCTAGCTGGATCTGAGGACATAACTGAATCTAAACAAAAGTTTATATCAGACATCTCCAGCATTTTTTACTAAGTTTTTATCATTTAAAGTGGGTTTACATTTCATTTTTCATTTAATACTTGTTTCTCCACACCTATTCCAAGCTTGACAATGATTAACAAAATGAAAATCAAGCCTAAGCCATTTCATGTAAATCACAGCTCAGTGTAAAGCAAATATCGTCACAATGGCCTCGGTGTGTGGGGGACTGGGGTGGGGCACAATGCACTCTTTGAAGTGTTTTGGGCAAGGAAACAAGTTAAAAAAGGTTAAAGATATCTTCAAATCAATTTTACTAGCTAAATTCCACGTGTTCTTCATGATTAAGTTCTACTTTTGTTCGCTTAACTATTTCAAAGTTCTGCGCAAATCATTTTTCACTAACTTTTCAAAAGTAAGTGGTGCTCACTCAAGCGGAAATATTTTTGGACAGTTATATCTTCATTTTGCTTGAATGGATCTGTACCAATGTTAAAATGTGGAAAAACCTTCAAGATATTACAAATGTATAATATTACAGGATTTTTTCTAAGTGTAAACTTTTTTTTGATACGCACTGTATATATATATATATATATATATATATATATATATAAATATATATATATATGTAGATATATACAGTATATATATAAATGTATATATATATATATGTGTGTAAAGTTATACATGTACAACAGCATTAGCAACTCTTTTTATTTAAATATTGTAAAGAAATGGATGAAGAGAACAGTGGTTCTATATATATATAATGTATATATATATATATATATATATATATATATATATATATATATATATATATATATACTTATACTTATATACTTTACATGTATACGTTTTCTAATCTTATTTTCATTGTATGATTGTATCTTATTTATATGTCCATTATAAAATATGTATATGTTATTTTTATTGTTGCAGGGCCTCTTTGTAAATCAGTTCTATAACTGAAAGGGCTAACCTGCGTAAATAAAACTGAAATAAAAAAAAATTATAATAAATACATAAATAAATAAATGAATACATAAATAAATAAATGGAATGCGAACACATGACCCTCTATTTCAAAGTTCGGAGACTGTCTGGGCCACAACGCCCTACAAATGTGATTTAAGATTGCCAAATATAATTAAGCTAACAAATGCACCTGGCTAAATCATTTATATACTGGTAGTTATATTTACTACTTTATGTAAAAAAAATTCTTTGAATTTTTTCCTCATTCTTGAAAACGTACCCCTTGCAGATATTTAATAATAATAATAGAACATGAGATTTGTATAGCGCACTTTCCGTCTTGATTAGATGCTCAAGGCGCTTCAGAGCAGAACAACAAAAACTATTTACATAATTATAATACATGTCTGAACAATAGGTCAACGTCTATCAAAAATCACTCTTAAACGGGTATGTTTTCAGGTTGCCCTTGAAGGTGGTCATTGAAGTCTGGGTTTTCAAACTCTGTGGAAGAGAATTCCACAGGTTAGGCCTTGTATGAGCAAAGGCCCGTTCCCCGCATGATTTCATAGTTAAAAGGAATTTGTAAGAGATTAGATGATGAGGATCGTAAATTTCTTGAGGGTTGGTAATTATGCATCAAAGACTTATTGTAACGGGGGAAGTTCCATTGACTATATGAAAAATCAAAAGAGTGATTTTAAAGAAAATGTGTTCTAATACTGAGGCTTTTATTCAGATATACGAATGTACATACTTTTCTGCCCCCCCTTCTATTTCCCCTACCCCATCTTCCCCCCTCTCTCTCTCTCTTTCTTCCCCCCCCCCCCCCTTTCTCTCCTTTCTTTGATCTCACATCCCTCTTCTACTCACTTAGTTTCCATTATTTTCCTCTCTATCTCCTATCCGTTCCTTGAATTTCATATGTATTTTTTATTTTTGAGGAAGAAGACATAAGATATATTCCAAAAAGCGTTATGCACCTTTGAAGACCTAGGATAGCCTCGATAAGAATAGGACTAAAATATAATTTTTCAAAAGGGAGGGAATGTATAGAATCTAAAAAGATCTATAAAAAAAAATAACCAAACTGCACTGCGATCAGTTTCATTTTATTAAGAGTGCGATGCTCGAATAGAATTTTATGACATATAATAAAATGAACTACACACAGGAAAAAATGAAATAACATTTCAAAGGATGACACGAAAACAATATCGAGAAAGGCTATATATACACGAATACAACAGAATAGATTGAAATCAATACTGTGGAATGAATGTAATCTACGGGGAATGAGAAATAGACAAAATGCATCATTTGTGTCCAGATGAAATGCGATTCCAAACAAATTTGATGGCGTGTAAAGTCACGTAATGTCAGCCTTTTAGCTTTCCGAGTCAATAACGATTTAAAGAACTCAATTTCCCCTTAACTAGAATCGTTTTCAAGGGTTTTCAAAAGACATGCTTCTCATGCTTTTTCGTCCCCCTTTCACCCGCCTAGGATCAACATGTCTGAAAAGGAGTCTTATGAGTCAAGAAAACCAGATATAAGAGCACCAACGTCACGTCTTTGTAGAGATATCTTTGCCTCGAGTTTTTCCGGAGAAGAACAAAAACCGACAGTAAGCGAGTCCTTCGATCTAAAATTAGACACCGCTCGATCTTCCCGCTCTTTTTAGAGAAAAAATGTAGGTATGTACATAAGGTTTGTCCTTTTTCATCGAGGCAGTCTATATATAGAGGCATTTATTGAAGATCTGACACCATGCCAAGCCCCTTGGTGATAGACAGGGGAAATAGAAAATAACAAAAATTTCCTTGCAGGATTACATCACGAGTCACGTGAGCATTTGCCGTTGTGACGTAGCTACCTCGTTTGATCGAGTTGCTCTGTAGCCGATTCTTCCATAATCATGTTCCAAGTCGTTTAATGTCATCATGTATGTCCTCATGTTTTACTATATATTACCTCTCTGATACTTTCTTTTTATATTAGCCCATGAAGCTAGGAGTGATAATAACGTATAATGTACAAGTCCTTGGGCAAAATACAGACGACGACTATGAAAGAAGTAAGAACTGGAGTTAGTAAAGGTGATGATTATGTCGTCTTACCTTCCCACTCTAAACAGACGTTTTACGCGCTTCTGGATAAAGAGGGGACATCTCTGCTTATTTATATTGAGTATCGGCAAAAACCATTTAAATTTCTTACAAAGTTTTTTAACTTTTTACTCATCCAACAATCCTTTTACCTCACATTTGGATTTTTTAAAGACAATGGCATCATTTCCCGCCAAACAAGAACTTTTTTCTAAAAGAAAAAATGGCACACAAAATTGTAGAATATCTACATGAGATATGAACATAGCCTTGATGGAATAAACATTGTGGAACAATCCATTTACTGAAAGGGGTTGCAATCGTAATTAAAAATTCTTCCAAAAGAAGAAAAAGGGGTAAGCTCTGAGAAGCATTTTGGTGAAAGTCAGGACTAACAATAAGAAACTGAATTTATTGAAAGTTTTAATCACAAAATAGCAACAATGACAATAGTTGCATTTGTATAGCGCTGAATCCTTTGTTTCTTTACACTGTATATATTCCAAACCCCAGTTATTGGTAACTGTTGTATTTTCAAATTGTTCACCTTGGTATAATTTGAAAGAAAGAAGAATAACAAGAAAAATAAAATAGTGATGATAACACAGGGGTCGTGTGCTCTAGTGGTTAGAGCATTGGACTCATAACCGTCAGATTGTGAGTTCGAATCCCCGCTCAACCATTGTCTCCACTTTGAAAAAAAAAGACCCGAGAGTAATTTCTGTCGTCTAAATGGTCAGCCAGTATGACTAATTAACTTAGACGTAAAATGTTTCATAGGTATTTGGTAATGTATCAGCTTGGCATTATGCTAGCAAAAAAGCTGTCCAGCCGAGTTCCTACGGTAGTTACCCTAACAGAAACGCTCCTAGGTAAATAAGACGTCGGCGCATCATCCTGTTTTTCTTGTTTCTCTTCTTTCACTCAAATCATTTTCTTTCAAAATGTTGGATAGCCCTTCCAATATTTAAAGAGAGTAGCGAGTCAAGTGGCGACATTTTGAATTTAAAGTACCAATGATACCAATGTATTGAAATGGTGGGAAACTAACTCCATGTTAATCTCAAAATGTCAGCTTTTATCGATGGAATGTCAGGTTTGTGATGTGTTAACGAAGCATGATCTCGTCACGCTCCCATTCAAGGGGAAGTTCACCCTGATGAAAAGTTTGTTGCAAACATGGCAGAAAAAATAAGCTAATATTGGTGAAGGTTTGAGGAAAATCCGTTAAAGATTAAGAAAGTTAATAAAATTTCAAGTTTTTGATTAATGACGTCATAAACGAGCAGCTGCCCTATATGTTATGTAATACAAAATGCATTAATTTCATTTTTTTTTTGGTTGTGATGACTTATTCTCTTTTTAAAAGCGGGTGTGAAATGATTTGTGAATTGATATACTGAAGGAAAAAAAAAAAAAAAAACATTTTCAATTTTCTGAGAAAACTACATTTTATTGGGTTTTTTTTTACCATACGATATGTTGCAAAGCTGCTCATATAATGACGTCACAAATCAAATAAATAGAATTCTGATAACTTTTATATTCTTTGATGGATTTTTATCAAACCTTCGCCAATATCATTTTCCGCTATTTTTACAATAAACGTTTTTTTCAGGGTGAACCTCGCGTTTCATAATAAACTCTCGAATATCACGAAATTGTGGCACAATCACAACGGCTAAACCGACTCCAGACGCCCGGCAGACGGATCAAAGCTGTTACGTTATTTGCAATGATATACCGTCGGTCGGTTTGGAGTCGGTTTTGGTTAGAGTCACACCCACGAAACCGGCTCCAGACCGATCAAAGCTATTACGTTATTTTCAATGACATACCATCGGTCGGTTTGGAGTCGGTTTCGTTGGTGTTACTGTATACATCAGTATACAAGACATAGCGTTAGGACGTGCTTCTCCTCGATAAATTCTCCATTTCAAACTCTTATGAAAATTTTATAATGATTTAAATGCACACAAAGTTATTTCTTCTTTCACTTTTTTTACCATTTCCTTCCATTCGCTTTGAGACTCAAAGAACTTCCAATCTTTCAGCATTATCCTTTCTCATTTATTTTTATTTTAATCATATAGGAATATTCATGGTTATCGAAGAGGATATTCAGTTTGCATCCGTGCCATGAATAATAATAACCCATTGAATACGAACCTGCTGACATGCGGACAAGCAAGTTAAAAGTACTTGAAGCAATTAAAAGGTCACCGCGAATCGGGCCATATTCTCCGTTCCATGTCAGCCATCAATCTCCAATCTGCCCTTTACATAAAATCCCTGTTATATGACGCGATGGAGAAGATTATCACATCGCCAATCTGCACAATGTATTCTTTTATGTCTGCAGATTAAATCCCATCTCCCTATTCGAACAGAAAGGTGCGAAATTTAGATTCGATTTTCGAGATTCAATTTCCCGCCAAAATGAAGAGGAGTTTGATATTGTAGATTCTCCTCGCAGACGATTAATTACTAGGAAGTAATTATGCGCACGCACGCGCGTCGCATTCTGTCAGCTGAGTGATGCCCAGCAGCCCATGTTCGTGTATTAAGTCTATGATCAAACGGAGTGTTCGATTTCGGGTGCGTGTGCGAAACGATACAAGCATCATGTTTGTTCTTTTTGTTATATTTTATCAGTTGTGTAAATGAGTGGTCAATGGGCTTATGCATTATATCATTTTAGAAAGTTAAATTCTTAAAGGACAAGTCCCCCCCCCCCAACAAAAAGTTCATTTTAATAAAAAGAGAAAAATCCAACAAGCATAACGCTGAAAATTTCATCAAAATCGGATGTAAAATAAGAAAGTTATTACATTTTCAAGTTTCGATTAATTTCACAAAACCGTAATATGCACATCCTGGTCAATATGCAAATGTGGAGACTGATGATGTCATCCACTCACTATTTCTTTTGTATTTTATTATATGAAAAGTGAAATATTCTAATTTTCTCCTCATTGTCAAGTGAAACAACGATCAATTCCTCCCTGAACATGTGGATTTATCATTGTTTAATACTATATGGTTCAGTCAAGTTGATCCTTTTTGTCAAACCTGCGAAAAAATGAAATATTGCATAATTCAAACAAAAAACAAAAGAAATAGTGAGTGAGGGACATCATTGTCCGTCTCATTTGCATGTCACTGAGTTGTGCATATCACTTTTTTATGGAAAATAAGCGAATCTTTACAATATCATAACTTTCTTATTTTAAATCCGATTTTGATAAAATTTTCAGTGTTATGCAAGTTTGATTTTACTCTATTTATTCATATCAACATTTTTCTTGGGTGGACTTGACCTTTTTAGAAAATCAACAACCGAGAGCAAAATTCATGTTTTATTTAAATTACTTATAAATCACGGGTAAATTACTTTAAGAATTTGCAATGGTTGCGTAACAACAAATTTCAGTCTTTTCTCAATGTTCCTTAGAATAAATTTCCCTTTATCTCTACAAATATCTCATTCATTTTTATGCCTCAACTGAAAAGGCTTTTAAGTCACGGAGGAGTTCTATTGACAAATTTGTTCTGTTCGTAAGAAACCTGCTCGTAACTTTCCTTAATACCATCTGTCAAAATATAGGCCTTGAAATATTACGAGAGGTTCACATTTGACACATGTTTTAAAGGTGGTTCTGCTGAATTTGCTCAGCGTTGAAAAATAAATGGGAAAGATGAACTTATACTTTTAAGACAAAAAAGGTGCATAAATGTTAATTGAAGCAGAGCCTCAACATTATGTCTACAAGATTAATAAGGTTGGCTGAAGAAATCATATTTTTAAACATATATAAATGATTAAAGTTACAAAAATATATTTTTCACAAAAGCCGTTTCAACTTTATTCTATTGAATAGAATTTTCTGCCTATCAACTCTTTCATAAGGACTGCCTTTCGGATCAAGTTTTTGAAATTGATCAAAAAAGTCAGTTATATTGACATGATCCTCCTCACCGTTTCCCTAAGCCAGAATCACTCGGTTACCATGGCAACTTGACAACTGTGCCCACTCCTTCGCATACATGTAAAGATGTCGTTTAAAATAGAAGTTCCCGTGAATAGCAGAAGAATCAGTTCTATGCACACATGACCGTTGGTCTATACCAGGGAGATCGACTGAGGGAGATAGGTTGTCAAAGATGGATGAGGGGTTGCCATGACAACGCATCATCGCGTCTATTGGAAGTTGGCTCCTAAATTAATTACATCTGAGCGAGGATCTTGGGTCTGCTCCTCCGGTAGCAAAGCGATTTGCAACGTTAGAGGTGTCTCTACATTTTGGCAGGTGACATGCGACACTTCATTTTACTGAAATAGTAGCCGATAATTAGAAAGCAATACCATGGACTACGTATTTCTTTCCTCAATACCTACTCTCTTTCTCTCACTCTCTACCTATCTACCTACCTACCTAGGCTACCTTCCTCTCTCCCCCTCTTTCATTTAACAGTCAAATATTTTGCCATACATCAACTGCCTTTTCTCTCCCCCCTCTCTCTCTCGCTCTCTTTCTCTCCCTCTTCCTCTTTCAAACTTTCTCTTCTTTTTATTTGTTTCTCCCATCCCATGTGACTCCTCACTTTATTTACCTTTTACTCAATATTTCTAATATCTTTCTTAATTATTTTTGTACACAAATTACTTTATGCTCTTGCGTGAAAATTATTTCAATCAACACACATCCTTTCTTCTCGCTGAGGCTATATACTCCCTATTTCTCATCTACTATGAGACCCGTTATCAATTTAAAAACGTGTTTCTCTTGCAGTTAATGCTGTTGTCATTATAGCAAACGTTGGGGGAAGACAAGTATCACCTGAGAATCGGTCGCTTAAAGGGATACTCCAGGACGAAAATAATTAATAGTTCTAAATAAATAGGGTAAAATTCACAGAGCGAAAATGCTGAAAATTTCATCCAAATCGGATAAAAAAGAATGAAGTTATCAAAATTTAAAATTTAGCAATTTTCTGAAAACAGATATATGCGCATCATCATGAATATTCATTAGGTGGGCTGATGATGTCACATCCCCACTTTCCTTTTTCTTATTTTATTACATAAAATGATAATTGTTTAATTTGTTATACACGTGTAAATGATGCGTCTTCATTATAATGAAATAAGTTGCAGTAATAAATAACTAATGCACTTAATCAGTTGTCAATCCAACTGTTTTAGTTCTTGGTAGAACATTTTTTAATAAACCTAATTTTATATTTAAAAAAATCAAAAGAACAAGTGGGGATATGACATCATCAGTTTGATCATTGAATATTCATGACGACAAGTCATGCCAAGAACTGTTTCTCCGGAATAGTACAAGTCTTTGAAATTCAGTAACTTTGTTATTTGCTATCCGATTTTGATGAAATTTTCAGCATTTATTTTACTCTATTTATTGAGATATGAATATCTTCAGCCTGGAGTATCCCTTTAATTGCTGCGATAATGGTGAATACAGACGAAGGCGTCCTGCATGGAAGTTAACGCTGTATGCTATACAGTGGAAAAAGTCGTCTTTTTTATTAATTGCGAAGTTCGTAAAGATACTTTCCTTACATAAAATTAAGCTTGTCCCAAGCTATTTACTAGTTTGTCACAATCTTATCAGACATGTTTTTTTTTAAAGATAAACGTTCTGCAATTTAGCTGCGACCTTAAAACTAACTTGAAACAGAGTAACCATCTTGCAACTAGCTTGCGACTGGCTACTTCGTTCGAAATATGTAAATGAGTTGCACGCTCGCTCAAATCAGCTTGCAGCAAGCTTGATAAATTTTTAAACTCCTGTGACTAGCTAGTCTACAAGCTTGCATATTGAGGGCTAGAAAGTGACAGGCTTGTCATAAAATTTTAAAGTTAGTTGCTAGCTTGTTGCAAGCTAATAGACCGGTGTACTAACATATTCAAATTTTATGCATACCAGTTTCACAAACGTTGCCTCTAACAACCGGAAAGCTTGCCAGAGGTTTGCCCGACATAGCAACAAGTAATGTATGCAAAGTGGATTCCAAGTATTGAAATACCATTGTTAGGTACGGGTTAATGGAATAACTCGTTACTATGCTCCAAGGGAAGAAACATCCATAAATTTGACTACATTAGTAAACCGGTCTATTTGAGCGAGCGAGCACTCAACTCATTCAGGTATTTGGAACAAAGCTAGCTAGTCGCCAGCTAGTCACAAGATTGTTCAGATACGTTTAAAAATGTCTATAAGGGATGATATTCAGAGTTTCCTCTCAAAACACTGCTGGATGTATAAGCCAGTTCACGGTTAGCTAAATTTGACTACATTAGTAAACCGGTCTATTTGAGCGAGCGAGCACTCAACTCATTCAGGTATTTGGAACAAAGCTAGCTAGTCGCCAGCTAGTCACAAGATTGTTCAGATACGTTTAAAAATGTCTATAAGGGATGATATTCAGAGTTTCCTCTCAAAACACTGCTGGATGTATAAGCCAGTTCACGGTTAGCTCACGATCAAGTTTTCTCAAATGACCTTTGTGATTTTTCATTAGGATAAGCACTATCATTTTCAAATGTAGATGTTGCGTAAGCTTTACCAGTAGAGTATTCAAATTCTAAGAACAAAAGGCATTATATAGATCAGGTGACTAGAATAGTACATCAGGGATAAAGTTTGGAAATCTGTTTTATTGTCTGCCTTTGGCACATTTGACTATTGTTTAGGCTACTGTCAAATACCAGTGATTATGAAGGCTCTATTTATTACTCTTCAGCTTGGATGTGATAAATATTTTGAAAGGAATACATGAATAATCATCAAATCACAAATGCCTATGTCAGTGAATTTGAAAGCCACCTTTATGGTTGTCTCCAATGACCTTTTTCTGCTCGTGCGCAGTTTTCAACCGTGAACAGGCTTATTGACAGCATATACGGCTACGAAGCTTAGATTTTTATTTCTTATTTTTATTAGTTTTTTTGCAAACGTCCACAAAGTCACTCAATCCATTTAACCCACAGATGAGTAGTAATTCGACATCTTCACGTGCATGAGATATTAATTTCACTCGATTTAAACCGAAATATCAATCCGTTTGTTGCAAAAAAAAACGATCTATTAATACATTTTCAAGGACTAGGGCTATATGAGTATCATGCTTGATTGGCAACAGGGAAAGCATGTTAAACGAGACCAGAACACATGCCTCGAAGCACAACTAAAAATGCTTTCATTCGAAACATAAAATCGTGTAGATCACGTTTTGCCTTCGGTTTGAAATCACAAATAGTTTATGCTCAATTGCTCTCTTTTAATCAAAATGGGTTATTTTTGTTTGGTCACAGGAAGAGCGCTATATTATACACCGATATATTCTTGCATGTGTAGCGATGAGAATATACTGAGCAGAAGAAAAGTGACCCAATTCGACGTAAATTTAAATTGGGTCGAAGTACAAATATATCGTAATGATACAAAAGAAATCCAAAAGCAATCCTTGGAAGTTAGATAATAACCAGTGGTGAAGTCAGACAAAGACTAAGTATAGCATGGTGAATGGGGGGAGGATTCTGAATAGCTGCGAGCGAGTGAAGCGATCAAGCGAAACAAATGGCATTTTAAAATGAAAATCTAATTTTGTGACAGACATAATACTAAGGAAATATCATGTTTCACACCTTTCTACTGTCATTTCTCTTTCTTCTTCCTTTTTTTTTTGGGGGGGAGGGGGAAATCTCCGCCCTTCATTTGTACGCCAGCGGTAATAACACTCGTATCATGATAGCAAATTCATCACTTGGACGAGGAAGATTACTTATTTGTCTCGGTCAGGAAAATGAATGTTTATCAGAAAATATAATTTTGTTTAAATGTTACACAAAACAATTTCCAATCATGGCAATAGAATCAGAATGATACGCCGCGACGCCCAGTGGCGTCATGAGCAAGAGATTTTGAGGGGGCCCGATAGGGTCGATGGAACAAAATTTGTACCTTCTTCATACAAAAAGATGTAATACTATTCAGATAATGTTATATTTCCATCATTCCCTTTCCGTTTCTTTCATTTTCTGTTTTCCCCTTGGTCGTGAAACTTTTGGTTTGGGGACCATGTCCCAAGCCCACCCCCCCCCCCCCCCCATATGTGCGCCAGCCAGTGGTGAAGCCCAATATGCTGGTCTTGTCATTTGAATATCTTGAAACGTATTGATACATGTTGCCTGAGTGATGAAGCCACCCAACTATATACATGTTCACCGAAAACCGTTTTACCACAATGCATTGGTTTTAACAACAGTTATTCATAACGACCGGAAAGGGTCGAATGCATGCCTGACTAGTCAACAACCCATGTAGGCTCGCATTTCAAGGAAAGTGTAACCGTATAAATTCGATTTCAGAGCTCTGTAACTTGGATCGCCATAACTGGAAGGAGTGCTTCAAAAAACAACAAAAGCACCTTCAATTGATTATGCAATAAGCCAGGTACGTAGCTATGTCAGTGCATAGATACATTCGAGACATTCTTGAAGCCCCCAGTTAGAAATTACCATAAAAAAGCAAACAAACCGAATTTGTCCATACCGTGTGAGTCAAAAAAAAATTACACCTCACAAATCCCCAGTTTAAGGGAAAAAATATACCATTAACAAAATGGCCTGAGAGAGTATGTTCTCCCAAATAATTTGATACCATATTAATGTGGTATGTGTGAATGATTTGGTGATGAAACGGTATTCTTTGCAGTGAAGTAAATTTTCATTTGCACCAAAGTAAGACATGACTGCAATGAATGAATCCAGATGGCAATAACGTCACAATCCTACAAGGGTTGCATTCAAATCCATCACAAAACACCCAATAAATAATTTACATTATAATTGTAGTCAGTAGTATGATATTGGAGTCATCATCTATTATAGGCCTATCATATAAACAAGATAAAATGAATACCTTGTGACGTAATCTAAAGGTGTATAATGTTGAATTCTTAAAAATAAGCCGGAATGATGTATGTCGGGCAACCAGAACCCGTATCACACCCTGTACGTAATTACGTAAACCACTCACTATAACTACAAGAGAAAATGCATGTATACGTACCTGTCATTTCTCCCGTGCCTGCATCCGAGTTCATAGGCATCCTTTTGAGATCCTTGTAGACACCCAATGACGTTTCATGGTGTTATCGGGTCTGATTCCAAAATAATCCTGCATAATGCTCCTTTTTAATGAAAAATCAGATATAATTATTGCGGTGAAAGTCGCACAACACAATGCACCAAATTAACTGTAAGTGGTTCCAATGTAGTTTCAACCTCGTCCACTCTTAAAGGATAGTAACATATCATTCCACGGAGAGAGGGGAATACACAGTTTTATACCACCCCCCCCCCCTAAGAAATGAAGATAAACTGACAAAAATTACCCCACAAATGAAGAATATTAGAAATTTTCAAGTCAATGCACATGGTATTAGATGTCACTTTTAAAAAATGCTTCTCATGTTATCTTTCACAAAAAAAACGCAAAAACAAAAACATTATACCAATAATTCATATTCCCTTGAACAACGCACCGCGACCGATCATATTGTTTAGTCCGATATCGAAGTTGAATTATTGATTTTGCAGGAAGTCTTGTATATTTTTCCAACCTGAAAGTAGGGTTCAAAATGATACATATTTCCTTCCGCAGTTATTGTTTTCTTTCTTTTCGCACGCTGTTATTAAAGAATTCGAATTGGGTGCTATTGTTTATGGTATATACGGTGCGTCCCATAAAAAAGAAACCCTACTCAAGAGCTAGATATAAAAAAAATATTGAATATTTTTTTATCATTAATGTAACATCAAAAGAAAGAATGAAAACTATTCTTTGATTTTATAACAAATACCTATAGGGAATCCAGGGCTCCGTTACACAAAGCATACCGATTGATCGTACGCTTGATTTTTACATTGTATATAGTCAATGCAATCAATCGTGGAAATTATTTATACGATCATTGCTAAGCTTTGTGTTACGGGCTCCCGGTTTCCTTTTTTCTGTGAGACGCTCTGTATAACTGGAGCACGTCCAGTATAGTATGCCAAACGAAAGGTAATTTATGTCCTGACATAGCACCGCACCTGGCACATTGCATAACCCATTGAAAACATTGGCGTAAGATAGGGGGCTAGCATATATAGGGTCCATGGACCACCAAGAAATTTCAGGACCAATGAAAACAAAGAGAAAAGAAAATGAAAGGAAAGGGGTTGAAATATGATATAAATCTATCAAAAAATAGAATTCTGTATTAAAAAGGTAGATAAAAAATACATGTCTGCCCCACCCCCTAATTTATTTATTTTTGCTACTGCCTCGGTCATCCCCGGAAAAAGTGTGTGCACGCGGGGAAGAAAACATAAGAAGAAAATAATACTCTTTAGAACGTGTAGAAATTCCGGGTCAGTTTGACCCGGGAATTGTCAAGAGTCGAGTCGAGAGGGGTGAGGGAGGATCGATAGAGAACGGGGAGGTGGATTGGTATAAGAGAATGAGCTGTATAGGAGCTTAAGAGGGGTGAGGTGATAAAAGAGATAAAGAATGAAGAATGGAAAAGAAGTGCCTGGATAGAAGAAAAAAAAATGAAGATGGATAAACAAATTCCCAAACAAAAACAGTTGCTATATGAAACGCAAATCAAAAAAATAAAATGCAACTTGATCTTTAACAAATTGAAGTGCTCAAAGTTGACACCATACAAATCCCATAAATTTAAGGAAATGATTTCATGAACACATAATTATTTTATATGGCCTGAAAAGTATCTTCTCCCAAATAAGTTGATACGATATTTATATGGTAAGCCATCACACTTTGATAAATAATATATATTATTTGCAGTGATGTAAATTTTAACTTGTGCCAAAACAAGGTATGACTCCAATTAATGAATCCAGATGTCAATGATGTCATAATTCTACAAGGGTTGCATTAAAATCCATTGCGAAACACCATTTCAATAATTAATATTAGAATTTTCTATTGTTTAATGAATACTTTTTATCATCAATTCTCAAATTAATTTAATTGGAAAGGGGTTTACTAATACATGTATGTTTATTAACTCGTGAAGGATTAAGACATCAATGTGATCTGGGTTCATTTACTGCACATGCTGCAGCCATGCCTTACTCTGGCGCAAGTCAAAATTTAAGTCAAAATCGCTGCAAAGAATACCTACTAATTGTCCAAGCGTGAAAAATTACCACAAAAATATTGTATCAAATTATTTGGGAGGAGATACTTTTTCAGGCCATATATAATGATTACGTGTTCATGAAACATTTTTCCTTGAATTTGGGATATGTGAGGTGTCAAGTTTTTTCTACTCACACGGTATATAAAACATCTGGTAGAAAGGGGGGTGAATGGTTTGCGGAACAGAACAGGTAACTCTCAAAGTATGGTAGATAAATACGATTTGAAGATGTGGGGTGCATCCCCCGTGAATTATGAAATTGCGCAGATGAAAAAAATGATCAAAGTTAAGTATGAGCCAGGGACCTAGAATAGTCAAACATGCTGTAATTCTACATCAATTCCACCAGACACGTGAGAGCGTAAAACATATTCCCGTTGTTGTGACGGTCGTATGTGGGGTGATTTCCACGAGTAATTACATGAATGATCTAGGTACGTGTCAATGTACCGCTTTTGTGATTGAATTGTTGCCATGGAATATAGGTGATGTTGAATACTCGCTATTGTCAGACATAAATAGTTACAGCACCACCTACGTCATGTACGTAGCATTGATTTAATAAAAATATAATAATAATTAAAGATCTGTATAACGCACATATCTGTCGATGACACTCAAGGCGCACAATGAACTACTTATATAAAACAGAAAATAAAATAAATAAATACACAGAAATTGAACAAATTGACAAGAAAAAAAATACACAATCAGTTAAAGTTGGTCGTCAAAATAACAAGTAGGCCTATTCCCACAACAATTAAGGAAATGCTTCCTTCATGAGGTAAGTGTTTAATTTGTTGTGGAATAGCTCTCTCGACTGGCAAGACTTACTGTCCGATGGGAGTGAATTGCACAATGGGGACCAGCAACAGAAAAAGATCTGTCACCCCAGGACCTCTTCACTCTCACTTCTCAGATATCCTTTCAGACTCGTCACCATTTTGATCAAAAGAGTCTCATCGTGATCTAGATGATAATTATAGATGAGTATGGCGTATGAAATCATTATGGGACAAGTCCACCCAAAAAAAACCCGTAATTGAGTAAAAATGCTAAAATTTCAAAATGCTGAAAATGTAATCAAAATCGGATGTAAAATAAGGAAGTAATGACCAGGGGCTGATCCAGGATTTTCAAAAGGGGGGGGGCAAATTTTTCGGAGGATATTTCGTCCGCGAAAAAAATTGACAAGCAAAAAAAAAAAAAAAAAAGGTCTTCAACCACAAATAAATAATATTTCGTACCCGAAAAAAAATTACAAGCCAAAAAAAAAAGGTTTTCAGCCAAAAATTATGGGTTTTCGTACAAGAAAAAATATGTCAAGCAAATTCGCCTGGTAATGACATTTTAAATTTTCGCTTAATTTCACAAAACAGTTCTATGCACATCCTGGTTGGTATGCACATGTGAGGACTGATGAGTGATTACATCACTCACTCGCTATTTCTTTTGTTTTTCGTTACATGAAATATGAAATCATGAAATTTTCCCCTCATTGTCATGAGAAATAAAGTTTTATTCGCCCTGAACATATTTTGGAACTACCATTTTTTTACATTTTTTGGTTCAGCAAGTTGGTCATTATTGTCAAATCTGTAAAAATTAAAATATTGTATAATTCCAACAATGAAAAACAAAAGAAATAGTTAGTGAGGGACATCATCGACTCTCTCATTTGCATATCACTGAGTTGTGCATATAACTGTTTCGTGAAAAATAAGCAAAACTTAAAAATGTCATGGCTTTCTTATTTTATATCCGAATTCGATGAAATTTTCAGCGTTATGCTTGTTAGATTTTTCTCTATTGATTCAAATCAACATTTGCCTGGGGTGGACCTGACCTTTAACAATCATCGAGTACAAATTAAATTTCAACAATCTCTATCCTCAACATCTGTATCGCGTAACTGAGAAATTACATCATACGCTTGGCTCACGAGATCAGGGGCCTCGTTGCACAAACTAATATAAAATGAAACGCAAGTATTATCGCATACATTCGTAATTCCGAAGCTTCGTTATTCCGAAGGTTCGGATATTCCGAAGGTTCGTATTTCCGACGGTTCGTAATTCCGAAGGTTCGTTAGTCCGAAAAAGAAATGAGGTTCGTAATTCCGAAGGTTCGTTAGTCCGAAAACTAATGATTAACGAGCCTTATTTCGTTTTCGGACTAACGCACCTTCGGAACAACGAACCTTATTTCGTTTTCGGATTAACGAACCTTCGGAACAACGAACCTTATTTCGTTTTCGGATTATCGAAGCTTCGGAATAACGCCACAAATGTTCGGATTAACGAACCCTTTTACGTTTTCGGATTAACGAACATGGAGGTATAGGCAATTTACGTGTTTCGGAATTACGAACCTTCGGAATA
Organism: Lytechinus pictus; assembly: GCF_037042905.1. NCBI lineage: Eukaryota > Metazoa > Echinodermata > Echinoidea > Temnopleuroida > Toxopneustidae > Lytechinus > Lytechinus pictus. Next base: position 9,774,764 of record NC_087257.1, on the reverse strand, counting down.
AAGAACCTTCGGAATTACGAAGTGTAATTATGAGACATGCGCTTTGTTGTTGTTTTTTCTTTTCTTTCTTTTGAGTTGCGTTTAAAGGAATATCTTTCTCCAACGAATCACTGATAAATAAAACAGAATAAATACATCAAAAAGACACATAACAAAAAAGAGGAGGGGGAAGGAGGCATTCCATTTTGGAAGATTTTTTTTTTTGTAATATCGATTTCGTTCAACTACGTTTGATGGTATCGATCCTGACAATCGATTTTCAAAACGCTACCGGGTAGTCAGATCTTTTTTCTGAGGTGACTTCTTCAACTCAAACCCGAGAGTATTCATTTTTCTACTTTTTCCATTGGGTTTCCAACATATCGACTGAAATTTGTCAATATTTAGGTCAAATATACGATGACCCGGCGTTTCAAAAAAATCTTCTTTTTTGTTTTATTCCCTTATCGTTTATGATATTTTGGAAATTATGAAACTTCGGTTGTCGACGCAGGAATGAAATTTCATTATGTCATCACAGAGCAAAGGTCCAGATTGAGTTTTTTATAAATTATATTAAAGGAGGTAGAAGTTTGTTGAAATCATGATTTTAGTGAACCAACAAAACGCATTACCATGATATTATCAAATGATAAACTTTTACTAAACAATTTGTCAACATATCACTGGAATCTAGTCAAATAATTTTTGTTGACGCCCAATTGTTCAAATGATATTGTTTTGTTTAGAATATGGTAATTTTCCTTTTTTTCATCGACGCTCGATCATTTTGTATAAATAGATTTGCTCGTATTTTGAGAGGAAAGAGGTGTATTTGTTTGCCTCTAAAGCGGTTATAGGTTCAAATTCAGCGGACAAGACGCTGATTTAACATTTGTCGTGGCGCACGTGTGCATACCAGGGACCCATCTTACAAAGAGTTACGATTTACCAAATCCATCTCAACTGCATGGAAATCCATCCATACCATATTTTTTTCTACAAGAAATTTGCACAATATCCTTTGTAAGCAAAGAGAATCATACTGAATGTTTAAGAGAATGATGAATGCATGAATTTACATCACATCTAGAAAATATTTCGAACAAATTTGCATTTTACAGATGTTGACGTTGCTGCATGGCCGTCCATAGTTGTGATTGATTGAATCAATCGAAATGCTTTGTAAGACGGGGTCCTGGAACTATCTGGCTTTTAACGACAATGCCCCTGGGAAAAAAAACATCGTCGTTGATATCTAAGACTATTAGAGTCATATTTTCTTCATAAAAATGAAGTCCGATTACATTTCTTAAAAAGCATAACATCCCTGTGGTACACCCCACCCATTACAATGAAGAAATGTAAAGTATAAATTCATAAAACCATAACGCGATTTACAGCTTACATAAAATCACAGCCATTAAAGAACTGCGTTATGACAGATTTTTAAAAAGAAAGAGAAGGAGGAGCAGGACGGGGAGGAGAAGAAGAAAAAAAGAAGAAGAAAAAGAAGAAGAAGGAGAAGACAAAGAAGAAGAAGGAGGAGGAGGTGGTGAAGAAGAAGAAGAAGAATAAGAAGAAGGGGAAGAAGGAGAAGAAGAAGAGGGAGAAGAAGAAGAAGGAGAAGAAGGAGGAGAAGAAGAAGAAGAAGAAGAAAAAGAAGAAGAAGAAAAGAAGGAGAAGAAGAAGAAGAAAAAGAAGAAGAAGAAGGAGGAGGACAAGAAGAAGAAGAAGATCGACAACAACAAGAACACCCAACAGCAACAACCACAAGTGTACATAGGGAATTATTAATACTGCATCTAATGAGGGGAAGAGGGTCAATTTCTCACATCTACAGGCAATTTGTGGGGGGCTAGAGACCTTATTGGAAAATAAGCACCATAGTAATTACTCTTGCCTGGTAAGAGGGGAAACGTGTGATGAAAGGTCATCTTAAATTTGATTTAATCATCTATTTTGGGTGAGCGCCCCCAATGTGTCGAGCGTGAAGAAACTATCAACTAAATAGCCCTCTCTTCTATTGCCCGCATGCATATTACCCGAATCTCAGCAGAGATTTCTTGCTCCTGTGGGTATCCTTTAGCATGAACCCACTGGCGAAGAGATGGACGGCTATAAGGTGCCATGCCCCCTCCCCCCCCCCCCCCCGAAAAAAAAAAGAAAAGCAAAACTAAAAAACGTTTTACGACCAAAAAAGAGAAGAGAGAAAAGGAAAAGGGGTGAAATATGATATTTTCTAAACATTATTTTAGTCAAAATCTATCACAATATCAAATTTAGGTACAAAAAATTATTTGTTCGCCCATTTCGCTTTAATACTAGAAGCTCTTTAGAAATTTTGCCTTTATGCCTAGTCTTGCCGCCTCAAAATCTCTTACTCACTACGACACTGTATGTGTACCAATAATGTTTTGGAGGGTATGTCATTCCTTTTTTTATTGATTGATCGATTTATTTATTCATTCACTTTTGAATTTATTTGATTTGAGGCAAATGTGTCCAAATAAAAGGAAAGTGATGATGTGAACAACAGAACAGATGTCCTTTTCATACTCTCGGTTGTTTGTTTGCTTGTTAGTTAGTTTGTTGGTTTGTTGGTTTGTTTGTTTGTTTATTGTTTGTTTTTTATTGTGGAATGAAATTACATTTTCCCCTTATTGTTGTTCTTTTATTGGTGCTACCTATAATTTTCAATAATAAGGGTTGTCTTTGAAACACTATAAAAACAAAGAGTAAAATTGTACCAAATATTGGGTAGAGAGGGAACATGCATGTTTGCTGGGTATTTTTTTTACCCCATATTCGGCTATTTCAACGCAACATTGCGTAAGATTTACCCAACCAACATGCATCTTCCCATTTTACCCAATATTGGTTAAACCTTTTTTTAGAGAGAACTGATTAAAGTTATTTAAAGCCACAATCCGTTTGATTGGCTGGAGGAATTAAACTTTCACGCATCCCTTAAGTAATTAGCATCTCGATTCTGTTCGTGACCGTGAATAGCTGTAATCAAAGTCAAGTTTTCCCAAAGGCAAAAGTTCTCAAAGGGCAACCCTTTATTCGCTTATATAGTAACAATTATGCTTATTTGAAAAAAGACGGACCATTTTTTATAAGATACCTACATCAGTTTTATGGATTGATTTCTGTGACAAATATTTATATGATTAACTGTGAATACCCTACTTAATTTCTACCGGCATGCAGCTGTCATGATATATAATACATTGTAAACTCCTGAAGAAGACGGAGGACCGTCGAAAATTCGAGTGAACAATAAAACGTTTATTGGCAATCAAAGCATTATCTCCAGCATTATTTTGTTACCTTACAGAAGCCAATACGTGAAACTTTAAGATATATATATATATATATATATTAGTTAGCTTCGGTCAAACTTTATACGTAGGACATAAATTTATGTGTTTAGAAATGTAGGTTAATCTTGATATTGCCCTTTTCCAATTAAGTCTTTGTCTCCCAATATCAGTAATAATGCATATAACTTTGTATTAATTTGTATGGCAGCTTTCTTCAGAAAATCGTAATTCTTTTCCCAATGTTTTTTGTTGCTGCTGTAATCACGTCCAAAACCCTTTTTTTCAGAAAGCGAAGAGTATGGGGTTGTCATTTATTATTGTTTGAAGAAGAACTGGGCCCCTCATTTCCCCTTCATGGCCCTGAATGTATATACCACGAAGCCCTGACATCCACAAGAACTTCCACCATGAGCTGCATAGTTTTCGCTTCTTGAAGTCAAGTTCTGGGCCCCGTCTAACAGAGAGTCGCGATTGATCCACTCAACCACAACTATGGAAAGCCAGGAACGTCGACATCTAATACACATGTTTGTTCTAAATATTTTCTAGATATGGTGTATTTTCATACATTTATAGTTTTCTCCAAAATTCAGTGTGCCTCTCTTTGTTTACAAAGGTCATTGTGCAAATATCATAAAGAAGAAATTATGGCGTTGATGGATTGCCATATACTTGAGGTTGATCAGATCAATCGTAACTCTTTGTAAGACCGGGCCCTGGACTCACCATTAAAAATGAATTATAAAGGGGGTAGTTATATTGATCAAGGAAATATCGTTCGATGTGATGATTATAGTGGTGCTGGACAGAGTCAATGCGATGGGGGAGATGATATTTACCCTGATGACGTCACACGTAGGGAACAGTAATTCAATAACGCGGGTAGAAAATAAACCCCGAGCCTGTAAACTTCGACCCACGATGCTTGGAGGAGGGGGAAAAGAGTAAATAGATGAATAATTGAAATGTCACCCGACTGTCATCACAAACAAGAACGTGAACGCACGGTGGCGGGCATGATCGCGAGGGGGAAGAAGACTTAAGTCATGCTGCGCTCATTCACACCAGTGAAACCGACCCAAACCGACCGATGGTATGTCAATAGTGAAAACGTAATAGTTTTACACGGTATGGGGCCCGTTGCAGAAAGAGTTGCAATCAATCGCAACTCTACAAATCATGCGCAACTTGATTGTCAACCAATCAACAGCGCGCATTAGGGACTTGCAATGATTTTTGGACTTGCGTTTAAACGCAACTCTTTCTGCAACGGGTCCCTGGAGTAGGTTTCGTTAGTGTGACTTGATAATGGGGGCAGTCCCCCCCCCCCCCCCCTCCCCGATATTTTGAAAACTCACATTTTTTGCTGATAAATTTAACATAATTCACCAATAGTGTGGGCGAAATCCCTTCAATTTCATTTTTCTTTAATGCAAAAGAGCCACAAGGACAGGCTCGGTCGCTTCGCTCCCTCACTTTTTTGAACATATATGTAAGAAAGTTAACATGGTTTAAGTAATACAATGTGAAGCGGACATGGAGCTTCGTTGTAACAGACCAAGGGTCCTAAAAGTTACCTTGCAGATTACTAATGAAACCTAGATTTTGACTGGTGGCTTATCCCTGTCACAATGCTAGCTGCTACAATCTTGATAATGACAAAGTCAGCACAATCGTAAGCTCTTCTGGTGAGCTTTAAGATTCATATCTTGGAAACCTCGATTTTAAACGGTTGCTTGGCCCTGTCAACATTCTGATTACCATAATCTAAGGTCCAAACTTTTGAATCCGGTTTCATGTGCCCCCGTTGAACGGGGGTGGTGGCCAGATCCGGGCATATTCATTTCTTAGCACTGGCGGATCCAGAAGGGGGCAAAGCTGGCCCGTGCCCCCCCCCCCCTTGATAGGCACAATTAAAATTTGTGATGTAAAAATGACGTTTAAACAGAAGAGTGCCTCCCGCCCCCCCCCCCCCCCCCCCCCCTTGAAAGTGAAGATCTTTTTGTTTTCATTGTCATTTTTTTTTGTGGACAAAATGTCCTTAATCATTGATGAAAAAACTTTTTTTTTTTTGGTTGGCTTATCAATTTTTTTCTCGGGGAAATTTGTCCCTCCCTTTTGGAAAATCCTGGATCCGCCCCTGCCTCTTAGCCCTTATATAACCCCTTATCTCTCCACTTTGTATGATTCAGTGGATTCTCCATCCTCAACTCAACCCTCCCTCCACTTGCTTCTTCAATGTCTTCCGTGACCATCCTCTCTTTTTCGAACTGCAGAACTTTTTAAGTTTAAAACTTAAAAAAAAATCAATTTGGACACTATTACAGTAATTTTCAATCCCCCTTCCCGGCCATCCTACCCCACATTCCATGATATAAATGTATAAAGATAATTATGTTTATGATAATAATAACGTTTTATTTACCCAGGGTAGCCACTTCAGTTAGGAAACTGCTTTACCAGCGGGCCCTGCATAACATTGTTATTAATATATACCCTTCTCCAGTCTAAATGCTGAACGCCTGGCATGCAAGAAGGCAGAAGGTCACATTTACATTGGTCTTTAGTAAGACTCGGCCGAGGATCGAACCCACGACCTCCCGTTCATGAGGCGGACGCTCTACCACTTAGCCACCATCATGCCCGGTATTACATAATCGCCAAACATTATCCGACACCGAAGTTGTTTTTATTGCGGAAGTTGTTGAAGGAGATTTTTCACTCACCGGTGTTCAAAAATAATGTACAGATTTGGCGGGTGATGTCGTTGGCGCCTTCTCCTTTCCAAACTCTGTATCCGCCCCGGGTATCCGTTGCACCCGCTGGCCGAGAGGTACTGCTATCATCGTTTGCTCACAGGGGCAAGACAAATATACAGAGCAGCATCCCACCAATCACACTCGGATACGAGAGCAAATACCATCTCCTCCTTCTCCCTCACTATCCGGAGCTCTTCCAATCGGCCCGCCTTTATTCCAAACACGTACACCAGAAACGCATCCATTAAAGGGTTTATTTGTAAAATATCGTTCCCCGGTGATTACAATTTTTCCCGCCGAGCGTGACGGACCGAGTCGGCGACAACAACAGGTTGCCTTCTTCTCCGGGACTATTTGTTTTGCCTCCATGATAGAATTGATAATGAATGAATAAAGAGAGTCTTTTCCTTTTCAGCGTCCATAACTACTGCTTGAGATCTTTTGTTCTTTCTCTCCTTTCTCACCTTTATTTCAAACTAAGATTTCCTCCGCTTTTTTATTCCTCTGATTACAATCCCTATTTACTTCGAGCGCGTATCCAGCATCAGATCCTAAAAAGGATTATTTTCTTGGGCCCAATATTGTCTGGGGACAATAGTGACTCTTCTATGCTTGTGCATGGGCCCATACATTTATTTGTCATCGTTGATGCATGGATACGCTATTGTATTCGTATGTCCTTTTCTTTCTTTCTTTTTTCATGGACCACCTCGACATCTGCTTTTTATTCTTCTTTTGGTTATTTTTTTTCAATCTTATTCTACCTCCTCATTTATCCGCCCTTTCACACGGTAAAAATCGTAATATGAATGATTCCAGTAAAATATATAAGGCTAATGACGAATATTTAGCACGTTTGAAACCAAACGGGAACATGATTAGAATGATTAGAATCACGAACGCTAATCACAGTCACGATTTTAGCAATCATCATTACAATGATGATTCAAGATTCACGTGTGAAAAGGTCCTCTATTATTTGATTTTGTTATCTTTTTGCTTCCTTCGTATCTGCGTCAGAGGGGTTTTTTCGTCCTCAATACATCTTTATTTTGGTAATCATAATATGATCATTATTTTTTCTTTATTTCTTCACGAGGTTGTATCATTATCCAGTAGCGAAATGAGTCAAAATATTTTCGGGGGCGTACAGTGCGTATAGGGCAAAATCGCTTAAAATTCGAGAGCAAATTTTTTTTGTAATTTTCAAAACCAATAGCTTACTCTGTGACAGATTTATGCAATATCTGTAGAAAATAATAATACATTTCACCCTTTTTCTTTCATTTTGATTTATGTTTCTTCTTTTTTTTCCCCTTGGTCGTCGAACTTTTGAGGAACCATGCCCGCAGATATATCCATACTCCCGCGTCTTTATCATCTCGTTTTCCACCTCTTTCCTTCCCTTTTTCAATTTCTCGTACTACTCTTTTTTCCTTATCAAATCCTTTACCCATCCCAATCTTCCTCCTTTTTGGAATGATCCACTTTCTACAGGAAGAAAGAGAAATGCCCTTCTTTTTTTATCTCCACCTCCATTTGCATCCATCTTTTTTATGAAGCTCCTTGTTTTACCCCCATTTACTTGATAACACTGACGTCGGATGCTACATTAGCAAAATGAGTATCGTCACGTTAAGCTAACATCCTGATAATGACTAATGCTTTACTCGCACTTCACTGTCCGGAATTATTCCGTTTCATTTTTATCTTCTTCTCCCTCTGTCCCCCTCTCTTTCTTTCTTTTTCGTATTCTCTCTCTCTCTCACACACACAAACACACACACACTTTTCACTCTCGCTCACACACCCTCACATACTCGCACACCATTACACCCTCTCTTTATTTTCCACTTCCTTTTCTATCTACGTGTTGTCTTTCTTTTTCAGTTCGTTCCATCTCTCTCTTTCTAATTTCTTTCCATTATGTTCCTCCATCTATTTATTTTGATCTATCAAACTCTCTCCCTCACTCGTTATCCCCCTCTCTCTCCTCCTCTCATTCTCCCTCACTGTCACTGTTTCTCCCCCCCTCTCCCTATCTCTCTCTCCCCCTCTCCCCTCTCTCTCTCTCTCCCTCCCTCTCCCTCCCTCTCAACATTCCTTGGAAAATATTACTCATTTCATTTGTGCAAAACTAGCCAACTTAATTTGTTTTTCGATGGAAGTAGTTTAACATTCCTCTTGTTAACAATACTCTTTTTTTACATTATCTCTTCTATCTTTTCTAGTTTCATCATAGCCCTAATCAACTCCTGCTTTTCCAACTACTCTGGTTATTCTCAATCTAGCCACTTTATCGTGTTTTTAAATCTAATAAAAGTACGACAATGAAATCTAACAAGATACACACACTAATCATATTTAGCCTTCAAAAAGAGCTGATCGTTCCGATACTCATAAACTCATATTGTATGTAAAATATCATTCTGAAACCTCGAACTATATAATCACAAAAATATATCTTGTCATATTTTGATATCATGCTTTTTGGAGGCTCACTTTTCAAAATTAAAGTGTAAAGGACTTTGTTTGATTCCTTGAATCGGATAAAATAATCGATGACCAGGAAATAATTAATTTCATCCAGCTTTGGCAGTCCACTTCGAACTGACCCCGAATATATACTAAGTTCAAATCATCAATCGTTAAGGAAGGATATATTTTTGTCATTCTTTTGAAATTCTAATACGGTTCTACCAACTTTATTGCAGCGATTTTCCATTATGAATTTCAACTAGTTGTGTTGAATTACATACAGGAAGTATGAACATTTTTATAAATTAAATATGATTATCAAATGGCAATCTTTGCAGATATTTTGAATTATTTTTTCCAGAAATGTCACTTCTGTTTCCTCCGGGACCCCACGGACCCCCCCCCCCCCCCCCTCCCCCACACACGTGTTGGCTCTGTACAATTTTTTTTCTGATAAAAAGCTATAATTTGTTTATCTGTAGTTACAAATGTAAGTACAAATCTATATTCTACTTGGCCGCCTAATCATATATCTGGATTGTTATCTACTTTAGATATTAAGTGATTTTTTTATTATTTTTTTTAGTTAAAGTCACTTCAATACCAAAAATACTTAGAAAGGAATTTTTTTCCTGAATATAGAAGATGAAAATTTGAATACACGAATAAGAATCATTAATATGAACAAAAGTAAAGAGGAGAAAGAAAGTTTCCAACGAATTACCAATAGTGGTTCCGGTTTTCTAGAAGCTTTTCACATCCCCCAAGCAAGAACATGAAAACGGTTTGTTCCCGGTTTTCCAACGTGCATTCTTTACAAGGTTCCTGCTCATATCAATTTCCCACCTTGTTCAATAAGAACACACCCTTTTTAAACCTTTCTCGCGAGCCCGTTTTCACAACTCTTCACCCGAACCGCACCCACACAAGCACACCCCACACCCTCCATCCCCAGGTCTTAAACATTCTTCTCGCTTTTTCTTCCTCCATACCTTCCCTTAACTTCATCCACACCCTCTCAATAATTAACCTTCCTTCCGCGTCTGAATGTTTCGCTCGCCCTTTCTCCATCTCGACTCGCCAGCCAGCCAGCCAACTATACGGCCTGCAGACCCATTTTCATTCTTCTCCTGCAATTTTCCCCCTCACCGCACTGATTGTCCAAGCAAGCAACGTTGGTTCGAGACGCCCGTTAGTCCAATAAAACGCACTCATTCAATTTCCCACTATTTTTAGAGCTCCATTTTCGAGTTTGATTCAATTAAGACATTTCTGAGTAAGGACAAACGTAGACAGGGAAAATTGGGGGAGAAAAGTAAGAAAAAGTCAGGAAGTAATCAAATGTTGTTAAAGAGGGGTAAATGGGGGAGGGAGGGTTTTCTTTTATTCTCCGAGTTTGCAGCGGGTGCGCATGCATCAAAAGGTTTTCATTCTCCCTTAAAATGTTCGCTCTTTTTTGTGCTTTCCGGGGTGATTTGAACACCGTGTTTGTCAAAATCTAATAATAATTTTCTGATTATTATGTTCCTTCCATAATTTCCTTTTAACTTAGTGACCTAAATTCTAATATCATATATGTGTGTTTGTCTCCCCTTCTCGCCCCCCCCCCCTCTCAATCTCAATCTCTCTCTCCCTCTCTCCTTCGTTCTTGGTCTCTCTGAATCCTCTCACATCCTTTATCCATCTTTTGCATTTTCCATTGTTTCTTTTTTCATCTTTATCTTTGTTCTTTTAATTTCCCCGCTCTCTACGCGTTTACATTCAGCATAATAATCATTCTAAACATTGGGTGTACTAAAAAACAACATATATACCCAGTGACTTTATTATACACTCTACGTACACTACACTTAGCACTATTTACACTTAACAGTTCTTGATGATGAATGTCCAAGTTCCGTTTCATAAGTAACCGTCTGAATTTGTTTTTGCCAGCCTCTTCACAAGTTCGCCATGTCCGCCGGAGTAGCCTGCTAGAACACTTGAAACTTTCAAGAAGATATATACGGTCCCATGTTTGGAGATTGTTCGTTTACTCTGTAAATGGAGTATAATGGACTTTCCTTTTAAAACTCTATCAAAATTATACCAAGAATTTCGAGGCATCAATCGAAAGACAATTATCCAAAAAAATATTGTATAAAATGTCCTGTCGCAAGTTGATATTATATCATTTTTATCTCCCTTCCATGTCACAATTAGCATTCTACCTAAAACAAGGTTAAACACCTTAGATATTGAATGTTCTGTAAGGATATTAGTTACCAAAAAAAAAAAAAAATCCCAAAGTTTGTAAAATAGAATACAAAGGAACAATTCTTTTGCATTTGTTCAAAATGAGCTCTCTGGGCATTGTAACGTAGTTGCTGTGGATGAGGGTTTTGTGGGGCGAGCAAGAAGCGTAAGGAATAAAAAGTGTGAGCGGTCAGAAATGTCTGAAATAGGACACTTTTTAAAAAGCGGCGAGCGAGCGAGCTAGTAAATATTTTTGACGAAAACCTAATTTTGTGGTTGATTTAGACATAGCTGTCAGAAAATAATATATTTCACCCACTTACCTTTCCCCATTTTTTGTTTTTTTTGGGGGGGAGGGTCGTGAAACTTTTGGGAGGCCACGCCCCAACCCCCATCTATACCCCTGGGGCGAGCTTTACTGTGGGGAGTGGACGGTGTTTCGATTAATAGAAAGGAAAAAATAGGTAGCATAATCAATTTCAAGTGTTTTTTCTATATCATGAGTATATTTCTGAATAGTTTCTAAATGAAACTATGAATATTTCTGAAGATGATTTGTTTCTCAAACTTTCAAATAGGTCTATAAACATTTTAGTTCAAACGTATGATTGTCAAAACATTTTACATAATGGTAAAATGCTTCAAGATATCGTGCTATGTTTATTTCTAACCTTACATTACGCAAGCTTTAATGACTATAGTAAAACAAACAACACCCCAACAATAACCTTCTTTTCATGTCACATCTCCGGTTTGTGAACATTTCCATCATTACAAGTTATTGCTCTCCATCAATCTCTCCATCTCTTTCTTTCCACCCCCCCCCCCACTCCATTTCTCACCTTCTCTCTCTGTCACGCTCGCACACATACAACCATACACTTACTTGTAAGACCCGTCTACCATAACGTGGACCCGTGTAAATGAAAATATCGCCAGCTAAATGCGGACCCCTCCTCTAGAATGTGAAATGTTACTCACTAACCGTGGACTTGCCCCTGCAACTTTGTTTTTTGTTTTTAGCCACACACATGCGGAGTCTATTTGCAGTCGTTTGCACTAATTATCTTATTCTTATACCGCGGACAGTCCGCGGTTGGAGGGTGTTCTCGATACTAATGTGGCGTTTAAGATAAGAGTCTACGTTGTGGGTAAATACAAACGCACCCTTCCACACACACACGCTCACACACCCTCACACACACACACAATATATATCTCTCTCTACTTTCACACGCAAGCCCTTCCTTTCACCGCCTTGATCAAGCCCAATATCCCCTTTTCCAGTTCATTATTCTCAAGTTGACCCATGTCAGCACGCCATAAGGTCTATACATATATATATATATATTTTAAAATGGTCTAACCGTTTAGGCCCCTATCATCCAATATGCCTACATCCAGTTCAGAAGAGTTATCACTATATCAAATCTATTTAGTCTTCCCCAGTTTCCCAAATTAAGTAACGAGTGGAACGCCTCTGGCAGTCTCGCCTGCATCACGCCATTCAATATAGCAGCAGTGCTGACTTTAAAAAGCAACTATTGAATAGTTATTTACAAAAAACTCACAATTCATATGATAATAAAATACTATGTTCATTGATCCTAAATGACCTTTGACCTTGGTCATGTGACCTGAAACTGAAAAAAGACGTTCAGTGGTAGTTGATTACTCTTATGACCAAGTTTTATGAACCAGATCCACAAACTATCAAAGTTATGATGGAAATCAACAAATACCCCCCCCCCAACATGGCCAAAGTTCACTGACTCTAAATGACCTTTGACCTTGGTCATGTGACCTGAAACTCAGGCAAGGTGTTCAGGAATACTAGATCACCTTTATGTCCAGGTTTCATGAACTAGGCCCACATATGTTTTAAGTTGTGATGACATTTCAAAAACTTAACCTTCGGTTAAGATTTTGATGTTGATTCCCCCAACATGGTCTAAGTTCATTGACCCTAAATGACCTTTGACCTTGGTCATGTGACCTGAAACTGAAAAAAGACGTTCATTGGTAGTTGATTACTCTTATGACCAAGTTTTATGAACCAGATCCACAAACTATCAAAGTTATGATGGAAATCAACAAATACCCCCCCCCCCAACATGGCCAAAGTTCATTGACCCTAAATGACCTTTGACCTTGGTCATGTCTAATCAGACTCTAGCAGGATATTCAGTAATACTTGATAACCATGATGTTCAAGTTTCATGAACTAGGCCCATATACTTTCTGAGTTATGATGACATTTCAAAAACTTAACCTTCGGTTAAGATTTGATGTTGTTGTTGACGCCGCCGCCGTCACAAAAGCGGCGCCTTTAGTCTCGCTCTGCTATGCAGGACAAAAATGGACAGAAACTCATTTACAATGATAATCATGCTTATCATTTTATTGATAATATAGTATAAAACAGCATAAACTGTACATGAAAATATTTTGAGTAATATAATGGATATGGGAAAAAACATATGTTGCTAAGCTTCTTTGAATAAACAAATGAAACCATACATGTAATTACTTTGAGAGAACATTATTGTCTAAGTAATAAAAAACATGAACTAAAACAATCGGTTATTACTAGATAAAACTAGCATACTCAATCCAGCACCAAGGTTTCCTACAAAAGTATATATAAGATGAGTGGGGAAACAAAATGCAATGAATAAAAACAGAAACAAACAAATATAAGTAAAAATAGGATATAAATATACTTTCCAGCCAGTGTAAACATAGTGAACTTGGGCAAAATATAATTATGTATGACATTATGTGAAGAAGGGGGCGTGGCTGACACGTGAACATAAAAATAAATGGATGAGTCAAATTGGTGAAACGCCAGTGAGACGAGTGTTCATAAATATGAAATGTGTTTATTCTATGTGAGCTATAATGGCGGGGAGGGAGGGCGAAATAAAAGGAGAGAGTGGAGAAGAAAGATAGAGACAGAAGAAGAGAATAAGAGGAAGATAAGTGATAGAGGGATGAATGTTTAGAGAGAGGAAAGAGGAGGAATGAGTGAATTGGAAGAGAGAGAGGGTGGGTAAGGAGGAGAAAAGAGATTTAAGAAGAGAAGGGAGGAAATATCGAGAGTGAAATTGTTCAAAACGGAAAGAAAGAAAGAGCATGCAGGACAGAGCAAAAGAGGGGGATGGGAAAAGGAATAGATATGTTCATTCAAGTGGAGATCGGCAGAATTGGGGCAATATTAAAGGAAAAGAATGTGAACAAAAGCCCCACACAAGACAAGCTCAATGAACATAAAACAAATAAGCAAATTCCCAGAGTACTTATAATCAAATTTTAAACATCTAACAAAAATGCCTTGCTTTCTAGAATGCAAGTGAACATCAGAGAATTTTTGCTATGTACTCCAAAATCTCAGGAAAATCAGCAACATTGTTACTAAATGAAATTCCCTTGAGATTTATAAGATACATTCTACTGGCTCGAATATAAGCATGAATAGCTAAGAGCAAATACTTGGTGGTGGCTGTAAATTTTTGTATTACTTTCAATCTTGGCTAAATTTACTATTTAGTAGAACTCATTTCTTCTTAATTCAATGTAAATTCTCCCAAATGGGATTGGGAATTGATCTTCAAAGGGCTCGGGTAATTCAATGCCAAGTTTGCTGAAACTATAGGAAATTTGTAAACACTGTGAGTACATAATACACCATGGACATGGTGTTCATTTCACTATGAAATCTACATGTACCGGTACATGTATGTATGCATGAATTCTTTTCATGAGCCACTGCAATAAACTAACCACATTCAGAAAATGGACAATTATATCTAAATAAAAAAACGAGGCAAGAGAAAATAAATTGTGATATGATATTATTTTAAATAGGATTATTTGTAGTGAAATACTGAAGCATGTACAGACATGGGCTGACAAAATTTCTTTTCTCATTTGATAATCATTTTGGTCAGTATTCAGAGATACCATATCTTTGTAAAGCAGGGAGAAAACATGCTACTACATTGAATTTCTAATAAATAACACAGTGAAATACTATATGGAAATTACGAAGTAAAAACATGTACTGTTCGATATCATTATTTCATCATTATAATAGCATTCTGATGAAATAACATTCTATTCATTGTGAAAACAAGTGAATATTTTTGTTGCATTACATGCAATTTGTAAACCAAAGCAACCATATATGAGGCAGTTATACAATGTGAATACTTCAGAAAGTAGAGAAGGTTAAGTAGTCAATTGAATACACAATCATATCTATGAATAGAAATTGTTTTGAGAGATGCTTTGTAAAACTTGGTTTATTTGCTGTCAATAGTTTTTGCTGGCCTTGAATCCATTGGCTCCTGTGCCCAATTCAAATCCTATACAAAGTAGAGATTTCAGTAGTAGACGGGTTAACCCATTGCCTACTAGACCCAGGTGATCACTGTACAAAGTCTATGGGTATTATAGTATTCAGTAGTGAACAGGTTAACCCATTGCCTACTAGAACCGGGTGATCACTGTACAAAGTCTATGTGTATTACAGTATTCAGTAGTGAACAGGTTAACCCATTGCCTACTAGAACCGGGTGATCACTGTACAAAGTCTATGAGTATTACAGTATTCAGTAGTGAACAGGTTAACCCATTGCCTACTAGACCCAGGTGATCACTGTACAAAGTCTATGGGTATTATAGTATTCAGTAGTGAACAGGTTAACCCATTGCCTACTAGAACCGGGTGATCACTGTACAGAGTCTATGTGTATTATAGTATTCAGTAGTGAACAGGTTAACCCATTGCCTACTGGAACCGGGTGATCACTGTACAAAGTCTATGTGTATTACAGTATTCAGTAGTGAACAGGTTAACCCATTGCCTACTGGAACCGGGTGATCACTGTACAGAGTCTATGGGTATTATAGTATTCAGTAGTGAACAGGTTAACCCATTGCCTACTAGAACCGGGTGATCATTGTACAAAGTCTATGGGTATTATAGTATTCAGTAGTGAACAGGTTAACCCATTGCCTACTAGAACCGGGTGATCATTGTACAAAGTCTATGAGTATTACAGTATTCAGTAGTGAACAGGTTAACCCATTGCCTACTAGAACCGGGTGATCACTGTACAAAGTCTATGGGTATTATAGTATTCAGTAGTGAACAGGTTAACCCATTGCCTACTAGAACCGGGTGATCACTGTACAAAGTCTATGTGTATTACAGTATTCAGTAGTGAACAGGTTAACCCATTGCCTACTAGAACCGGGTGATCATTGTACAAAGTCTATGAGTATTACAGTATTCAGTAGTGAACAGGTTAACCCATTGCCTACTAGAACCGGGTGATCATTGTACAAAGTCTATGTGTATTACAGTATTCAGTAGTGAACAGGTTAACCCATTGCCTACTAGAACCGGGTGATCACTGTACAAAGTCTATGTGTATTACAGTATTCAGTAGTGAACAGGTTAACCCATTGCCTACTGGAACCGGGTGATCACTGTACAGAGTCTATGGGTATTATAGTATTCAGTAGTGAACAGGTTAACCCATTGCCTACTAGAACCGGGTGATCATTGTACAAAGTCTATGTGTATTACAGTATTCAGTAGTGAACAGGTTAACCCATTGCCTACTAGAACCGGGTGATCACTGTACAGAGTCTATGGGTATTATAGTATTCAGTAGTGAACAGGTTAACCCATTGCCTACTAGAACCGGGTGATCATTGTACAAAGTCTATGGGTATTACAGTATTCAGTAGTGAACAGGTTAACCCATTGCCTACTAGAACCGGGTGATCATTGTACAAAGTCTATGAGTATTACAGTATTCAGTAGTGAACAGGTTAACCCATTGCCTACTAGAACCGGGTGATCATTGTACAAAGTCTATGTGTATTACAGTATTCAGTAGTGAACAGGTTAACCCATTGCCTACTAGAACCGGGTGATCACTGTACAGAGTCTATGGGTATTATAGTATTCAGTAGTGAACAGGTTAACCGATTGCCTACTAGAACCGCGTGATCACTGTACAGAGTCTATGGGTATTATAGTATTCAGTAGTGAACAGGTTAACCTATTGCCTGATAGTACCAGATGGTAACTGTGAAAAAGTCATTTGGAATTTGGTAACGGCTACAATGAACAAAATTTCAAATGTTTTTTTTTTCTTGTTGCAGTGAATAAGCTTTCATTATTGTTCTGCTATAGTCAAACAAGTCACAACCAACTACGTGAACGAAGGACCGATAATATGACCATCAAATACAACGTATTAACGTTGATCAATCTAGCATTAGTTAAAGCTAATGTTAATGTTCAATGAAGAATAGTACAGTTCAAAATGATTGTTAAGATAATAAAATCAACAAGAGTACTTTGAAATTGATATTAAATGTAGAACTGGTTGTATCTATGGCTCCGAATCAATTAAAGACAATAGATATCGCTGAAGGCGCAATTATGCCCAGGGAGACAGCTGTGGAAACATAACTTGTGAAAACAACTCTGAGGGCCAGGAAATATGTTGGTATTTTCACATGAATTAGCCTCACTCCTGCAATGTGGATCACAATCAATATTACTGCTGAATTTAGCCCAATTAAATCAAAAGTTTGATGTGACATTCTAGTTTGCTGAGCAATATAATGAAAATGTGTTTTTTCAAGAAAATACTAGTGGCATGGAGCTTCTGAACTTCGACAAAATGTTTAATATTAAAACATTGTGAATATACAGCTCCAACCTAGCTGCTATCACATATCATACTCGTATAGAAAATGAAAATGAAAAGAAATGGAGCTGATCATTTCTCAAGATATGTCAATACTTATATAAACTTCCACATATTTCCACAAATTGTAGAGAAAAAGGGTGATAAACTTTACACATAAGCAGTGTACACAACAAAAATTTGAAGTATACTCTGACTTTTACATCATCTTTCCAAAACATCTTTACAACATACTGTACTCTTCTTATAGAGATGGATTATGAAAACATGTACAGACTAAAAAAACATAAAGACAATTTCAAAACATATATGTAAGAAATGATTTATGTGTAATATGAAGAGAAGAAAAAATAAACATGATTTTCTGTACAGCTGTACATCCTTAGAAAAGGAAGCACAGATTAGTACCATATACATACACATGCTTCCATTATCAAATTTGTTGGGTTTTTTTATGTGTAATTTAGTTTTTTCAGATATATATCAATTAGATATGATTGATATTATACTTTATTTTCAGGTTTATGCCTATTTGAGCTTATTAATCATGTTTTATTATCGTCTAAAAGCATCAGGCACAATACAAATCAAGCTTTCCATCTGATTCAGACCAAACCAACAATTTCATCTTCTTTTTTTTTTGCTATTCTGGTCTAGTTATGATTTTCCTTTCGGTCTGATATTGGTCTAGAGTTGAGTCTATATGTATTGCTGGTTGGTCTACCTTCTAGCATTGGTAAAGTGTTGGCCAGTAGAGGCAGCACTGAAATGATGCTAAAGCTGATATAACAGGGGCCTTGTTAGAACCTGTAATGTCGCAACGATGCCTGATCTCACTTAAATGCGTTATTCACATCTTGGATTCATGTTTGACTTCTCAATCCAAAAGATGTGACAGGGATGACTGTAGTACTATAGCACTAAATTTTCTATACAGCTGTTGTTGGTGTTAAGTGTCAAAATGCAATGATGGATTGGCACGATATTGAATGTGATTGATCACATCAACTACAACTATGGAAAGCCAGCAACATCAAAATCTGGAGTGCATACACCCATTCAAAGTGTTTTCTAGATATGATGTATACTTTACATGCACCATTGTCTCGACACACCAGTGTGTTCCTCTGTTTCCAAAGGGGGTCATTGTGGATATTTCTTAAAATAATAATTTATGACATCAACGTCTTTCCATAGTTACAATCTATAGGATCAATCCCAACTCTTTGTTAGACTGGGTGGGCACTGATGTAACTTTACAACATAATACGAGTAATATCAATCTCAATTTCCTGCTACAATGAATCGAGATCAGCACAAATACATTAGAGTATGATGTGATGATGTTAAGCAGACATACATGAATACTATCGCGGGGGAAACAACAATATTTAACAAACATGGCAAGAAATGCATATTTCCCAGACAACTCCCTATGTTAAACCTTTCCGCAGACTGCCTGCGGATTTGTGAAATATGTAGAAATATTATAAACAAGACACTTGATCTTTATTAGGTACCCTTTTCCACTGGAAAAAAGGAGGGTGTAGGAAGGAGCACCACAAAACGCAGCAAGTGTAAATGACTATGAATCTTGTTAGAACAACATTATGATACCAACTCCGAAGGATGATGTAGGATTTGAGGGTAATATTGTTTGAAATACTGTACCGGACATACAACAATAACTTATACTACATGAGCGAGTTTGGCACGAATGGGGGCGACTGAGAATATCACTGCAGTTCTTTGAAAACTACGACTATACAGGACTTGTGCCAACAAATGAAAATAATAAACCTATTTTGCATCTATCAAAAATCATTACGAAGAATAATGATCCTACTGACTGACATCTGATTGATACTTCTACAGGTGATTTAGATGCTCTCATTACCTGCCTAAAACTAGTTTACTGGAAACTAGTTTAACGTGTAATGAGAACGGATGAAGCGATCTTGGAAGCGATCTTCCAGACCGGTTCATAAAACCACCTCGCGATGTAGTTTTCAAGATCGCTTTGCCTTGTTAAACTGGTTTAAGCATAAGTGAGGACACAACCGTTCTTAGGGAAGCAATCTTCGCACATTTTGAGCATGCGAAACGTGTCACCCCACTGAGAGCGTTCCCATAGCAACAAGACTGCTTTACGTGAAGTGATTTCGAAAACCACATGGGAACGTTAGCAAAGCGATCTTCAAAACTAGTTTCCTGAACCGGTTTCCAGTAAACTAGTCTTAGAAAGCGTAATGAGAACGGGGTCTTTGTGAACAGATTTCTACGCACAGGTTTATGAGATCATTTTCCTATCGAGTCAGCAAGCAATAAGCGATGAAAGGATCCATTAGCCCAACATCGGATAATGTATTCATTGAAGAACCTGCAGGACTATTGCAATCAAGGCACTTCCTTGGTGTAGGTAATAATCATCTACGCTGCAGAGATATGAGGAAGAACAAGTAATCTACTATTAAATGTTGGATGATCATAGCAACAGTAAATATAAATCAACAGTAAACATACAACAAGATATGGACATTACCCAGACGATGACGACGGGCTTGGATTGACTATAAATTTGTTTCTTGAAATAAGTAAATCCAAGCCCGTTTGACCACCAAAGTGTATGAATGTATGGTAAGACAACCTTTTGGTAGAAAATTAGAAACTTCTAAGCAATTAGTGACATTAACCATGGTATTGTGTCAGAGTAATCATCATTGTCCAAGCTTTAACTGATGTGCACATGTGTGCTTTTATGTGCTTGGTAAATTGTCAGCTTTTGAGGTCCTGAGCTAGTTTATATGATGTCACAATAGTTAGCTTGCTTAAACAATCTTAAAACTTACTGGCCCGTATTCTGAAGTCAGGTTTAACTTAGACCATGGTCTATCTCTGTGCTAAAATTATGGGAAGCCAAAAGTGTCAACATTTTTATCAAGTTGTATGTTTCTTATGTTTACTGTGCTCTTTCCTGATTCATCGATGGTGAAGACAATCATCTTTTTATACTTCCTAGACAATTATGAATGTCTTGAGAGCCAAATGAGCTGAAATATGATATCTCTACTGTTAGTGATTTATGTAACAATTGGCTATCCATACTTAAACCACAACTTTAAAAATGGGTTGAAGTTAAACCAGACTTCAGAATACGGGCCACTGAATTTTGATTTATAATATGGTAATAATTCTGATTTTAAAAACAATCTCTCTACTTTATTGGCCATTGCAGCTACTGAAGTTTAGCTTTAAACATAATTTAGCATATGCACCAAGTAGGGTGCTGCAAAATGACTATAGCCCAAGTCCTGTTTTAACAAGGGGATTTCAAACAGTTCACACTTGCAATCCAAACCTCTCAAATCAACATATAAGCGAATTATTTTGAGAGAACTATTAATCATCGAAAATGCAATGATCTTTCTTCAACTTTGAGAAAACATTATGTCTTGTTGGGTGTAAATTTTGTATAGTTTAAAACATGAAAAATTTAATAATTCTTGCATTGGTGCATGTCTCATCAGAAAATTAAATGGCTGTAACGTCTTAAATGTATGCCTCGGCGTTTTTCAAAAATGTATTGCTATGATTGTGCTACTAACCAATTTGTTATTGGTTTATTGATGAAGTATTTTATCCTATTTTCTGCAGTAAAAGTATCCTTGAATATGATCTATCATATACCTGTGCTGTTTTATTGGTTTGAAGTATTTCATTCTATTCTCTGGAGTAAAATTACCCTGGAATATAATTAACTGTATACCTGTGCCTTTATGTTGATTTACAGCATAAGAACTTGTCATTGTAATAATTTTGACCACAGAATATAGACAACATTTGACAATATTATCCTGGAAACACAAAATGAATTCTGACTCGTACCAGCTGAAGAGAAATCATATCAAAACATACACAATCAATATCATAAATATGGAATTCATATTGAATTTATACTGCTATACTATAATATGTGTGACTTTGCATAGACTGTAACAATGAATTTGACTAAAATACATAACTACAATGTAATTATCATAACAAGATGCAAATATTCAATTTGAAGCATTAGCAAGAATACGTATAAAGGTTTGGAAAGCAGTTAACAGGAATGTTACTATGACTATGTACAAAAAGAGGAATTTGAACAAGAGTAAAAAAGGGTAGGAATACATTTGTCAATACAAAATTTCATCATATTCATAATCTGAATACTTATCTATTTACATGTTCATTAAAAAGATATGTTAGTTTTACAGTTCTTCTGATGTATTATATTCATATACATTCTGATGATACAATATTTTAACAACAATAATTTTCATTATTGGCACTTACATGTACAGATGAGCTAAAGAGGGTAGAAAGAGAAAAGTCTAACTTAAACACAAATACCAGTTGTGGTAACGATTTCAAAATGAGTTCGTACATAATCCAATCAAATTAACACCCAGGTGTCTCTATGTATAAATAAAAAAGATATGTCCGAAAGGATTCTCGATATTGTGTAATTGCTGAAAAATAAGCAACATAAGCATGGAACTCCAGCTTTTCCAAGCAATTATAATATCTTGTCCCAAATGTGCTTATCCATTTTGGAGATCGTTGCTGTGATCATTTTTCAGCTTAGACTTCATGATTTCACAAAGTTAGATTCATGCAAACTGTACCAGATCCAGATCTACGATGATATGGTGACAACCTTGTCTTACAGAAATTCTAATGGAATCATTTAGTGGCAGTATGCTCAATGTAGCTAATGGGTGATCAGATTGATGAATGCTCAATAAGAAGTATCACCACAACATGAGCTGACCAATGCGGTGAGGCATTGTACCAGATGAAACATGAAGTGTGGTCTTTAGCCAGACTTCAATCTTTGTTAAACACCCCCTCTCTCGGGCTACAACATGGAGAAAGTATTTCTGCAAAACAGTGTTTAACCCTTAGCTTGCTGCTGTCCTCAATTTGAAACAAAATCACGTAGACCTCACCTGCAATTTTGTTTGGCACATTACGAGTCGACATCGCAAAAACAATTTTAGGGGAACCATTTCCAGTCATGTAATTTCTGTTTGAGTCAATCGAAACAGACAGTGCAACGAACATCCATTCAAAACAAAATGGTTAGCTTTAGAATTCTTCTGATAAAACGAGAACATACTTGCTGAAACATTGAGTTTGGGTGCTACTTTTCAGGACCAAACACATGCCCAAGAAGGAATATACGGAGTACCATAAAGCCTATACTCTACATTGACTCATCCTCCACCATGTAAACAGTCAGGATAGTTTCCCTCGATGATCTCATGATCACTACCAAGCAACTGCTAAATATTCTCTGGAATAGCACTATAACAGGGTTCCCACAGAAATCTGAAATACAGAATTCTATGACTTTTCCATGACTAAATGTACTGCTTTCCATGACTTCCCGTGATGTCCCGGGAGTTATGTGGAATTTGGGATGTCACAAAACTGGTAGAAATGGAAATCATGAACACCAATTATAATAGCATAGTATGAGAGTTGCGAGACACAACAACCTGGAAAGCTGCCATAGCCAAGAGGTAAATGCAATTCCATGACTTTTCACAAATTTTCCAAATTCCCTGACTTTCCATGACCACAAATTTTTCCAGGATTTTCCATGACTGTGGGAACCCTGTATAAAAATCCAGATATTATTATTACTATTATTGTTTTTTACACTTGTCCATTTCATTTCAATTTCTAAACTAGTTTGTAATAAGTATGGTGACTGGGAAGCACATATGTATTCATTAAAGACAATTGAAAAGTGTTCATGTAATTAGAAATGTACCCTAAAAAGACATCAGGAAAAAAAAATGAACGTAACTCAAACTCCTTCCCCATTACAGCCACATGCATTCTGCTACGAGACAACAACTGGCCAAGACAATATATCTCAGATCCTAATCTTTATGAATCATTATTCTTATTTACAACATAAAATTTACATATATCAGGAATGAATAATCAACTGATCGTCTCAACTTAAAGAAAGTTACTGAAGTCAGCAGTAGTATGAAGATAGATTCTTGATAAAAAATAGTACTCGAAATTTCAAAACTCCTCCATATCAACAAATTTGCAGTACTTCATAAGCTCCAGTAAAAGAATTGCATTAACATTTAGAGAGTATCAAGTACTGCAATCAAGTACTGCAAAGAATACATTTTGAACACTGAGATGTTTGGATACATAATCTAAAAATTGGCTTCAATGCTTTTACTTAGAAAGTTTTACAACTGCACCATATCTTAGAGGAGTTCACATATTTTCACAATATGCTCAAATACCAGCACTTTGAATATTCAGGAGCAATCAAGCTTAGTCGACTGGGAAGTGTTTGTGCTACCACCAGAATGTCCATATCATTCAAATGATTATCAACATGCAGTCGCTAAGATGCGCGTGAAAACGACCCCCTTTGCCACAAGGAGAAACGTAGGCATCAATGGCTGATCAGTCTTCAAAGGAAGGTGGAAGATGCAATAAAGCTGATGCGCCTCTCTGGAAAAATATAAGGCAACTCAACGATGGCAGTGTAACAGTTCACTCACTCAGTGGCTATCAGGATCACACTCGGGCAGCATCATCGTAATCATTGTACATCCGGGTTCCGCCGGTGTCGTTGGGTCGACCTTTCCTCGGTCCAGCCCGCCTTGAATCGTATTGGTATTCATCCACGAGTTGGTCCGAGACAGACTTTGACCTCCGAGGCTCTTCCTTGTAGTCCAGGTAGTCGGAGGTGGAGTTGGCTCGCCTGGAACGATCCCCGCCCTGCCCTGAGGGGTGCGGCGCATGGTTGGACACCGGTCCGTTGGGGTACGAAGTGCGCCTAGGACCCTGCTGGTGGTCGTTGTGGTTATTGTAGCGGGAGTAGTTCTGTGTCCTCGCATAATCTTCTTCAGGTCGACTGTTCTCTGACATGGAGTAGTAATTTGGGTCCTTTCCTCTTGGTCTCCTGTTTGGTCTGAAACACACAAATGAAAGAAGAGTTCATTCAGTTCCTGAACTATTACATTTCTTAGTTCAATACTTCAGAATAACATATGCCAGAAGTTTTCCATGAAATGCATAGGTAATCAAGACTAAAAATGGAAGAGAAAAAAAGAGAAAGCAATGAGCATGGAAGAAGCTAAAGAACAATCACATGACATCATATTATTCATTAACAAAATAAACGTTTTTAAAGATTCTTAAAGTTTTCAGTATCAGCTGCTTGAGATGAGCTAAACAACAATACTACTGGCTTATTTTCACTGGAAAAGTTACACCACTATCGTTACCTATATGATGAAAATAATTCTCATGTCGAGCACATAACTTGACATTGCTTACCTGTCTAAACTGCCATATCCATGCCGATCATCCTGCTGAACACGATATCTATCCCGTTGATCAGGGTATTTATCATGCCTTTCATCACGTTGAGGTGGACGTTCTCTTTTATCCTCTTGTTGCCTCCTATCGTGTTCATAATACCGATCATCCCTCCTTGAATCGTAACGATCATCACGCTCACCATCCCTCTCGGGATTTCTTTCATCCCGTCTTCCGTCGTACCGACTGTCCTTATACCGTTCATCACGTCTTGTATCCTGGCGGTGATCTTCGCGTTTGGGGTTCTTACGCTCTATTGACTTATCGCTGCGAGTTCCGTAATCGCCCCGCCTTTCGTTCGGCCTCCTGTCCCTTTCTTTCTCATCACTGTCCCGTTTCTCTTGCCGATCCACATCCATATTCTCCTTCCCCGGTGCTCGCGCATCAGATCTGTTCTTCGCACTCTCAACGCGATCCGTGCGCTTCAGACTCCTCCGTCGTTCCTGCCTCGACGGGTCAGAGGAGCGATTGTCCCGATTTCTATCGTACCGTCCATCCCTGGGTTCTTGGGCACCATGATCTTTCTTCCCATTGTATCTATCGTACGGATTCTCTTCTAAGTCTTTGTCATTCCTACGACTGTATTTATCATCGTAATAGCGCCCTCTATCTTGACTATTCCTCAGATTGCGAGGATCGGCATACGGATCATCAGAGTATCTATTATTATATGTCCTTTCATCGCGCCTATCCTTGGGATCTGAGTAGATGTCATCTCGACGCTCTTTCCTCCGGTCTTCGGCCTCTGGCGGGAGTCGTTCATACCGGTCTCGGTCAGGCACCCTGCTGTTCTGACGATCTCTTTCACGTTGCTCCGCTCTTGCAGCCTCTAGTCTTTCTCTTTGACTCTGAAATACAGACGATCACAAAGAAAACGATAGAAGATTACCCAATCAGTTGATACTTACAAAAACTGGCAATTTTCAAGCACCTTCAAACCAAATACATACTAGGTAATAGCTGAACACTTTATACAGAAGCATCATGGTAAAGTGGTCCTGTCTCCAGTCTTATGATTAGAAGCTCATGGGTTCAAATCCTTCTCCATGGGGTGTTTCACAAAAGAATAAAGTATAACTTGTCACACTTAAATTTCAGTTGCATGGGGTGTTTCACAAAAGAATAAAGTATAACTTGTCACACTTTCAGTTTCAGTTGCATGCGTTATGCAATGCACAACCACACTGGTAAGATCATACGCATGGGACGCCCACCACCATGCATCAATCAATCAGAAAACGTGTTAAATAACATGTGCGCGTTGGTGTTTAAGAATGACTCTAAGTCACACTTCACTTTTGTGAAACACATCCCCCCCCCCCCACTATTCCATATTTTGCCTAGGGTCGAAGGACTGTAGAAAAATCAACTTTGGGTGATAGTTTTCACCATATCCCCCTTGAGACTCTTGAATACTCTTCAATGAACATACCATAGTCTCTGGTTGACTGTTAGGATCTACTCTGGTCATCATCTGGGTAATAGATTTGACCATTACTAGTAGGCAACAGATTATACCATTATCCCCTCTAAAAAATCATTCTTCTACAAACATACCATAGTCTCACGCTGACTATTAGGATCTACTCTAGTATAATCTGGGTGATAGTTTTTACCATACTCCCTCCAGAAAGTACTCTTAAATGAACATTCCACTGTCTCTTGCTATTAGGATCTACTCTGGTATAATCTGGGTGATATTTTTACCATACCCCCTCCAGAAAGTATCCTCAAATGAACATACCATTGTCTCTTGCTATTAGGATCTACTCTGGTATAATCTGGGTGATATTTTTACCATACTCCCTCCAGAAAGTACTCTCAAATGAACATACCATTGTCTCTTGCTATTAGGATCTACTCTGGTATAATCTGGGTGATATTTTTACCATACTCCCTCCAGAATAATCCTCAAATGAACATACCATTGTCTCTTGCTATTAGGATCTACTCTGGTATAATCTGGGTGATAGTTTTTACCATACCCCTCCAGAAAGTACTCTCAAATGAACATACCATTGTGTCTTGCTGACTGCTAGGATCTACTCTGGTATAATCATCTTCATCCTCCTCTCCATCATCCATGTACTGACCCTGGTTATCACGGTGTCTTTGCTGATATTGCTGTCTGAGTTGCATCATCTTGTCCGCCTTGCTCAAGGCGTCTTGGTTTTCTTCCTTGATTTTGGCTTCTCTCATCTTCTGAATCTCTTCTTGGATCCTGTCGAGAAAGCGTGAAAATTGGTTTATACGTGGTTAACGAAGTCCAAAATTGAAAATATGCTGAAAGGGTTTGACACTGTGGCTCGTTCGTAATTGTGGGCCTGTCTTGGTCTAGTGGTTCTGACTCTCGCCTTTCAAACAGTGGGTCGTGGGTTCGAATCCTAACTATGGCGTGTTTTCCTTCAGCAAGAAATTTATCCGCACTGTGCTGCACTCGACCCAGGTGAGGTGAATGGGATACCTGCCAGGATTAATTCCTTGCACGCACTGAGCGCCGGTGATGGTAGCTTGAGCTAAAGCCGGGGTAATAATAGCAGTGCTTTGTATCCTCAGGCAAAAAGCGCTTTATAAATACAGCTATTATTATTATTACTAATTAAAAGTTCTCCCTATCTCAAGATCCTTTTAAGCAAGGCTCTCCTGCATTAAAGTTATTATAATAACGGTAGCTTTGCCATCCACTGTTCAATTCATAGTATCCCTTAATAGGATTTGCTCTTGAGAATTGTTACGAGTACTATGGTAGTTACCACTGATTCACTGCATGGCAAAATTACCATTACAGTGAATTTTAGTTACAGGCCCTAGGTATGAAATAAATCAACACATATTTCTATATATTTACAACCTTACGACAGCTCTTAACTCTACTAGACTTTGATATATCCTATGAATATATTGTCATATCAGGGGGGAAGCATAAGAGAATACCCTTCCTGATATGACTATCACAACAACTCCATCAACAATATAAAATAGAAAAAACGGAAATAGAGACAATAATTTATAAAATTACCTTGAGACTTCTTTAATTACGCAAAAGCGCCCTCCTGCGCTGACAAGAATCGCACATGTACATGACAATATATATATATCCTTTGAGACATGACGTCTTTGAGCACTTTACAGAAACTTACTTTTCATGTTCCTGCTTGGCATGTTGTCTTGCCTTCCTCCTCTCAATCTCTTCCTGTTCAAGTCTCTCTGCTTCAGACATCTGGGTCTTACTGCTATCTTTATCTTTTCCTTTCAGAGCATTCTCGGACCCTATGGACTTGCGGTTCTTCCCAAATCTACGTAAAAAAGGGAAAGTAATGTGATGCTACTTCATTATTTTGCAGCATGAATAAACACAAATACCAAAGGTGGCAAAATTAATTTTACATTTTATGAAGTAACTATAGGACCAGAAATGTCTAGATATTCGTAATGGTGACCCTTTTTGTGCTAAATCAGATCTCTAATCTTTCCTGTTTTCCATAAGGGAAGTGCATTTCCCATAATATTAATCCAATTATGGGGAAGAAGTGAAATTTCTATTTAGATGCTAATTACCAATGGACGTATTTTTTTTACACCAATATGTGACCCCACCCATCCCACTTACTCCAAAGTACCTAAAAGTAACTGAAACTGTGGAATACTCATTCCCCCATACATTTTGCATTGGAATACTTACCTAAAGAGTCTTTTAACTGGAACTAAAAGTATTTAAATCTAATCTTTAACTATTAATAAATTTGTCGAATATTAAATATTCTAAATAATGTCACTACAGTGCCTAATGACATGTGTACCTGCCGCACCACCCTTTTCTCCCTCCCTCTTTCCTTTGCCTCCCTTTTCCACTCTTATAATTTCTCCATCCATCTCTTGTATATAGGTTATGTTAATTAGTATTGGAACTAAGTTTAGGGACTCGACTTTTTTACAAGCTCTGCTTTTCTTGGCAAGTCCCTCCGTTCAGTTAATTTATCTTCAATATTTGTTATGAAATGTCATTGAACTGTATGTATTATTTTGAGTATGTATTATTTTGAACTTGCATTTACACTGTACCTTCGTTATATCATTTTTTTTAATTGAAATAAATAAATCTAATCTAAATCTGAAGTAGAATACTAATCAATCCCCACCCCTCACGCCCTCGCTCCTTCCTCCCAAGTGAAATACACATCCCCCCATACCTTTTGCATTGGAATACTTACCTAAAGAGTCTTTTAAATCCTGTACCAAAGCTCTTTACTTTACTCTTATCTTCGTAGTTCCACCCCCTTCCAACCCCTCACTCCCAAGTGGAATACTTATCAACCACCCCCCCCCCCCCCCCGCCACCTGTTGCATTGAAATACTAACCTAAAGAGTCCTTTGAACCCTGTCCCAGAGCTCTTGGCTTTGCTCTTATCTTCTTTCTTATCTTTCTTCTTCTTGATACTTCCAGCAGACTGGATGCTTCCATCTCCACCACCGGTCCTTGGGATACCATATCCTCCATTCTCTTCTGCTTCCATCACTAAGGAAGAAAAAGTATTTGATTTCATTTGAATTTATAAACATTATATCATTTAATCAGTTTTGACTACTATATTGGAAAATATGGTTGAAAACAAAATCATAATTTTGTATTCAAAATATCATCCAAAGACCAATACATATTTAATTGAAAATGTATAAAAACTGCAGTAAATTTCTTAAAATACATACGTGGTATCTTACAAGGGACTGGTTTAATATAAAAAGTTTACATAACACTAAAATTGCTTTCAAAGGATCGAACTATAAGGGGCTCTGTACATATTTCCTCGTTATCTGGGCCTTTCTATTACATGCGGACTATTGGCAGGTATAAAAATTGTCCATTTCCATTTGCAATAGAGTACCGAAGTGTGACGTCGGTTGCCATGGTGTCATGGCGGGCTGGTTCTAGACAGAGTCGCAGCTGACGATCGTCTGTACACATTTGTAAGGCTTTGGCTCGTCTGAAAAATAGGATGCAAGTGATCACATTCCGATAGCAGCCATTTTCTCCTATGAGAAACACACACTTTCATTCGGCGGGTTCGTTTGTTTAGAACCAGGCCGCAGTAACACCATGGCAACTGACGTCATCGCTTCGGTACTCTTATAGCCTCCTTACCTGTATACATTGAAGGCATGTCCCCGTTGGGTGACTGATCCCCGTACGACCTATCCACGGCCGCTCGGAAGCTGTCATTGCAGACGCGACCTCTTCGGACCTTTGCCCTGGGTCGACCAGGGAAGTCCTCCCTCTGTTGGTGAACGTGGGCGACGGCCACCTCGAGGCTCTCCAGGGAGCTGGATTTCTCCATACCCAACCCAGGCCCCATGGTTTTGGAAGAACCTGAGAAGAAAAAAGAGGACCAATAGATTTACAGATAAATGCTAGTTGTGGTAACGATTTCATAATGACTTCATACAGCATCCAATAATCCAATACATATGGTCAAAGAGCCCTTTCCCTATCTGCCCCAGTACTCTGGAATTATCTACCGTTAAATATTATTATTTAAATCTATTCTTAAAACTTACCTATCTTCAAAATAATGTTTATAATGTTCATTATAGTATGTTGTTGTTCATTACAGTATGTTGTTAATTATTGTCAGTTTTCATTAATTATGGAACTTTTATACATTGATTTAATTTGTTCTAATTTATATGACATATATTAGGTTTAAGTTTAAGGTTTAATGGATAATCGAAATTAGGTTTAATGTACAATTTATTAATTTAATATATGTTGTAAAGTGCATGGAGAGTCTTTTGACTATTATGCGCTATTTAAATGTCATATTATTATTATTATTAATAAAATGGCCCCTCAATATATGTGCCAAAGGATTCTGGAAGAAATTGTGTAATTGCTGAAAAATCAGCAAACTAAGCACGGGATTTGAGTCAAATGTCAGGTATTTTTCCATAACAACACACTGTCCCACATTTGTTTATCTGTGTTGGCAATCTGTAGTGTGATCATGTTTCAGCTTAGATTTCAGGAATTTCACACAATTCAGTTTATGCAACTGTACCAGATGTAGATCCACATACTTTATGGACCAAAAGCAAAATTCACCTTAGAAGAGGTACATTGAATAACACTGCTTTGAATAATCTAAATGGAGAAAAACTTCTTTCACTTAGGTAATATTTTGACCTAGTAAAGTCAACCTATGTATACCTAACTCTATTTCATTTTGAAAAGCTTATATGCATGTACAAATCATAGCAGAGTGACTTGATTATTGACTGTTGCTCTTTTATAATGAAAGGTGTTGTGTTAGTATGTAGATAAGAAGAAATTATCAATTCATTAAGATTGATGCAAAAAACAATCCTGTCCTGAATTATAAAACGAAGTGACAGTAATATGAACTTTTCTGCAGTGTAAGAGAGAGCTTAAACCTTGTACAAAAAAAATATATATATTTTGTACAAAACCACTGGGCCTTATTGCATGAAAAACTATTGTACTGTCACTCATCATAAATGAACTTCTCCATGAAAGTTGCAGTCAAGGGCAAATTTAACATTAATTGCATGTTTTATGCCATAATAATGATAATGATAATAATAATGATATATATACATGTATATACATATATATATATATATATATATATATATATAGCACTTTTAGTGGCAAAAGTTTAAGTTTAAAGTTATACAGGTTTGTTATTAGATGTTTTTGGAAGAGATTAAGAGAAGAGATGTTTGGAGAGGTCGAGGGAATTTGTTCCAAAGACGGTTGGGCAAGAGACTGAAAAGAATTGAAGCCGGCCTGTTTTCTGGATTTAGGAAAGACATAGGAAGGAGCAGATGTAGAATGAAGAGAGTATGTTGATCTTTTTGTAGCAGAAATAGTGAAGAAATGTTAGGAGGAAGAGTGGTAGACAGAGCTTTATGGCCCGAATTCACAAAGGTGGTTTTGAAAACCCACGGTTGAGTCCATGGTTTATGCAGATTTCCTGTCTAAATTACGCTTAATTTAGCACGTATCAGGCGCGTGTATAAAACATGTCCAATGCTGATGCGCGCTTTTGTCACAGTGCGCCAAATTGACGCCTGTTACCATGGTTAGATACGCTATTTTATTCATGAGTCCACTGTTTGAAGAGTGGACTCATTATTCGAAACAGTGGACTCATGAATAAAATAGCGTGGATAACCACGGCAACAGGTGTCAATTTGGCACACTGTGACAAAAGCGTGCATCAGCATTGGACATTTTTTTAATATACGCAGTAAAATAAGCGTGATTTACACAGGAAATCTGCATAACCCATGGACTCGACCGTGGGTTTTCAAAACCACCTTTGTGAATTTGGGCCTACAGGTTTGAACAATAAGGGCCTGGTGATGGGCTTTAGGCCTTTAGACATGTGAACTTCGTGGGTATGGTTAAGAAAAGGAAATGTAACAAGAATGATAAATCATGTCAATTACTCAACCTTACCATACCTGAGAAGCAAACAAACAAAAGAATTATCAAACAAGTTGATTATCAAAATATGCTGTGAAAGGAAATTCAGTGGATATTGTAACGAAGCTAGATAAAACAGCGAGGAAGCGTTTCATGAACTAACTGGATGTTTTATCCGACAGAGTTTGTTTTATCTGACAGTTACCATAGTAACCAAGCTTCTCACCCAATAAAAATCAAGGAAAGTTGTCAGCTCTGACAACTTGTCAGATATGTTGATGAAACGCTCTCCGTATTAAAATAGCATGACTTAACACTACATACAAACCAACACACATAAGGTGGCATTAAAAAAATTTAAAAACAAGATATAAATATTTTTTGGGAAACATCAAGTGAACTAATTGGATGTTTTATCCGACAGAGTCTGTTTTATCGCACAGTTACCATAGTAACAGAGCTTCTCGGCCAACAAAATTAAAGGAAAGTTGTCGGCTCTGACAACTTGTCAGAAATGTTGATGAAACGCTCTCCATATTAAAATAGCATGACTGAGAACTCCATACAAACCAACACACATAAGGTGGCATAAGATTTTACAAAGAAAAGATATATATATGTTATGTGGAAACGTCAAGTATTGCAGAAAACAAATTTACGTGCAGAGCTGAAAGACCTAATTCACACCACACGAAAGACACTAAAACTAATAACATTTTATTAAAATATCGGGGGTTGCTAAAAGCTGAAGGAAAAGGTTGCAGAAGTGTTATAAAAAATGCTATAGAGGTATGTTATTTCACATAATGATAACAAGCAAATGGTTATACAAACATCTATTGGCACAGTGGCCCGTATTCTGAAGTCAGGTTTAACTTAGACCCTGGTCGAACTCTATGCTAAAATTATGGGAAGCTAAAAGTGTCAACATTTTTATTAAGTTGTATGTTTCTTATGTTTACTGTGCTCTTTCCTGATTCATCGATGGTGAAGAAATTCATCTATCTATACTTCCTAGACAATTATGTATGATTTGAGAGCCAAATGAGCTGAAATATTATATCTCTACTGTTAGTTATTTATGTACCAATTGGCTATCCATACTTAAACCACAGCCTTAAACCTGAGTTTAAGTTAAACCCGACTTCAGAATACGGGCCATAATGTTTTCCAAACACTTTGTTAAAGCATTAGAGGATTTCTTTAAACAAGCAAAGCAATGAAATAAGATAAGCTGTAATATTTCTTTCAGACACAAAGACAAAGTTTCTGTAGTAATTACTCTGACCAATGGGTCATACTAAAATACCATTAATAAATAGTACATATGAATGTCTGTGCAAGAACTAAAGGGAAAATAGTCTTCCAAAAACTGATTATTCAGAAATCCTCAATACCCACAACAGACAGATAAACTTATTCCGAAAATCCCATATTCACTTCAAAACTACAAAGAAAGAGAAAGCAAATGAGTTTTGATTAACGGTGCACTGCAAAAGAAAAGGAAAAATGCAAAAGAAAATGATTTGAAGCATGGATGGAATGGGAAGCAAAAGCAAAGCCCCCTCCTGTTTGTGGATGATGTTGTTTCTTTATCAACGCAAGAGGGCGCCAGCTACTTACTCTCTTCAACCCGACTAGTGCTAGGTTTAAAGTCTAGGAGGGAGTCCATAGAGCTTGCTCGGAGCAGACTACTCGTACTCGCAGCAACATCTGTGTAAAGACGGGCAATGAGGGGGATGGTGGGGACAGCATTCTTAGTTTATTTTATTCCACTAAAACCTAAATATTTATTTAAGACCTAAAATAAATTTGTACTAAAATATCCTGATTAAAATATCAATGGAGCTATGCTTTATCTATATTTTATGTATGAAACTGCCCTAAACTTTTGTTCCCTAACCAGGTAAAAAATCTAATTTTTAAGCAGTGAAAAAAAATTCTCAAGAAATTTTCTTCAAAAAAATGTATGTACAGTATAATGCATTTAGTACTTCAACAACCTGTTTATTCATTAAAAAGAATATTCCTGCCAATCAATATCAGGTTTAAAAAAATCAAATCACCTCTTTACTGGTTACTACAAATTCAATGTCTCAACAAACATCTGTAATTTATGATGATGTTATGATTTTCCCTTTTTACAAAATCAACATACTGAATTAAAAAGACTATCTTGCACATGATTATTATTAAAATCTATTTCACTTATTACAAGGGGCTCACTAGGGGGCTCACATTACAAATAGGCAATGTTCAAATCGATGATAAGCGCATCAAAGGGGATACTGAATATTTACAATGCGTGAGAATATGATTAAACAGAAATGAAGGACATTGATGAATAAACTCAAAAGGGTCAACAAACACAGTTTTATAAAATCTACACACGAATGCCAGTTGCAACTGATCGGAGGGTTAAAAGGCTAAAATTCAATTGGAATGAGTGATTTATAACAAAACAAACTTATTTAACAAGACCAAATAGCTTACAACTGTGGCCAGAGAGTAATAATTTTCTGGGCATGAATTTAGGCTAATGTCCAAGAACTGGAAATTTCGGTTCATAGAAAAAATATACTGAAGGCTTGAACAAAAACACCATGCTAAAAGCTAAAATAAACATATAAGTTATGAACATACTGTGTGTATAAAATAATGCATAAAATAAAGTGTGCGGCTTGCAAATATGTGTAAGGATAACAACAATATATGCACAAATGCAAGTCTTTAAAAATTCATACAGATATTTGATGGAGAGGTTTTGCGTTACACTCAACTGCAAATCATAAAGATATGATGAAAGGTAAAAAAATATTTATTACAAATAATTATGTACAGTTTTCAAAAAAAAATTTGAATGCTTACAGAACAACAATTTTCTTAAAAGAATGTTGGGGGATATATGGTGACAAAAACAAAAGCTTCGTTTTTTTTTTAAGGTGCTGCGTGTTCAGAGATTTTACTTGAACGTCATCTTGGTTTATTGAAGTCCTGCACCCTTCGATACCGTTTCTTGGGGGTGTATAAAAATTCATATTGATGAAAGAATATAACCCTTGTTAAATTTATAATTAGTTTCCCAATAATCAGTGCTTTTTTATTTTTGTTAATTTCGTCCACTTGCTATTTCCATTAACACTCATGTGCAAACAGACCTTCACCAAACTTTGAAGTTCTGATATGATTTCTGGAAATGCTTACTGAAAAATAAGACAATTTGTGAATTCATTTATTTGGGCTGCTCGATTATGCCCCATATATATATTATTCCCCATTAAACACAGTTCTGTGGATAAGCATATTTAGGTTTGATTGGTTTTAGAATGACCAGTAAATTATGTGACAGTGCCACGGCAATATTAGAAAAAATATAGCGCCAAATAAACCTTTTCTTTTTAACCAATACCTTGTCCATAGAACAACATTCAACAACACCTTACCTTTTTGTGCTGTGGTTGTTTGTTTCTTTGGTATTTCGCCTTTTGTTTTCTTGTACCAGGCCATCTGATATGAATAAAAGAACAAAACAATAATTGTATTTGAAAGGTGCTTTACAGGAGGAGGGAAAAGAGAAGAGGGGAAGGAAAGGAAAGGAAAAAATGAGAAAAGTGGAAAAGAGGAAGAAAGGAAGAATGATTCAAGAATTTTATTTGACACATGCAATATGAAGGAGCTGTAGATGTCACAACCGAGTAGTGCTGGTCAGTATTTGATTTCAACGTTAGCTGCCAACAAAATTATCGCCACCAAAATATCCCCAATAACACGGTATATCGCCGAGTCTAAAAACTAATTATATACTTCATTATGAGCCGCAATTCCGTGAGAGCAGGAAACAGGAAATGAAAGTAAAGCTCTCATCGGTGCTTGTCCGTGAAAAGCGAGCACTTAGGTACCAACTTACATTTGGATTAAAGCAATACGTATCAGCATTTTGGTCAATAATTACTGATCATTTTTTTATAATTAACAATACTTTGTTCATATCGTATTCATATCAACATAATCATAAAACCAAAATAATGTTTTTTTTCAATATCGCATATTTTCACATAATTTTGATAATATTGACATATCACCCAGCATTACAACCTAGCCCCTCTCTCCTCCTTTTTCATATGCAGTAAGGCTGATTTCCCTAAATCAGAATATTCCACATCAAGGATACAAAATTTAAAGCTCCCTATTGCCATGGAAAAAGATAATTGCCAATATGAATTATTTACCTGCTTGGCATCCAATGAGCCTCCTTGACGTCTCTCTGAAAAGCTGGCCCTAGCATAGTTGTCTCGAGCAAAGTTGTCGGGATCCGGTAAGGGACTCAGCTCCCTACAATGATAAAGCGAGTGAGTAGAACAGTGAGCGCATTTGCTATAAATATAACTTCTGCTTGATTTCAAACATGTGCTGATCGATTTACAAATTTATATATCGTTCTCAGGAGACAAAGCTGCCATTTGAGTAAGAAAACCCTCTTTCTATTCTGGTAAAATTACTTGATGGCGCCTTATCATTAAAACAAGTGGAATGCCTCTGGCCGTCTCACCTGCATCACGCGATTCAATATAGCAGCAGTGCTGATTTTGAAAACTACTATAACTCGCACAAGATGTTCAGTGATACTTGGTTACTCTTATTTCCACGTTTTATGAACTAGACCAATACACTTATAGAGATATGATGGCAATTCAACAAATACCCCAAACGAGGCCAAAGTTCTTTGACCTTACATGACCTTTGACCTTGATCATGTGACCTGAAACTCGCACAGGATGTTCAGTGATACTTGATTACTATTATGTCTAAGTTTTATGAACTAGACCAACACACTTTCAAATTTATGGCTGTAATTCAACAAATACCCCAAACGTGGCCAAAGTTCTTTGACCTTACATGACCTTTGACCTCGATCATGTGACCTGAAACTCGCACAGGATGTTCAGTGATACTTGATTACTATTATGTCTAAGTTTTATGAACTAGACCAACACACTTTCAAATTTATGGCTGTAATTCAACAAATACCCCAATTTGGCCAAAGTTCATTGACCCTAAATGACCTTTGACCTTGATCATGTGACCTGAAACTTGCACAGGATGTTCAGTAATACTTGATTACTATTATGTCCAAGTTTCATGAATCAGATCCATAAACTTTCAAAGTTATGATGGTAATTCAACAGATACCCCCAATTCGGCCAAAGTTCATTGACCCTAAATGACCTTTGACCTTGGTCATGTGATGTGAAACTCATGCAGGATGTTTAGTGATACTTGATTAACCTTATGTATAAGTTTCATGAACTAGGTCCATATATTTTCTAAGTTATGATGACATTTCAAAAACTTAACCTTAGGTTAAGATTTTGATGTTGATTCCCCCAACATGGTCTAAGTTCATTGACCCTAAATGACCTTTGACCTTGGTCATGTGACATGAAACTCAGGCAGGATGTTCAGTAATACTTGAATAACCTTATGGCCAAGTTTCATGAACTAGGTCCATATACTTTCTAAGTTATGCTGTCATTTCAAAAACTTAACCTCAGGTTAAGATTTGGTGTTGACGCCGCCGTCGCCGTCGGAAAAGCGGCGCCTATAGTCTCACTCTGCTATGCAGGTGAGACAAAAAATGAGGTTGCCTATATGTATGTGAAGAAGACAATGCTGAAAACCCCTATTCTTTTTCTATTTTGCTAAGTGGTTCTAAGCACAATACTTGGTTTATATCAACTGTGAATTTAACACCTGAATTCCAAAACGTACACATCCAGTTGCAAATGGACAATTACCATCACAACGCAAATTTTGGTAAAGACCAATACTGTAACTTACCCATCTTTAGCACCACTCTCCCAGTCCAGGAGCCACTGAGGGGGTGAGGGCGCCCTTGCTGAAGGTGAACTGTGGATCGACAAGTGCATAGAAGGACTAGCATCAGACTGCATAGCCATCTCTCCTCCTGATGATGGCAGCGTCTGTCCATCAGAAGACTTCCTTGACCGGCTGTATATAGGTTCTCCATCACTGCCTGGGTAGGTGACCTTAGCCCCCTGGTGCCTCGGAGTGGTGGCATGGTGCGGTTCAACCGACGCTTGCACCACAATTTCATTACCCCGCTGCATGCCACCGTTTGTTGACCGGGAGCTCAGGACTCCATCGGAAAGGCTGTTCGGCATCAAAAAGCCGCCGCTGCCGTCCTTCTGAGGGAGTGGAGACAAGAGTCCGCTATCGACGTTGCGATCTCCTGCAGGACTGGTTGCGCCCTTGTTGAGATTGTTGGTGTGGGCCAGGGGATCCTGCTGGTCGAGTCGTCGGGCGATCACCAGGGAGATCGTGGAGCGGGGGGACTTCTCGTGAGACATTGCCAGACGGAGGGTTTCCATTGCTTCGCTGTTTGACATGTTGGCCAGAGAGGTGTCATTGATGCACAGGAGTTGGTCGTTTGGACGTAAGCGGCCATCCTACAACAAAGATAGCAATAACAAGATACATATAAATATGTTATCAGATATGTAAAAAAATTGTGATGCATACACACCACAAGTAATGGCAGTAATACCAAGTAATGGGTAGATAATCAACGCCCTTAGTACAAACTCTTCTTCTAATTACATAGATTTATGAAACAAACTTTATGGGAACATAACACTTTTTTGCAAGCAGGGTGGCTAAGCTAATCATCTATTCCAATTACAATTCTCAAATATTTTCTTTAACTTTGAGAGGTATGTCACAATGCAAGGGTTCATGTTTGTGTATACTTTTCCTAATGCATCACACAAATGGACTAAACACACTGGTGTCAATAGAAATAGCTACAATACAGTGTATCCAGCATACTAATTACTGAGTAAACGTACCTTAGATGCTGCTCCTCCATGGATCACAGACTTGATGAAGATTCCTAGATCTTTGCTGCTGTGTTCTTCCGTAGCCCCGCTGGTCTTGCCTTTGACGCTGACCCCTAACCCCGCTGACCCAGTGTCATTCAATGGAATGTCAAAGGTCATCACTGCTCGGTTCTGGGGAGAGGTGACCGGTTCTTCCACTGTAGCGGTATCTTCAGGCTGCTTGGGAGGAAAAAAACATCAAAATAAAATTAGATATCGGTCATATCAAGTTTAATCACTGAAATCATGTCCTTAGAAAAATGTGGGCCAATGTAGGGAAAAGGGTTTGGGGTCAACTCTCAAGTTATAAAGCAGCACAAAGAAAATCAAAATCATATGTGGGTAAGCAGCATAAGAAATTGAAATACGAAAGTAAATGATAAACCCATAAAAATAAAAGTAGATAAGGTATATCCTTCTAGGTAATGGCAATGTTTCATCTATCATTCCTGTTGAAGTCCAAGTAATGACAGGCAACTAATTACGTCTGAGATTAATTTTTTTGCGACAGGCCTCTCTGGATTTATGACTGGGCCCACATATAGAAATTGTGCCCATTTTTTATGCTGTTTAACTGAAAAATATCTAGTCTTCACTCTATCATTAAACGATAAGAAAATCAATAATTTCATCAATCTTTTCTTCCTGACAATCCCTCCATTTATCCTGTCAAGTGATATAGAAAAGTACCAACCAACTGTCTTGGAACCATCTTGACCGGTGAGTCTTGTCTGGACACCACTAGGTTGACCACACCTCCGAGCTTGACACTTCGTAGGATGGACACAGCTTCACTTTGACTCTTACCGGTCATCTCAATACCATTCACCTAATAACACAAAATAAATTTACATGAATATGTTATAATTGGTCAGTCCAAGGTGTTCTGTCCTATGTGGTTCATGAAACCTAACCCTAACCATTCAGTCAGTGTTGTCATCATATATGTTCAAATTTTTAAGCAGATAGAACTTAATAAGAGCACATCGAATATAAAAGAAAAAAATAATAATACATAAAATATGAGCATATACATATCGTACTTTTTCATGAACTTTACAAAAATTCAGTTAGCCCCCCCAAAAAAAAAAATAGTTTGCCATAACTATACAGACCCTTGTAAAACTTATTGACTTTGGAGCTTTCATATCATACCTCTAAAAACATATTTTCTCAAAGACTGACCGACCGACCCTATTTTTTTTTTTGTTCTTCTGTTATTACAAATAATCTGGGGGGGGGGTATATTTTGAAACGAAATCAAATCTCCAAATTTCAACTTCATCATGTACAGTAAGATGTGTTGTTGCTTTCACATGAACTCCATGTATGGCTTCTCATTCTCATAAAAACCTTTATGATACAATTTTTCTGAACATCGGAAAACATTTATGAAATGCCTCTCAAGGATAGATTTGGATTTCTGTACCTCCATGAGCCTATCTCCAGGTTTTAGCCTGCCGTCAGATATGGCTGCTCCTTTAGGGAGGATGTTCTTGATGAAGATTGGATTCTTGCCTCCAGTTGGGTTGTCTCGAGACGTCACGCTGAAACCTAACCCTTGAGGACCTACTTGATCAAAGAAAAATGGCACATATTTAAGAGCCTTTTCATACGAAAGTGGATCCTTGATTGTAACATTGTACCCCTCGAGACCGGGGGGGGGGGGGGGGGGTGGTGATTCATAAAGCTGTTCGAAAGTTAAGAGCAACTTTAAGAACTTTAAGAACTGGTGAACCTATCTTACGTGCTAAACTGTCCCCAATTAACATTTTGGTGTATACCATTTACCACTAGAAAGGATCACCGGTCATTCTTAGAGTCGCTCTTAATTTACAAACACCTTTATGAAACACCAACCCAATTAAGGACAGGTAGGTGTGGTCTTGGCCATAGCCTCAAGGAGTAGGTAATCAGAAGAGACCAGGAAATATCTAACAAATAAGAAGGTAACAATAAGTTAATACATGTACATCTAACTATTTTGTTGTAATCCTCAAGGCAGACCTTGGCCTCAAGGACAAATATGTGGCCTTGTCCTTGGTCTCGACAGTCTGGCCTAAGCTTTCCGGCCTTATTGCATGATTGCAGTATTCAATTAGGGAGCACACTCCCATTTAGGGAATACAGATTTGTGCTATTCAAACATTTTAAACTTTTTTTTAAATATTTTTTCATAAATCTCTATGTCTTCTTTTGTCAGTTTTCCTCACACGCTCCAGGATTGATCTGCCTTTGATAAAATTTACATATGGATTGGATTCTCCATTCATATGCTAAATACAGAAAAAGATAAGGGTAATGTCATGAAGGATCTCCTACCTTTCATAAGCTGAATATAAAGCTTGCGACCGATCCTCCTGGTGCTCATGGGTGCTATAAGCTTCGCATTGGGGCTCTTATCCGTCGGAGATGACAGGGCAGTGGTAGGAGATCGGACGGGGATGATCGGAGGGACCTTCCCTCCGGGAGACTTTGGTGGGATGGTGATCTGAAGGTGGCCATTTTCCCTGGGGGTGGTGGAGGATGTGGCAGCGCCGACGGGGGCTTCCGTGCTGAAGAACTTGTCGCGTTGAACGGTCAGCTTTACGGTGGGGTTCCGCATGGCGTCTCTCAGCATTTCTTGGGCTCTGATGGTGAGATACGTTGGGTGACGTTTATGAAAATCTTAGCTGCATTGCCCTACAGATTATCTAATATGGTGTATAACTGTCCTCCTTAACACAGAGCTACCAACTTAAATATTCCCCCTTTCAGGAAGAATTTACTGAGGATGAAAGGAGATTTTTCTCGATTACAAAAGACACAATGAAAGATATCAAAGTATAGATTGGGAGATG
This sequence comes from Lytechinus pictus, assembly GCF_037042905.1. Taxonomy (NCBI): domain Eukaryota; kingdom Metazoa; phylum Echinodermata; class Echinoidea; order Temnopleuroida; family Toxopneustidae; genus Lytechinus; species Lytechinus pictus. Next base: position 9,732,660 of record NC_087257.1, on the reverse strand, counting down.
TTGAACATCTGCAATTTTTCACTAGAAAATCAGTCAATTTTCAGGAAGTCTCCCTGACAATCAGGGAAACTTGGCAGCCCTGCTAAACATGATCAAACCTTGCAAGCAAGATGGCTAAGTTTGTCAGCTGTTTCTTATTAGAATTATTATCTGTTTCTTATTAGAATTATCATTTTTGCTAATTACTTTGTGAGGTAGGTTACGATGCTACAGATCTTAATAAACTGATCACATACATTTCACAAGAACTGAAATTGTACATAAGTCATAGAATAGGGAGGAATGCAGAGGAGAGGTAGAGAGCGAGATGCCTCGTACCAAGCCAAACAAAAGTTATCAAACTTTGATGTCTAGCCCAAACAAGACCTAAGACCAGTTGCATAAAAGTAACCATTATGGTAACTTTGCCATCCAATGGTAACTTGCATGGAGTCCTTGATTTTGATTGGCTGTTGATTGGCATTACCATGGTAGTAACAACTGGATGGCAAAGTTACCATAATAGTAACTTTTATGCAACGGGGCCCTGGCAACATCGATAATATTTTGATGTGATGAATTTCTTTATAAGACAACAACACACTGTAGAGGCTACATTAACTTTACACAACTTCAATATTGTTGTATGCTGGGGAGCATTTTGTCAACATTCGTTGTCTGACAAGTCAACAGATCTGACAATTTTTCTGGCTTCTGATTGGCCGAGAAAACAGGTGTCTGCTTGTTACTATGCTAACAGTCAGATAATGACAACTTGTCAGTGCTAACATTTATGAAATTGTCTCAAGTATTTGAAGTTATTCTAGGACTCACCTATTAAATGAATGAAGTGATATATCACTACCGTTGATCTGTACGATGTAGTCACCAGGTAAAAGACGCCCATCACGTGCAGCTCTGCCACCAGCTTCAATACTGTGAACAACTATACCAAAAGCACTGAGGGAATAAAAGAATACAGATATTACTATTAATATCTATGGGGATTTATATATAGCTTAGTCTATCTAGAAATAAATATCGTCATCATCGTCATCAGTATCATCATCATCGTCATCATCTTCATCATAATCATCATCATTCTCATCATCATCATCATCATCACCATCATTATCAGCATCATCAAATCATATCATCACCATTACCACTACCATCATCATCACCATCATCATCAGCATCATCATCATCATCACCATCATCATCATCATCCTCATCTTTACTATCATCACCATCATCATTACCATCATTTTCATCATCATCATCATCCTCAACATTACCATCATCATCATCACCTCATCACCATCATCATCATCATCCTCATCATTACCATCATCATCATCATCATCGTCATCACTATCATCATCACCATCATCACTATCATCATCAATATAGGGCATTCTTACCTTCCGTCTTCTTGTTCTATCTTACTGATGATGTGAACACCTAACGGTGTACCATCGTTGGTCAGCACAATACTGTCTGTCTCTGCCTCCACATCTCCTTCAATCATCACATCGGGACCTCTCTCTGAACCGACCTGAAAAAGAAAACAATGAAAGACATTTATAGACAGGTCGCAGGGAGGGGGGGCTATTGTTTCTTTCTCTCTCTCTCTTCTTTTTTTCATATCTGCGCGGTGTTTCACAAAGAGTTAAGTGTGATTTAGAGCCATGCTTAAATGGCAACATGCACATGATATGTAATGCGTAATCTTATTGACCAACACGGTGATGTCTTTCATACCGCAAGCAACTGAAAATTTAAGTGTGATTTTAGGTCACACTTAAATCTTTGTGAAACACCCCCCCCCCCCCCCCCCCCCCCCCCGAGTAATTCATGCTACCCGATTATCATGGGGAAAAAATTTCTAGCGCTTCATTTCAGCTCGCCAGACTGCAATTGCTACATTATTATCACATTCTATATCAGACCTATGGAAATATCCGGGACACTATTTTGGGGGGTGGGAGTTCCTGGGTTTAGGTGGAAATGTTGGGGGTACACAGGTTTTAGGTGGAAATGTTGGGGTACACAGGTCATGTGGTCCAGTGGTTAGAGCATTGGACTCATAATCGTAAGTTTGTAAGTTCGAATCCCCACTCTGCCATTGTTTCCACTTTGATAAACAGACCCGAGAGTAATATCTATCATCTATAAGGTCAGCCACAATGACTGATTAACCTAGACGTAAAATGTTTCCTTGGTAATTGGTTATATACTAGCAAAACGCTGTCGTGCCGAGTTCCTACGGAGTTACTATAAACAGAAACAGAAATTCAACCTAAGCCTCTGTGTAATTTTTTCCACAAAATTGGACTGGGTAAAATGTCAAAACCTTGGTAGGGTCACATCTGCTGAACAGGCTACATTTCTGAGGTAGAAAATACTGGCTTGAACATAATCCTACAGCCCATTCTCATCAACAGTCTTTAACTAGTTTAATGGAAACTGGTTAAGTGGAAACCCCTTCAACATGTGATGGGAACATCAAAGTGGTCTTGGAAGCAACCTTAATATGTGGTCTTTCAAACCAGCTCTGGAGATGATGAGAATGCAAGCAAAAAGATCTTCTAAACTAGTTTCCTTAAAACTGGTATATGGAAAACCGGTTCAAGAAATTAAATGAGAACAGGGTCCTACTCACTTTGCTCTCGGCCTTCTGCTGTGCATCGGTCCATTTGTTCATGCTCGGATGGGCGCTGGAGAGCGACTGACGGGCAGAGCCTGCGGAGTCACGGCCAAAACGGGAAAAGGCACTGTTCAGCTCGTCTCGACTTCCTCGACGAGATCGCGGCTTGTCTCCTGAAGTCTGGAGGGAGAAAAATCCAGAAAGAGCATGTGTAGTTATTTCTCAATGTTATTTCGCATTAAGATGAATGTTAAAATCTATAATATTGAGGTATTCCCTTTTGATGTACATGTACCTATGAAATAAATGTATACCATTCCCCCCCCCCCCTTCCTCCTCTAAACAAGATCTTATTTCACATATCTTTCATTCATAGCCTTCATATTGCGAATCCTGTATGTTATTCAAGTTGTATAATTTTTTTGGTAGACTATTAAAAAAGACAATTGGAATTGCTCTTCTCAGCTGATATGTAAGTGAATCAAGCTGTTATATCATTCATGTTATTATCATTAATCTGTCTATGTTTCTGTAATGTTATATTTAAAAAGTAATGTGAGTTAATAGTTACCAGATAATTCCTATGCCTATTTGTGTTTTGCTGATATTAATTCAATTCAATTTAACAAGATTCTTCAATAATTATTTAAATTTAACTTGTGAAACCTGCTGTATGACCAATATACAACACCTATCCATACAAATAAAAACTGAGTAAATATAGTTATAAAATATCCATCATAAAAGGGAATATATTCTATTCAATGTCTAGCTTCCTTTTTCATCTTTAGAAATGATCATAGGCTCAGTTTCATCTGTAAACAGATGGGGGAATTCACCCGTAATATAGTTTCTTATTCCTTTTCTATAATGTTATCAAATGCATATTGTAACTTTTCAGGTGCTTTGAAAAAAAAAATTGATAGGAAATCAGTTCTACATCAACTTACATACAAAATAATAAATTCATACAAAATGAAATGAATATGATATTAGAATATCAAAATAAAATTAAGTCAGATTACAGCAATAATTCTCCTGTTTGTTGTTGTTTTTTTTAAAATGAAACCTAAGTCTGGAGATCGCCTCATGAACCGTGGATATCAAACAAACCAACTACATGATGTAATCCCCCTTCCCAATCACAAACCAGCTACATAATGTAACCCCTCCCCTCCATTACAAACCAGCTACATAATGTAACCCCTCCCCTCCATCACAAACCAACTACATGATGTAACCCCCCCCCCTCAATCACAAACCAGCTACATGATGTAACCCCCCCCTTACAAACCAACTACATGATGTATCCCACCCCCCCCCATCACAAACCAGCTATATGATGTAACCCCCCCCCCCCCTCCATCACAAACCAGCTACATAATGTAACCCCCCCCCCCCCTCCATCACAAACCAGCTACATATTGTAACCTCCCCCATCACAAACCAACTACATGACGTAACCTCCCCTCCCCTCCATCACAAACCAGCTACATGATGTAACACCCCCTCCCCCCCCCCATTCCTTCACCATGAACCATGTATATCAAACAAACAATCAACTGAAGTACATGGTATGCCCTGGAGTTAGTTTAGAAATTAATATTTCAAGGCTTATCTCATCTAATTATCTCAATGGAAGCCAGCTATAATGGTCACAGTGCAAGGAGATGCGACCCGTCCCCGGCGTTTTTGAAGGCATGGTCATGGACGGCTGAACTGAGTGTGCTGCTCATCGTTTGCCAGCACAGCTTGATGTTGAAGGGGGAAGTTCACCGGACATGAATTTGATTCTAATAAGAACAGAAGAATACATGGTGTACCGTGAAACCTACTACATTATTCTTCTTATACCCCTTTCATATTGCGCTTTTCACCGGCGAACTTCACCGGCGAAGTTCGCCAGCGAAGGGGAAATTGTCCAGTATGAAAGACACAGGAGAACTTCGCCGGCGAACTTCTCCACCTCTAGAGGTGGAGAACTTCACCGGCGAAACTGTAAGTTCGCCGGTGAAAAGGCCAGTATGAAAGCAAACAGGAGAACTTCTCCTCTTTAATGACGTCAGAGGTCAATTTTTTCTCTCCCGAAGTCCCCTGTACCGAGATTCCGCGCGCGATTGTTGCAAGCTCAGCTGAATGCTATGGCCAAGTAGATACCCTCGAACATAATTTTTTTTACTAACAATATTTATTAAAAAGCACTTTTTACATGTATAAAATGCACTAAAATATAAAAACAAAGTGATGTTGTTTGTTTTTCTCGTAATACTTCCAAAATATGTTGTAATTAATTTTTTTTATACCTTCTTGTAATAGGTAAGAAGTAATGTTTACAATTTTCTTTCGTTTGTTCTGCACGTGCCGAGCACTGACTAAATCAAGGGAATACTGACACTGTTTACTAGATCTAGCCGTCATCTTGACAAAAAATTACTAACAAGTTAGATCAACACAATTAAAGGAAATAAATAATCGTGGTGCCGCGGAAATGCCGAATGAGGCCAATCGCCCGTTGACTTTTGCCGGAGAAGAAATGTCAGTGCAAAAGGTACAGTGAGGAATGCGAGGCAGAGAAGTTCGCCGGCAAAGTTCGCCGGTGAAAAATGAAGAGGGCAGTAAGAAAGGGGTATTAGAAGAAACCTTCAGAAGTTACAGCAGAAGAATTTAAGATAAATTGGTGAAATTGGATGAAAATTTATCAAAGAATAACAACATTTTTAAAGCTCTGATTTTGAGATGTAAAGACGAGCAGCTCATTTTCATGTGATATCAATTCGAAAAATGCAATATACAAAAAATTGAGTGATTTTTTTAGGGGGTTGTTGGATATAGCATCAGATACATCATTTTCATACCCTCTTCTATAACAAAATGTTTGAAATTCATCATGTTTGCTTGAAAAAAAAAGGAATTTATGGAATTTATATTACATGATATGTTGTATATGGGGATCTTGTTCACATATGACATTATAAATTAAATACTTCAGAGATTCATATCAGAGTCTTTTTTAGTCTTTGATGGATTTTTCATCAAATCTTCACCAGGAGTTTTCTCTAGTTTTTCTGCTCATCAATAATCAAGGGTGATTGAACCATGAACCATCTGATGAAGAGCAACTGAATTCTCCTCCGAACCACGTGTTCTCTGAAAAATTACTGCATTCTACGTTGTGGTGGATATGCCCTTTTAAAAGCAATTTCCATGAATAGAAAGTCACTGCCTATAACCGCATAATGAAGCCATCATAATAACCAGCCACACTCTACAAATTGGTCCTTCTCGACGACGGCAAGGGACGAACCCTATATGGACACTGGCAAGTGGCAACCACTCACTGCCGAATTTTGTCATACACTTCATGCACAAATTGCCAGGAGGCTGCCGATATTGCTCCTTGTTGAAGACATGTATGCAAGTCTTCTCCCTGCCTATTATGAATCGATGTATGCAATGTTCAAGTGCACTTTTGCATCATTCTATTAAAATGATAATGAAGATTCCTGAATAATCATTGCCTTGTGTCAAGTTTATATAGAACTTTACCACATTATGTAAGCTGTACGTTCTAATATGTATTTCTACATGTATATGTTTGTAGGACTATATTATTCTGGGTTGCTGGGGGTTTCAATGATTTTTCTTCCTCTCAGTACCAAGATTCCACAATACTATTAAGGGGACAGTAATTTGGGGCCATAACATATTAATTTCTATGTATTTTCAAAGTTATTTTGTCATTAACAATTAAATTTTGGTGTAAAATAGCACTACAGAACAGGGATAAATTGTGCTTCCAATGCAAATGATCAAATATAATTTCGAATATAATATGCAGTAGTTGATCCAATCGATGTTTAATTACGTTCATACATGTAAATGAATGTTAAATGCTAGTATTTCAAAACACATAACAGAAAAGTGTACATTCATGTAGTGGAGGGCATGTACAGCACAATATATGCACATTTTTGGCTTAAAGGGATGGTCCGGGCTGAAAATATTTATATCTTAATTCATAGAGTAGAATTCACTGAGCAAAATGCCGAAAATATCATCAAAATCGGATAACAAATAATAAAGTTATTGAAGTTTAAAGTTTAGCAATATTTTGTGAAAACAGCATCATGAATATTCATAAGGTGGGCTGATGATGTCACATCCCCACTTTCCGTTTTCTTATGTTATTACATAAAATCACAATTTTTTCATTATTTCATACTTGTGTGAATAATATGTCTCCCTTATAATGAAATAAGTTGCAGCAATAAATATCTAATGCACTAAATCAGTTGTCAATCCAATTATTCTAGTTCTTGGAGGAAAAAATTTCAATAAACCTAATTGCATATAATAAAATACAAAAGAATAAGTGGGGATGTGACATCATCAGCCCACCTAATGAATATTCATGACGACTGTTTTCACAAAATATTGCTAAACTTAAAGGAGAATGAAACCCTTGAAACCAGCTGAATCCATATCAAAGAGAAAAATCAAAGAAACATATTGTTGAAAGTTTGAGGAAGATTGAATGAATAATAAGAAAGTTATGAGCATTTGAATGTCGAGATCACTAATGCCATGTAGATCCTCCCATTGGCAATGCGACCAAGATATGTGATGTCACACACGTACAACTCCCTCATTACTTTAGTACTTATTTCACTTAGAGGCTGTTCTCACTACGTTCCTAAAACTAGTTTACTGGGAACCGGTTCAGAAAGCCAGTTTGGAAGATCGCTTTGCTAGCGTTCTCACTTGATCACACGAAAGTGGTTTTCAAAATCACTTCACGTAAAGCGCTCTTGTTGCTATGGAAACGCTCTCAGTGGGGTGACACGTTTCGCGCGAAATTCGAAACCGCAGCATAGCCATTCTACACCTGTCGTGTGGAGTAGCGCGCTCAAAATGTGCGAAGATCGCTTCCCGAAGAACGGTTGTGTCCTCACTTACGCTAAAACCAGTTTAACGAGGCAAAGCGATCTTGAAAACTACATCGCGAGGTGGTTTTCCAAACTGGTTTGGAAGATCGCTTCCAAGACCGCTTTGACCGTTCTCACTACGCGTTAAACTAGTTTCCACTGAACTAGTTTCCAGTAAACTAGTTTTAGGAACGTAGTGAGAACAGCCTCTTATATTCTCACTTTTATAGAGTCTATCACAAGGTGAGGTGTTCTCTTTATGAGAAGACAAGTACAGAGGTTTCACAACATTATATCATTGATGAATCGTTTGTCATATGATAAGAATGAGCAAAAAGGAATGTTTTGGGGTATATTTTCAGTGTCCAAAAAGGGAGAGTTGTTCATCTGTGACATCATAGATCTTGGTTGCATTGCCAATAGGAGGATCTCCATAGCATTAGTGATCTCGACATTCAAATGCTCATAACTCTTCTATTGCTAGTCCTATTTTACTCAAACTTTTGTTGATCTTATTCTTCGATTTTTCTGCTTTCACAAAAGCTAACTTGCTCCAAGAGTTTCATTCTCCTTTAAAAATTCAATAACTTTGTTATTTGTTATCCGATTTTGATGAAACTTTCGGCATTTTGCTCAGTGAATTCTACTCTATTTATTAAGCTATAAATACTTTCAGCCTGGACCATTCCTTTAAGTACATAAACATGCATGGATATACCTTTATGGTACATGTATGTAAGCCCTTGACACTACAGTTCATGCCCCTCCCCTTAACAATCCCATTTTGAACTTGACCTTTACCACTATCACCCTGGCCCATCAACCTACTCACTATTCAAGTAAATTTCCCTCAATGGTATTCATATTATAAGCAACCAGCCCCTCTCCATAAACCAGAAATGTAATTCACAATATATCATAATGTAATATACAGGTAACATACATGTACACTGGTTGGTCCATTCCCTGCATTGCAGCTGGAAATCCTGGAAAACCCTCCCCTTGACTGTCATGTTCAATTGCAGAGACCACCTATCTCCTGGGTAGTTTTCATGCACAAACCCTTAAAGCTATAAATCTAGTGCCTCCGAAAGCTGCATGAAGAGCTCAGACATTTGACTGCAAAGATATAGGCTCTGTACCCTAACTGTTCTTGACAGTATCAATAATATCGGTGACTGATTTATGCTTGGGTCAAGCAATTAGAGGTATTTGATTTTGGTTGCAATTAAGTGCATAGACTACATCTCACGGTATGGATCTGTGTCTCATCAAGCGTAGTATGCACTCACAGGAGACTGAATGCGCCGTTCCGCATTTAAAGAGAGAGCTCAGCTCCTATTGCAAATCAAAAACTGAAATTACAAATGATAAATATAACGTCTGTGTGTGAAAAATCACTGACAACACTCTTTATGAAATGCTTCCGACCTCAAGATCGAGTCAAGAACAAGACCCTGGCCTTGACACATCATTTAAATGTAAGGTGTCAGTCTCGCTTTCATGAATAATTTCCTTGTCAATCTTGATTTCTACTATTTCACATGAGTGCATGCCATACATTGTAGGATATACATCTTGTCTTTTCATTTGACTTCTTAATTCAACAATCCTTGTGGAGGAGCCGTGGTCTAGTGGTTCTGACTCACGCCTTGTAAACAGAGGGTCGTGTGTTCGAATCCCACCGCGGTCTGGCGTCCTTTGGCAAGGCGTTAATCCACACTTTGCCACTCTCGACCCAGGTGCTAAATGGGTACCCGGTAGGATGTGAAAGTCATTGCAGCTTGTCCAGTACTGTGTGCGCCTCACCGGCGACTGACTAGAATACTCCCCAGGCAGTGGAGGATGTGCATACATTGTGTACGGGAATGACTGATTGAATCCGATGACCGGGGTAATAATATATCTGTAAAGCGCTTAGACACGTCGTTCCAATGTATTAAGCGCTATATAAAAGCGGAATATTATTATTATTCATCTTTCAAAAATAATAGGCCTATAAAATTAGTATTGGTACCTAAGACGATAGGAAATGAGATATTCTCCACTCCAATCTGGCTAATCATTATATTCCATATTAATGACTACAATAATACCAAGATGTTCAACCATAAATCAAAGAAACAGTCTTGACTGAAGGTTATCTTAGCACGCTCCAAGGGACCTTCGGAAGTTATCTCCAGAGAGGTTTAATTGGGAATGATGACACTTCATTAATCTATTATAAGCCCGATGAAGACTATAGTCAAAGAAGAGAAGATGAATAGTCTCTCCAACTAAACCTTGCTTTCATTCCGAAGGAAATACCACAGAGAGCAATTGGTCACATATTGCCGGTCTAATAGCTACAGTGTTCGGCAGAAGATTTTCTCTGCTCTGAATGACCTATAAATAATTATTAATATGTTATCATTCAACACTTGTTCTTTGACGAGGTGTTGAACATGGATCACTAAATTCCGAGACCTCAGTTTCACCAGCTGAGCCATTGTGCCCTCAACAGAGCAAGAGCTACTGTACAGTTGAGCTGCAGCCTAAGCTTCTCAACAACAGCAACATTTTTCGAATTATCCCATACTATTTCTGATCCACCAAACTACAAATAACCTAACTGAAATAAACTCATGATCATTTGTGATGAGCTTTCAATTAGGAAGATCCTGAGTGACTTTAACTTTTATGTAAATGGCACATTATTTGGTGAAATGTCAGGCAAAGATGCTCTCTAGGTTCTGCTTGGGATAATTTACCCATGACAATATACCACAGCACACTCTGCAAAACTGGTTATCAATGCTCTGCACCCCATGGTCACTTTCTGGGGTTCAAATCCTGCTGCTGCTATTGAATCCCATGACAAGGCGTTTATCTGCACTTGCCACTCTTCACCCGAGTAAATGGGTGTCCAGTAGGAGGGAATAATTCCTTGAATACTCTAGCACCTGATTTCAGTAGTCACGCTAAAGCCAGGTAATAATTAATAGTGAGGTTTGTTATAATTTGTGCAAAATGTTGCATTTTCTTTCATTTTTTGTTGTTATTGACTGAAGCCTTTTGTATTAATTTTGTATTTATCCTGAGGAAGGACAATCTCAAAATTGGGTAAACAAGGGCTCATGAGGACCAGCCAAAAACTATCAAGACGCCTACTAACGACAATGACCTTCAGATGAGCACATGCCTATCCACTTAAAAAATACTCACTTCCTCAATTAATATGCTCATCAATAGCAGTCTAATCAAGCAGCATCAATATGTCCTCATTTCTCTCCTGACTTCAGGCAATTGCAAGCTGTAAGCTCTCGCAAAATGCCTTCTACAAGTACTGTAACCGTTTTTGTTCACTGTTTCAAGTTGCAAGTACACTTAAGGTGGTTTCAGACAACCTAAGAGTTTGTCAGTTCCAGGTATTTTCTGATCAGAAAATTTGCCCTGATTTACCCCGATCAGAAAAAACCAGGTAATTTTGGCAGTGTGAAAGCAAATTATGGGAAGTTTCTTAGCCCAGAAAGTAATGGAGTGTGGGCGCATGCATGTAACTTCGAGAACTCTCCCCGAAGGATACGTTTTAGTCCAGGATAGAAGAGGCATAACCTTGTTTTTTTATATATACAATATTTTTTTATGGTTTCTTGTCAATTCGAGGGTGCTGATTCCGAATCTGAATGATGCCACTCGTGTAACCTTGAGCATTTTCCGCAAATTGGCAAAATCCAATATGGCCGCCAAAATATGCAAATTACCCATGATAATCCTAAAATTGTCCGCAGATTGGCTATGAAATGCATGAAATTGTGTGGCAGGAGTGAAATACTATCTGAAAAAATAACTTTTGACAAAATATTTATTTTCCTGATATTCAAAATGGCCGCCAAAGGCCCTTGTATACTCTATTACATGTATGTACAATATGAATAGGGAAAACTAATTTTCACAAAAATTAGCACTAAAGTGCAAAAAATCGCGATGTATGAACGAAGTAATATATGCAAATCATCATTACTAACGAGATATATAATTTATTATGTCATATATGGGAACATTTCTGTATTTTTATATCTAAAATAGCCGCCACTGGCCCAAACAGTATTGCGTACAATGGCAAAAGGGGCCAAAAAATTCCCAAGAGTGATCACTAAAATGCATATTATTAAGATTAAACGAGTGGAATACTGACTAAAAACATAATTGTTAACGAAATATATTATTAATATGCCATGTATGTGATGAATGTTTTATTTTGATATTCAAAATGGCTGCCAAAGGCCCTAAAGAGTTTTATGCACAATGAGAAAGAGGGGCAAAGAAATCACAAGAGAGAGCACTAAAATGCATATATATGTGATAAATTAATGGGATACTGTCTAAAAACGTATATTCTAACGAAATATATCATTCAGGTTTCAAGTTTGTGTTAAATACTGTATTTTTACTTTCAAAATGGCCGCCATAGACATTAACAGTATCATGTACAATGCAAAGTGGGAAACCAATATTCACAGGAGTGAGCACCATAAATGCACGTAATAGTGATCAATGAGTAAAATATTGTCTGAAAGCATAATTTCTATTAAGATATTCTGCCAGTTAGGTGATAAATACTGTTATTGGAAAGTCAAACTGGCCGCTACAGGCCCTTATGGTATTATGCACAATGTGAATGGGAACAAATTATTTCAACAGAATTTGGATTTGCTTGGCCAAATGGTGATGTATGAGTGAAATATTGTCTGAAAAAATTATTTATAACAAAATATATCATATCTTATGTAATTCAGGTGATAAAAACTGTATTTCAACATTCAAAATGCCTGCCATATGCCCATTTTGTGAACATTGTTTATCTCCACTTAAATTGTATATTATACGATAAGGGCCTATGGTGGCAATTTTCAATTTAAAAATGCAGCATTTATCAACTTAATTACACATGATATGATATATTTCTGTAGAAACCATGGTTTTAGATTTCACCCTTTCACAATTCACAATTATATGCAATATTTAGAGTCAAGCAAAGCCAAATTCTGTCAAAGTTATATGTCACATGTTACAATGTACACAATACTTTTAGGACCTATGGCAGCCATTTTGGATTTCAAAGTACAGCAGTTATTACCTCCACGACCAATATGTGATGTATTTAGTTAGAAATCATGTTTAAGACAATATTTTTACTCGTATATCACAGTTATATGCGTTTTATGATTCTCACTCTTGTGAAAATTAGTTTGTCCATTCGCATTGTACATGATAAATAGGGCCTGTGGCTGGCAGCCATTTTGGATGTCAAAATACACCATTTATCACATAAATGGCATATTAATGGCAATGATGTTTTTACTCAGCATTCCACTCATTTATCTTAATAATATGCATTTTAGTGCTCACTCTTGTCATTTGTTTGGCCCCGGCCATTGCCATTGTACATACCCTTTTGGGCCAGTGGCGGCTATTTTAGATATCAAAATACAGCAATATCCCCATATATGACATAATAAATGATATATCTCGTTAGTAATGATGATTTGCATATGTTACTTCGTTCATACATCGCGATTTTTTGCACTTTAGTACTAATCTTTGTGAAAATTAGTTTTCCCTATTCATATTGTACATAATAGAGTATACAATGGCCTATGGCGGCCATTTTGAATATCAGGAAAATAAATATTTTGTCAAAAATTATTTTTTCAGATAGTTTTTCACTCCTGCCACACGATTTCATGCAATTCATAGCCAATGTGCGGACAATTTTAGGATTTTCGTGGGTAATTTGCATATTTTGGCGGCCATATTGGATTTTGCCAATTTGCGGAAAATGCTCAAGGTTACACGAGTGGCATCATCCAGATTCGTAATCAGCACCCTCGAATTGACAAGAAACCATCAAAAAGTATTGTATATACAAAAAAACAAGGTTTGGTCAAGTTTCTATGGGGCCTATCCTGGACTATTTTGAAGTGGTGTGAATGCAGGAATAAAATTAGCCAGAAATAATTCTTGTAATTTAGCAGGGATTCTTGCGATAGAGGCGATTTGAAACCATCTTAAAATGTAAATTCATTTACAGATAAGGATAAGAAAATTTTTCTTTCACTGTTGCATCAATTCGAAATAATTTTATTCCAAAAATACTGAGACAGATACCTCCCCTTAAGTCTTTTATTTTGGTGAATAGCCTTGATCAATGAGCTAAAGCTATATGTGTTGTTTCATGGTTTTGTCTTATTTGTTTGAATTTGTTTGCCTAACTTCACAGTGTTCAATAACTTTGTATTATTTGTATTTACGCTTTAGGGCCTTCAAAGATAACAGCAATTTCGCCACCAAAATAGTCATCATGAGAGTCCTGGAAAAAAAAAAGAGCCCCTAAAAATCTCCATTCACTGCAATGTTAAAGATAAATACCAGTTCTGGTAACGAGATCTCAAAAAGAGTTCAAACAGAATCCAATAAAATGACCACCAAAGTATTTGTATGTAAAAATATGTGCCACATAGCTCTGGAAAAAATTGGGTAATTGCTGAGAAAATTAGCAAAATAAGTACAGGATTCCATAAATGTCAGGTATTTTTCCCCAACAATATTAATACACTGTCCCACAGATGCCTTTTTGTGTTAGTGATCGTCAGAATTATCGGTTTTCAGCTAAGATTTCATGATTTCACAAAGACAAGTTTATTTCAATTTACCAGATCTAGATCTATCCATGGAGCTATCTGTGTTTAATAGCTCCATGATCTATAATCATTATTTGGTGGCATTTAACCTTGATTTTAAAGACTTTCTCGTGAAATAATTGTGTGCTGTAACTACTCTCCTTTACCTTTAAAAGCTTATCCAATGTTGCAATATTCTCCTTTCTAGTTTCCCTGTGAGAATTTATGTTACTACAAATTTATTTCTAATTTTTATTTTATTCATCATTTCAGTGCTGTAATCAACAAGAAAATAGGAATGTCTATGTCCCTTACGCAGCTCATTAATAAAATATTTATTACTATGCGGTTCAATGGCTCAATGAAGCCACACGTTAGTGGTCTACATTTTTACTGCCACAAAGATAATCTCATGGTGGTAAAAATTCAGAACATTCTGCAATTTACAATACCAACAATAGTCTTTCAATGTCGCTTGTTTAGTCAGTGGTTTTACGCTCATTGACCATCAACAAGCTGAGACGAAGACATTCATTTTCCCCAATCAATGCATTCATTAGAATAGCAGAAAAGGTGAAAAGATATTGTCAGCAGATCTTTCTTGGTGTGATCGAATTGAAACTATTTAATGAGGGACAAAAAGGAAAGGAAAACTTTTTTACTGTGAAACAGATTATTTTCTTAAGGATATGGTACAATATTTTTCAGTTTTTAATTTTCTTTTACTAATGAAGTAATCATATTTCAATGTGATTAAAATTATTAGCTTTTTAGAATCGGCAATAAACTTATATTTTCTCAATCTATATTTGACAAAATTGAAAAAACACATGATAAAACAGAACTGAAATTAACCAAATGTGGTAGTAAGGGCCAACACGATTAAACACACAAGTTGTAAAATCCACAATTTCTAGAAGCTTAAGAAATAAAAGGATGTGCCTTGTCTGAAGACTAATCAGATATCGTCACCCGCTTCACTCCCACCTGCCTATCTAAATTCCTGAGGGGAGAGAAAGGAGTGAGGATAAACTAATGCACGTGCTTCGATTTCACGAATCTTGGTAGGTCTCAAACGCCTTAGCTATCGTGTCGATGATAATTCACACTGCCCTATAAAATTTATCAAGTGTAGGTCTAAAAAATCGGATCCAAGATGTTCAATTCAACTTCAATGGGAAAAGATGTCTACTTGAAATCGAGCAAATGAACGCAAAGTGATTGATTTAAATGTGCACTGGAAGCATTTTTTACCAAATCAATGACAGAGGTTTTCACTACATTGTGCTTTTTGTGTATTTTAGTTAATTTTTAGTTTTAGTCTTCAGAATTAAATGATAATGGTAGGGGTGATTTAAATAATATAATAATGATTAGGATGTGTTAATGATGTAACATATGAATTAAGCTGAAAATTTGTGCATGAAAAAAAATTGTGAATGAGTCAAGCATGTCTGTCATTTCAGTATCTTCAGCTTTAATACAGGCAAATGACCTTGAACAGTCTTCCAAACACTTTCAAACATCAAAAATCACAAAATATTTCCTTTTCTATATAAAAGGCAAATTACATTTTTATTTAATTATGTAGACCTACAATACATATTGACTCATGAAAATACATTGATGGTCAATCAAAGATCTTTAAATATCTATAACATAAATGACGGTTATCATATTAAAGCTACCCCACTTTACATTGACTAGACTGACTTTACAGGCTCTTTCTACATGTTTGACTAATAGGGTACTCACATACAGGCATCACATGTTTCATCTCCTTATTGCAATTATAATTCCATCATTGCGATTGGAAATGAATGAATGAATGAATTAGGGATGAAGGCATGAATAAAAATCCATAATTCAAATGCCATCGTTCAAATCGCACCTTCAGAATGAATGGCACTCTGCAGGAAGCATCATTTAGCATCTGACACCGTACTCTGCATTTACAATCAGGCATTGAGGCCGCGTCCACAATTGCCTTACAAATTAAGGGATATTAAAATGTAATTTATCAAGCCCTCGAGCCACTGGGGGGTTCTTAAATCAACTGAGCTGCTTGTTTGCTAGTTGTAATTCATAATATTGATTTCTCAAGTCCCGTCCCAGCTACAAAAAAGCTGCATATATGTACAAACATGTTGTGTACTACAGTGCAATGTCAAATATATCCCTGTACATGTATAGTATGGCTTTCTTTTAGACTTCCAATGGCAGAGGCAGTAAAGACAAATTGATCCCACCTTGACCACATGCAATCATTATTATTGTAACATGTTACAACTCAATCAAGAGCTGTCTCACAATAAATTTGACTAAAATTGAAGCATTTGGCATTTCAGACATGAAAATGAAATGAAAATCCATATTATATTGTTCTCAATGAAAATCTGAAAAAAGAAATGCTCCGAAACATCTTTTTGCCTCATTGATTGTGGACCACTGTGCAGCGCCAAATCGACAAGGCTCTATCCCTTGAATTGCTGAATGCCAAACAGGGAAGCAGCAACTCCTATCTTTTCAAGTCGTTTGGTCTGACACAGCTGGGGCTTGAACTCTCGACCTTCCCAGTCATGAGACAAAAGCTCTACCAACTGAGCCAACACACCATTATATATGATGAAATGGTGTAATATCAGAAAAAAATGCCTTGTTTTAAAAGAGGGTTATGGTGAGTGAGTGACATCATCAGCTTTCTCATAAATTATCATCATCAATGTTGTGCATATTTTTATGACTATTTTAGTGAAATGAAGTGAAACTTATGATGTCATAACTGTCTCATTTCACATCTGCCCTCCCCTCCGTTTCATAAAGGATTTACAACTTTTGTAATTTTTTCATTATCGCAACTACAATTTTGATTGGCTACTGAGCCCCCATTACCATGGCAACTCTTTATGAAACGGTCCACATTGTTATAAAAACTCAGCATTATATTTTTTTTTTTCAAATCAACTTCCTATTAAGGTGGACGGACCATCACTGTTAGCTGCCCTCAGGAGGGAATGGATTTTTTTTTCGATGTTGAACCAGTGTCAGTATTAAGGCGACTGGGCAGTTAAGGTGGATGCCCAGAACGATCGCCATCACCACCTCGGGTTATCACAAGCCCTGGGGGTGGACTCAGCCTATAACATCATTATACTATCACTTCCTCGGCAAGCTGGATGTCCTCGATATATATCTTTCCTCATCTTTATTTTAAGAGAGCTACAGAGGTCAACATGTATACCTTGCCTCGTAAGTGTTAGTTTGCCCTTATCTTCATTCTCTTTTTGCCCGGATCATCTTCTTTCTTTCTTTCTGTTGTTGTTGTTGCTTGCTACCAAATGTGGAGCAATGTGTTCCGAAGGTTTTTGCCTTTGGGTCACAAAATCGAAACCCAGCCATGGCATAATTTTCTTCAGCAACAAAATTGATCCATATTGTGCTGCTCTCAACCCAGGTGAGGTGAAAAAGTCCCCAGCAGGATTAAATCCTTGAAAGCACCAAGCAACTTTAGCAGCTCAAGCCAGGGTAGTATAGAGAGCGTCACTGATAGGCAACTAGATAACCGGTGCCTCATAAATGCTATATATATATTGTTATCATCCTTTAATAAAAGAAAATATCAAGTAACATACCTTAGCAGGTAAAGTATTGGCATTCTTGTCCATGACCGTGTTCTCACCGTTGACATCTGATTTGGATAACATACTCGTTATGACAGGATCACTCCCTCTCCTCACCACCAATTTAGAACCTGTGATTGATAAAGAAAAATAAGATATTTCCATAAAATATCAATAAAGAATTGAATACATCTTTCGGGTAGTAGTAGTAGCAGTAAAATAGTATTCATTAAAATGCACAACATACTTGTATGATAGCCCAAATGCTGAATTACATGAAGTTTACATTCATTGATAAAAATTCAAATTGGTTACATATTAATATTAGGAGTCCAACAATTATAGTTCAAATAAACACGATTCAATAGTATATTACTAAGAACTGAAGACTAAGTACAACTTTAAATTAAGGGTTGAAAGAGTAGTATCAAGAAAGAGAGCAGGGAAGAAGGAAAAAAGAGAAATGAAAGAGGGAAGGAGATAGAGAGGATAAGAGAAAGAGATGAACCTTTGTGATAAACAAGAGGATATGAGGTCGATTCTTTGGAATCATGCAAGAAAGAAGGTGGGATGAATGAAGGATAAAAATGAGATGACTTGAAAAATTATTGAATTATGATTTCTTTTTAATGATATAATAATATCAATTCCTTGTGATGTTTGGAGATGCACTCATTTCAATCAATCTCAGTTACAACAGGTATTGATTGTGGCAGATCTTTAGGTGATTCTAGAAAAGATTTTCACCCAAAAGCATGTAATTTGGGAGAATTTGGGTGAATGGGGGGGCCATTTTGGCCAGGATGAAGGGAAAATCACCCTCATGAATTTCCTATGCTCTGTATTGCAACCACGACCAATTGAATTTTGTATGAAATAGTTATTAAAAGGAAAACAAAATTATCCATCGATTCTATCAATCAACAGAGCCAAAGCCGATTCCTATTACAGAACAAGTGGCTAATGTCTACATATAAGGGTAGAAAATAATTTTTATTATTAAGGGGCTATCTTTTTTTATCCACATTGGGGCGATTGCTGAATTTTGGGGGCTATTTCTTTCATATTAAGGGCTAATTTCTAGGGGCAACAAGTAATTACGCAGTTAAAGCAAGTGTCATTATTCTGCCACAGTTTCATGTAGAATATTGATTTTCTAGTAATAATCTTGAATATTTTTTGTGACAGATCTTTGGGGGCGACTCTAGAAAGAATGGTTGCCCAAAAGCATGCATTTTGGGGGAATTTTAGGGGCGATTTGAGCTGTCATGAGGGCAAAATTGCCCATCGCCCTCACGTATTTACTACGCTGCTACATGTGCATGAATCAATACCCACAAACTACATGGAGTTATATTAACTCCGTGCTCATATCTAGAATGATATATGATTAGATATAAATAGCTCATCCTAGCGGGTGGTTCATTTCAAGGGTAACATGAACCTATCAAATGATCGCATGCTGGGCTATTGTGCATAAAAATGAAAATTCAAATACTTGTCCTCCAAGAAATACAGTAATACATCTAGGCCTTTGTGTAGCTCAATCATAAGTCATCCAAGACTTGACGCAGGCAAAAAAAAATTGTTGTTTTGGGGGGTTATTTTCACAATCGATTGCCATAAATTTTCAACATCGGATAAGCTTTAACATTACAGTGAATAAATTGGGGAATTTCGGGGGCTCTTTTAATTTTCCAGGGTTCTTTGAGCATTTAAGGGGGCAAAAACACCCCCAGCCCCTGTGTAATTTTTTTTTGCTGGTACGGAGGTACTCGAAAATGCTATAACATTTGGTGATTTCATTTTATTTTCAAGTTGTGGTTCTACTTGTGGGCACATTGTCGTCTAGTAGTTCTGACTCTCGCCTTTCAAAAAGAGGGTCGTGGGTTCGAATCCTAGCCATGGTGTGTTTACTTCCGCAAGAAATTTACCCACATTGTGCTGCACTCGACCCAGGTGAGGTGAGTATCCAGTAGGATTGATTCCTTCATTGCACTGAGCGCCGGTGATGGTAGCTCGAGCTAAAGCCGGGGTAAAGACAGCAAGCTCTTTGTATCCTCAGGCAAAAAGTGCTATATAAATCCAGCTATTACTGGTATTATCATTATTTAATTCTTTTGCAAAAATTACCTCTTCAACAATTCATAGTTTTACACAAGAAAATATTGCTCTAAAATTACAACTAAGAAAATGGTGGGAATAAAATGAAAAAAGTGTCTATGCAAATATAATATTTGCTTTCTGATTGCACATGCATTCTGTGACTGTCTATATAATACCCCTTTCATAAACCCAATTATGCGGCTAATAGCAGCATAATTTGGTCGTAAAATCGGAGGAAGACCAGAGTTATCCGCATTATTTTGATGCTGCAATTATCCGCATAATAGCGGCATCGGGACCAGATTTTGACTTTATGAACGCATTTCCAAATAATGCGGATAATTGCCATGGTCACAAGGTCACCCTTTTCCAACACAACCGCATCGGAGGGGGCATGTGCAGTTGTCATGACGATTATCCGCCTTTTTCAGGACGGGCGCTCGTAAAATAGTGGGGATTATTTTCGGAGTTTGTGAACGCAATTTTTATTGAATTATCCGCATTACTCTTAGGCGGCTAATTGGAGGATGGGTTTATGAAAGGGGTATAATAGGCATAAAGGGGTATTGTTTTCTTTTTTTTTCTGCAATCTCTCTAATTCTGCATATTTCCGATACATGTACCTGTGCATTTAACGACTGTGTTTCCTTTTAACAATGAAAATAATGAATACCATATGGAAGATAGAGAAGATCACCTTCACAGGTTGAAGCTTTACCTGTATACTGAAACACGTGACTGAACTTTTTGCTCCATTTACCCGACAAAAATTTCTTTAGTTTTCAAGAATCTTGTTAGAAACCAGTCACTAAATGTTGACCATTTTGATTTAAATTGCAAAAAAAAAATCATGTGCAAGGTATAGTTCCAAATAAAGAAGATTGATTTCCAGCCTCAGCTTCATAAATAATATGAAAAAATTTATTTGGAGGGAATCATCTTCGCTAGCTGAGCCATTTGATCCACATAATAGTATGTTTCTTTTATACATTCTTAATTCAATTTTTTTTATACATTTCCTCTGGTCTGAACAGGCTCGTGTTATGTGCATGATCCTCCATTTGTTACTACCCAGTCTAAACACATACATGTACATGTATGCCTCATTTCAATGTGTTTCTGAAAACGTTCTTGATTCCCATTTTGTACAATTTCCTCTCGTCTGAATAGGCATTGTATAGCTGCACGATCTCCTGTGAAAGGTAGTGAAAGCCCAGGTAATGCCTGTCAAATCTACCTGGCTTTAATACATCCTTACCTTTGCTTCCATAATCGGACCTGACATGAGAAAGAAAAATTTACAGATGAAATCGCAAAATGAGAATCACATGGTTGCACCCACTTTCATTGAAAATAGCAAGAACAAATACATGTAGAGCTCTGATAATCATGTGTTCTGGGGGTTTGCTTTAATAATGTCCATTTTACAAGCTTTAAAAGACAGCATCAGCACATACCTGCAGTGCACTAGCAGCCGTTGGAAAACAATTTTGAAAAAAAAATCACAGCAAAAATCAGCTCTGGTATGGTGTATTTATACTAACCACTGTGTCAGCTTAGTCTGCTGTGCAAACCCTTCACGTGTGTTAAGGGTCTAAATGTGCAGCCTACTCATCATGCCTTGTGTACTGACGGCATACCTGCCAACCTTTGACAATAAAAAATCAGTATAAAAACTACGAAGGCGCCGAGCGGGTGTCCGGCCCGCTCCAACGGTAGGGACTCTTTGCATTTTCAGCATGTAAAAAAAAGCATTTCCCTACACTTTTTAAAGCAAATTTACCCTCATTACCACACCAGAGGATGACCTACCTGTAGAGCCTACATTTATATAATTTAATATCATTTGGCAATTAAAAATGAAAAAAAGTCTTTAAATATCACTTTTGTGACAAAAAAAAACCACCTAGTTTCATTGAGGTGTGATTTTTTTTCATTTCAAGCTATATCAGTCAGTCCGCAAGCCCTGAAAAAGTAGCTTCTTTTATCCAAGTGATATTCATGACAAGAGGGTTTTTGCATAGTTAATGAGCTTGGTGCGAACCAAAACACCTCTTTTTATTCGGCCATTGCTGCTCTAAATATTGACCAAATTTCATGTTTTTGGTATCTTTGTAAAGAAGAAGAATCATTCTTTTAGGTCATATGTTTGGATTTTTAAAAGAATGTTGTAATATAGGAAAAACTTTTGATCTAAAACATGAAACAAAATATTTTTTTTCATGCAACAAAAGTTGTTGTTTTCACACTTAATTTCTGTTTAGGCACAAATGATTTTTAAATCATGATAAAGCTGAAGATCTAAGCTTTAATATGATATAATTTTTATAAGAAGATGTGTTTTAGATGGGTCAGCAGCCAGCTTTTCATAGGCCAAGTACATTTTGCAGCTCAAAAACAAGAATACTGCGCTCTGATTGGTCATAGACCACACACCCACGCAAATTCCAATGTTCCCCACACTGGGCCTCTACAAGGTCACACTCACCATGTGGTAATCTCTTCAAATTACCCGCGCCTGTTTGTTTTGAAAACAGTATTCAGCCAATCAGAACTCTGGATTTTATGTTACTCAGAAATTTCAGAAATCTCGTCTTACATCTTGATGGAAATAACTGGCTGCTGACCCATCTAAAAGATGCCACATATCAAGAGTGACATTGTAAGAAAGTATAGAGTTTGAGCTTTCTGATGATATAAATAATGTTGGTGCCTAAAACACAAAATGTTGCACAATTTGCAAGTGAAAACAGAGGAAGAAAATTCTGTTTGATGCATCTTTTCAGGTAAAAAATTCACTTATTTATCAAAATATTTCATTCAAAAGAAATGACCAATATAAAAAGGTAACATTTACTCTTGCCCATGGTACAAAAATAATCAATATTACTCAAGGAGAAAGTGGTTAAATTCTTTGAGATAGAAAGTCTCACAATTCACGAGATTTTGCAGGGACATGAATTCAGCCACGAGAGGACTTGGATAAATCTTGCTCATTTGCTCATTAACACAGGGGCTTGCGGACTGACTGATATAGATTTAGCCTTAGGAATAATTTTTCTTGTTCACCAGAGCTCTCAAAAGCTTTAATTTTGAGTATGTTTTTGAAACGCCCTCTATTGTGGAAAGTGAGATTGCTGCAAGTCTTCATCTCCACAGATTCTCTTTTTAATTTGAAAAAATTAAAGAATTCAATTGAATTTTGGGCCAAGGCACATTTTTATGATGAATTTAGATCTAGGTTAAGCCTAACTTACTGTATTAAAAACTGACATGCCAAAAATCAAACATTTAATTTTATCCAGCCTATCATTATCAATATCATGCATCAAGAGAAAATAAGCCAAACATTGACAATCATATTCATGTTATTTCAACACACAGGAGTAACTGACTGAGGACAAAACCTAAATTGTATAAGTGCTTGTTGGTATAAATTAGTTAGCAAATTTTCAGCCATGACAAAAACGGAGCCGAAACTAACGGCTGCATTCGCCCAACCCGCACCCACACTGCACTTGAGGTGCGCCGATGAGGCTGAGGCTCAGCAACTCGGCGGGCGCTGGGAGTTTAGGCAAGCGAAGCAAGTAAAGATTTGGCGGTCAGCTCAGCTTGAGATCTAAAGTTGATAATCTCCTTTCTTCCTCAAAAATTTGACAATTATTCGAAAATAAAGTACAGATCAATGTTAAAATTGCGTAGGGATAGATCTAACTTAGAGCAACTTTGTCAGTGCGCGGACGGCCGGGCGGCGCGGGCCGGAGGTAGGTGGGTACGGTACCGGGTGTGCAGCGCAGCCGTTCGATCGGCAGCAGAAGCTCAGCAATATGCCACTGAAATCACCAACACACTCTAGACATAATTCACTACACATTCACTAACTCACTCCCACACCACAAAATTATCCGGCGACATGGGCAAAACCTCAAACAAAAGGTGATATTTTCTTACCTAAATCACCATATTTCGAGTCAAAAATATCCCCATCGGTAATTCTGAACATCGTAGTTAGGAAACAAGGGGTCTAAAAAGGTGAATTTTTCACGGTTTTTGCGATGTTCGTGGATTGTGAAAACATGTCCTCACTAAAAACTGGCACTTTCGCAAGCCGATGTCAGCCGCCATTTTTTCCCGGAAATCAACGCTAATATAATATAGCGCCATAAGTGCGGCCGTTGCGTGTACGCTCGTTATTTTCACATGCATTTGCAATGGAACTGCGCACTTCGCAGTGTTTGCGCGCCGTTTAAAGTCGCTCTCTGTGTAGCAAGCGCATTTGCGTAGCCGTGCGCTCCAGTCGTTTATGTGTTAGTCGCTTCTTACAGCCGTGCATGCGTTAGTCGCATCATACAGCCGTTTCAATAATTTCAACACTATATTGATTAACCCCAAAATCGGAATTTTGGTTTTAAAATTCGGAATTCGGAATGGAGGTTAAAAAATCGGTATAATTCCGCCAAAATCGGAATGGTTGGCAGGTATGTGACGGCCCTCTCGAAACAGCAAGTTTTGTATGTGCTAGTCTTTGCATGGAGACACACTTGTTGATCAAAGTTTCAATCAGGGTCTGTGCCTGCAGACTAGTGTCAGCTATGGGTGCTATGAGAGTAGACCTCAGTATGAAGAGAGATGGCAACCTTCTTTACAAAAAAAAAGTGTTCATAGAAGGAAAATGAGTATTCTTTTTTACAAAAGGAAGGGTGTTTTTTTTTCAATTTCCTTCATTGAAACAATCACCAGTCGGTAGCTCTCGTATGCTACATCAACAAGATGTGGTACGGGGTCAGAGCAATCTATACATCTGGTCACTGTCAAGGATCTTGCAGGCCCCGAACTGAGCATAGGCACTGCGGCTCCGTCTATTGAAACCACGTCATGCAATAGCTATGGATATACTCAATGATCAGAATGTAAAAAAAAAACATATTGCCTCTTTCATAGCAAAAGAGAAACAATTATGCCCAAAAAGGAACATTTTATGCAAATAAAGGGAACAATGTATTCATAGCAAAGAGAGCAAAGATGCAAAATAAGGAATGACTTATTCATAAAACAGCAACCCCCCCCCCCCCAGGATTGGTTGGCACCTCTTAGTCTGCATGCTCAGACCCTGAGTAAAACTTGGTTCAACAAGTGGGTGTCCAAGCAAAGACTAGCACATAACCTGAGCGAGAGGGCCTTCAGTACACAAGGCATTATAGGCTGCGCACTCAGACCCTTCACTCGAGCGAAGGGTTTGCCCAGCAGACTAGGCATCTCTATAAGATTAAAAAGACGAGGGTCAAAGGTCAAATCATTACCTGATTCCTCCCCAGTCACCACGACATCCATCTCATTGTCCTCTTCCAGTGTACCGTTCATGTGAAGGTTGTTGTGGTGGTGGCTGTGGTGCATGTGGTGGATCTTGTTGTTGCTGTTGTTGATGTGGTTCATATCGGAGAAGTTGATGGGGCTGGCGGTGCCTACCGAGCTGGCGCAGGTGCTGGTGCCATCCCCCAAGAGGTGGTTGCTGACCACTTGCGCTCGGTTCGGATCTTGCTCCTCGAAATGGGCGGTCAACTGTTTTAAAAAAGAAAAAATACACAAGGATAATGAATAAATTTTATTATTTTCAGATGATTTACAATTTAGCATTTCTGAATTCTTTTCATCTTTAATTTGAAATGATCCATAAAAACATACATGTATAAATCATTGAATTGAATAAAAAGAAAATGTGAGTAGTCGTTACAATTAAAAGAAATGCGGCAAAATCGCATATCGTTACACTAAAAAGTTACTGCAAAAATGCAGATAAAGTTAAACTCAAAATGTCATGCGGCTGACAAACTGTCTGCTTTACTTCAGGGTTCATTTTTGCTACATTTTTATTTTTGCTTTGTAGCAAAGATGTCCTCAAAGAATATTATACTAATGAGTGCCTATATCAAAATAAGTTTTGGATGTATGCAATAAAACTTAATTTACAGAAGTCAGAAATATGAGTGTAAATAAACTGAATTGAATGAAGAAAAGTAAAATCATACGAAACTGTTGATAAGGAAATATTAATATTACCGGTATATCTCAAAGTATGCCGGGGTGGTTTACAAATAACAATTTTCAAATCCCTTTCAGGACCTGTGTGTAACTTCTACCTCTAATTTGCTAAATAACATCAACATGTTTCTATTTCTAGGCTAGGGGCTTGGGAGAAACGATGTGATGACACAGTAAATTACTGCGAAGTTGAAAGACGCTAGTAGCTATTTCTGGCATCGCTCTCTATTCATTGCCTCTCAAAATAATACCCTTATCAAGTAGGTTGATCAGATAGGGAGCTGTTCACACTTTGCTACAATGCAAATCTGTTCACATTTGAAGAATAAGACTGATCTGCAGCAATATAAAGGTGCAATCAGGTACATAAATGGATTATTATTCTTAAAGGAGAATGAAACTCTTGGAGCAAGTTAGCTTTTGTGAAAGCAGAAAAATCAAAGAATAAGATCAACAAAACTTTGAGTAAAATAGGACTAGCAATAAAAGAGTTATGAGCATTTGAATGTCGAGATCACTAATGCTATGGAGATCCTCCCATCGGCAATGCGACCAAGATCTGTGATGTCACACACGTACAACTCTCCCATTTGGACACTGAAAATATACCCCAAAACATATCTTTTTGCTCATTCTAATCATATGACAAACGATTCATCAATGATATAATGTTGTGAAACCTCTGTACTTGTCATCTCATAAAAAGAACACCTCACCTTGTGATAGACTCTATAAAAGTGAGAATATACGTGAAATAAGTACTAAAGTAATGAGGGAGTTGTACGTGTGTGATATCACAGATCTTGGTCGCATTGCCGATGGGAGGATCTACATGGCACTAGTGATCTCAATATTCAAATGCTCATAAC
Source organism: Lytechinus pictus (assembly GCF_037042905.1). Classification (NCBI taxonomy): domain Eukaryota; kingdom Metazoa; phylum Echinodermata; class Echinoidea; order Temnopleuroida; family Toxopneustidae; genus Lytechinus; species Lytechinus pictus. The sequence goes on along the minus strand of NC_087257.1, from coordinate 9,705,810 downwards.
TTTCTTATTATTCATTCAATCTTCCTCAAACTTTCAACAATATGTTTCTTTGATTTTTCTTTTTGATATGGATTCAGCTGGTTTCAAGGGTTTCATTCTCCTTTAAGGCCAGACAGAGTTTTGAGTCCAAGCCGGAATGCCAGCTCAACCCTCTTTGGTCAAGGAGCAGGAGTTTGTATCTCTTCACTTTGCCGCTCCTCACCCAGGAGATGTATGCATTCATTCATCATGTTCATATCAAATCAAGCCCTCTACACCAATTGTGTATTCCATAACCAAATCATGAAAAGATATCTTCTAATAAATGAGTACATTTTAAACACAAAAAGCAGGTAAGTAGGCAAAAGTGGGAAAATTACACTATGTATTGGATGAGAAGCTTGTATATATATATATATATATATATATAAACATGGACGATTTGATCATTGGATTTATACATATGTACAAAAAAATATACATACAGTATGACTGTTTCCAATTTTTATAATCCCTAACATTTCAAAACAATAAATTCATCTGCCATGAAGAATAGACACATAGTGAGAGACAGACAGTATGAAGATTTTTTATTTTTTAATTTTATCGAAAACTAGCTCCAGACATCACATGCCTGGAGCAATATTCCACGATGGACCTATATACATGTACGCAGGTTATAATTAGCACACATCTTCCCCTCTTTCTCACTCAATTATCGCACGCACCACCTGCATTTTTGCCACCACATAATTTAAACACTTTTTCAGAGGCAAGTATTATTAAAGCAACCGGCATCATTTTTTTTCATCTTGACAATTACACTGCATGGTCCGTATTCTGAATTAGGGTTTAATGTTAACCCTGGTCGAAAGTTGTATTTTAACCGGGGCTAGTCATCTGTGACACAAATATTCATTAATACTTAATAAAGGTCAAGTCCACCCCAGGAAAATGCTGACATGAATAAATGGAGAAAAATCAAACTAGCATAGTGCTGAAAATTTCATCAAAATCGGATGTAAAATAAGAAAGTTATGACATTTTAAAGTTTTGCTTATTTTTCACAAAACAGTCATATGCACAACTAGGTGAGTCAGTCGATGATGTCCATCACTCACTATTTCTTTTGCTTTTTATTGTTTGAATTATACAATATTTCATATTTTATAGATTAGACAACGAGGAGCAACATGACTGAACCATATAGTATTAGACAATGCTAATTCCACATGTTCAGGGAGGAATTAATCGTTGTATCACTTGACAATGAGGAGAAAATTAGAATATTTCATATTTCATATAATAAAATACAAAAGAAATAGTGAGTGGATGACGTCATAGTCTCCTCATTTGCATACCAGCCAGGATGTGCATATAACTGTTCTGTGAAATTAAGCGAAACTTTAAAATGCCATAACTTTCTTATTTTACATCCGAATTTGATGAAATTTTCAGTGTTATTCTTGTTGGATTTTTCTCTTTTTATTCAAATCAACTTATTGTTGGGGTGGACTTGTCCTTTAATAACAGAAGGTTGGTTCTCAAGTCATTCATAACTGTCTCAGAAAGATAAATGAATTACGCTTCCTCACCAATAATGTCATGTATGCGGATTGAACTCAAGAGTAAACATTCGAAACACACAATATAGGGACAGTGATTTCCGTTTACCAGTATTAATCAAAATGGAAAATCTATTCTGGTTTTAATATTTTTTATAAGAAAGTACACAGAATTTACCTTTGTTAAAACAGAATTCATTTTTGTTGTGTACAATTTCTACTTGTATGACAAAAGATTTAGATCAAGTTTTAAACATAAATTACATACAAACTTTCAGAAAAAAATATTAATGTAATGTAAACAAAACTGGCATTTTCACATCCCATAATTTTAGCAGTCACGTTACAACATGACCTATTATTAAATTGGACTTCAGAACACACGCCTACGTATGTGTTTTCTTTAAAGGCCTATAGGATCAGTAGTCTCCATACTGTATTAGAGGAAAAAAGAATGTCTTTCAAGCGCGCTTGAACAGGTCAACAGAAGATGGAGCAAATTACAAAAACAATGCATTCACTCATCATCCACTACACTGGGAGTCTTAAGGGAACTGGTATCAAATATTTTGAAGAATTTCTCTCTCCTATCATCAAAGAAAGGCGGCGATGATGGAAAGTTGGGTTTAAAAATGTCTTCCAAACTGTGCAGGAGGTAAAGGGTTCCATGACATTTGCTCCGGCGACAATTGCTCTGCTGCAAATTCCACACACTACTGAAATGGCCAACTTCACCCTTGGATTTAACACTATAATCTAACCTAAACCTAACATAAAACCATATTGCAACCCTAAAACCTATATCTTATGACGAAATAAAGTCCGGAGCAAACGTCATGTCACGAGGTAAAGAGCATTGAAGCTCATCTATTTAGACCTTTTTGCAGGATATTTACACTGCAAAAACACCGTGTTAATTTAACACCAGCTTCGAATCTATATAGGAAAACACCAGAGGTGTTGAAACAACACCGGTATGGCTTTAAGCTACAGTAAAACCAGATAGGCATTTAAACAATGCCAATCAGTGTTTAATAAACCAAAATGTCAAGATTTCCTCACCCAAAAACAAAACCAGTGACATTATATCAGTGATGTCATCAATGATGCCAGAGGATTTTTGATATCTCAGTGTTGGTCCTGACCCCAAAGACCTCGTGTTTAATCAATATAATCAAAGATTTTTCTTCTCCCGAGTATTGTCTGGTGACAAACTTCTACACAAAGTCTTATAAATGGGGGCAAGCAGGGAAAAACTTACACAGGGGCTCGGGGCAATTTCACCCCCAAAATGCTTGTAAAAAAATATTAAAAAACTGGAAATTTTTTTAAAGAGCCATGGAAAATCCCCATTCACCACAATGTTATTCAATGATGCAGGTTTAGGCAGTTGGTTGTAAAAAAAAGGCCCCCAAAACTAAAATATTATTTTTTGCCGGGGGGGGGGGGGGTCGAGATCTATCAGGCAGCTTCACATAAGTCTGAGGAATAGACCGACAATTACAGACTGCATTTTATCACGGACCTTAGTAGCTTCATAATTTTACAAAAGACAACATTACGCACAATCTTTCACATCCTACTTGGCATAGTAGATTCTCAGGAAATTTCATCAAACTTTTAAAAGTAGGAAAACAGAGAAAAACATTGGTGAAGGTTTGATGAAAAGCCATCAAAGATTAAGAGAGTTTTTCTTTTCCATTTTGGTTTTGTGAAGTCATACATCTAAAACGAGCAGCTCCTCCATATATGATATAAATTTTTTTAATACAATTTTCCCAGAAAATTGATAGTGATTTTATTTGTGAAGGGGACATCATCAAAGACATCATTTCTTACCTCCTTGGCCCCTTCCGTCAGAAAATATCTAATTCACCATGTTCCAATGAATTATTGGAATTCATGATATTTACATTACATAATATATGAGGGAACTGCTCGCATATGACGTCAAAAATCAAAAACCTTACAAAAATCATAACTCTGTGATTTTAATAAAACCAACTTTTCATCAGGGTGAACTTCCCCTTTTTAATATTTGTTATGCCCTACATTTTACAACAACATTATTACATCTGCAAGCAGTTAAGAAATGGTTTTCAGAAAAAAAACCTGTAGATTGTTCAAGATGATTTGTACTCTTTTCAGGTGTGTATATTTTGGTAAGAAACTGGAATGACAGCTTTGTTCAATCAAATCTCAATTATTTACCTCGGGGCATTATCTGTATCATGACTGATCCTTACAAGACCATGAAGGTATGTACTATACAGCTCTTCGACCTGGGCGGGGGGGGGGGGGGGGGGTTCACGAAGCAGCTCTAAGTTACGAGTGACTACATGAAGAACTGGTGTTCCTTTCCTGAGGTAAATTATGCGCACCAAATTTTCATTGGTGTGGATTTTATATAGCGCCTAAGTAGAAAGGATCACCAGTCGCTTGTAAAGTCGCTCGTTACTTGCGAACAGCTTTATGAAACACCCACCAGGTAACACTGAGCAATAATGATTGATCGGGTGGGTGTTTCATAAAGCTGTTCGTAAGTTAAGAGCGACTTTAAGAACGACTGTTGATCCCTTCTTGCGGTAAGTGGTATATTGAATCGTCGATGGTTTAGCGCGTAAGAAAGGATCACCAGTCGTTCTTAAACTTACGAACAGCTTTATGAAACGGCCCCAAAAGGCCAGTTGTACATGTAGAACGAGTTGCAATCATACACAACTCTAAAATAGTTTAAATCATTTGTAACCTCTGAATCCAACCAATCAAAAGCGCGCATTCGGGACTTACATGTAGGCTTGAAGTTGATATTTCATTAAGTTGCGTTTAATTGCAACTCTTTGTGCGACCGGACCCTTGATGATTTTCACAATCGACTATGTACACAATCGATGCAATAGATTGTGTGGAGGCATGATGGTCCAGTGGTTACGACTCTCGTCTTGCAATCAGAGGGACGTGGGTCCGAATCCCAGTCATTACTCTGCAGGCACAGACCCTGATTGAAACTTTGATCAGCAAGTGTGTCTCCACCCAAAGACTAGCACATACAAAACTTGCTGTTTCAATTCAGGGCTTTCAGTACTCAGGGCATGAGTAGGCTGCACATTTAGACCCTACACTCGAGCGAAGGGTTTGCACAGCAGACTACCCAGTCATGGTGTGTTTTCCTTCAGCAAGAAATTTATCCACATTGTGCTGCACTCGACCCAGGTGAGGTGAATGGGTACCTGACAGGATTAATTCCGTGAATGCACCGTCTTTCTGGGACTGCCATATTTCAAACAGGGGTACATGTACTCTTATACCCCTTTCATAGTGCCCTCTTCATTTTTCACCGGCGAACTTCTCCGCCTCGCATTCCTCACTTCCCCGGCGAAGAAAAAAATGTACCCTTTTGCACTGACATTTCTTCCCCGGCGAAAGTCAACGGGCGATTGCAGAACAAACGAAAGAAAATTGTAAACATTACTTCTAACCTATTACAAAAAGGTATCAAAAAAATTAATTACAACATATTTTGGAAGTATTACGATAAAAACAAACAATATCACCTTGTTTTTATATCTTAGCGCATTTTATACATGTAAAAAGTGCTTTTTAATAAATATTGTTAGTTAAAAAAAAAAAAATTTCGAGGGTATCTACTTGGCCATAGCATTCAGCTGAGCTTGCAACTATCGCGCGCGGAATCTCGGTGCAGGGGACTTTGGGAGAGAAAAAAATTGACCTCTGACGTCATTAAAGAGGAGAAGTTCTCCGGTTTGCTTTCATACTGGCCTTTTCACCGGCGAACTTCACCGGTGAAACAGTTTCGCCGGCGAAGTTCTCCACCTCTAGAGGTGGAGAAGTTCACCGGCGAACTTCACCGGTGAAGTTCTCCTGTGTACCTTTCATACTGGACACTTTCCCCTTCGCTGGCGAACTTCGCCGGTGAAGTTCGCCGGTGAAAGGCGCAATATGAAAGGGGTATTAGTTGAAAGTAGGAATATCAACCAAAAGATTACACTTTGTTCATACTCCTATTTCTGTGTATGGGTAGGCCTTTAACAGACTATTGGTCAGCTATTTTTTCACTGAGGAAATCTGTTTATAGTTACAACTGAAATACAGTAGTGTATCCGACGATATGTTATTTTACTTCTAATACTGTTGACTTTATGCAAATATTTTAATGCTTTCTAAATAAGAATTGCCTAAATAATGCTATTTACAAAATGTAGTCTTTATAAAATATAAGTAAATACCTCCTTCCGCAAAATAGTGCTCATCCTCTTCCCCCTTCACTGTAATAATTCATATATGGAAAGTGCATACCAATAATAGGATCAAGCTATATTACTACCATGCAACTATAAGTTGCACAGAAAGCTGCGCCAATTTACAGTATGGTCATTTGAATTATTCCAATTATTCAAGCACTAAGTCAATTGCCTTCCAGCGCAGGTGGATCGCCGCCCGAGTTACCCTACAGCGGCTGCGTGTGCCCTTTCATTCAATTGTGTTGGCTATGATCAGGGGAAGACTTGGCAGTACCGGTATGTAATATTCATTGCATTCGTGCAACGCCAGCCTATATATTACCCATGGAGAGCTTGCATGATTGATTCACTAGCTTGTAACAGCAACAATCTACAACGTGTAGATCCTGTATAAGCTGCTAAGTAATTTATCTGATTTTCAGGGCTGAATAGCTGATGTGTCTCCAGGGTTTTGCATAATTTTCAAGCAATGTTTCAAGGAAGCGTTGAAGAGGACCTGGAGCTTTGGATACAAGGGTTTTTTAGGCGGGCATAGTTATTTACCCATCATTCTATGAGATTTGAATTGAGACATCTCAGACAAACTGACAGCAAATAATGATTTTAACATCCATGAAAAAAATCAGGGATTATCATGAAGCAAATCTGTAATTTGTATTGAATGAAAAAAATGAATATGAAAATTTGTATTTTATTATTCGAAATAGAAATCTGAGAATAGAAATATTCTGAAAATTGATTTTGCCCAATTGATTGTGACGTGGGACCGGCAGCCACTGTACCACTTCAGATAGACAAGGCTCTATCCCTTAAATGTTGAACGCCAAACAGGGTAGCAGCAACTCCCACCTTTTTACGTCTTTTGGTCCGACGCTGCCGGGGTTTGAACCCCCTTACTACCGATTGTAATACGGACGGTCTACCAACTGAGCCAACACACCGGTTTCTTCATGAGTGGGTAAATAGCAATACACTCTCCCTATTAAGATGATCCCTTTCATTAATTCATGGGTACAGTCTACATGTACATGCCACAAATAACGGGCAAACTGTTTCCCCCCCCCCAAAAAAAAAAAAATGGATTTGAAATATAAGGGCAAGGACCTGGGGCCCGTTAAATAAAGGACTTGCAACTGCTGTAACTGTGCCATTATGGCAACTACCATGGGAACCTTGATTCTGATTGGCTGATGAGCCCTGTTACCATGGTAGTTGTCATAATGGCAAAGTCACAACAGTTGTAAGTCCTTTATGAAACGGGCCCCAGATTAGTCCACAAGCAAATCTTTTTATTTTCGGGGGACTACATGTACTTGGGAATCTAGTGTCACCAAGATGCTACAAAAACTAAAGTGGGACACACTGAAAGTCCGCAGAAGTAAGGCTAGACTGACAACCTTGTACAAAGAGACACATGGATTTGTACCCTCCAACATATCAGCCCACCTTCAATCTCAAAACCCAACCAGTTGTAGATATCGAACCAGACAAAAGGGAACTCTCAAATACAACATTATAATATAAGATCAAATAAAGAATGCTACCGACACTCCCTGTATCCCAAGACCATCCCAGAATGGAACCTTTTTGGTGAGGATATCAGAAATTCTAAAGATGTAGGAGTATTCAAACTCAAACTTGAAAGTTTGGACATAAACACCCTCGTCTCAAAAGCACACTACCAAAATTAACTGTGTTTAGCGCTTGACCCCTAAACCCAAACGTGCGCGACAACCAGATGCTGGTGATTGTACTTCAACGGACAGATACAGATACAGAGATACTTGTATATGTATGTACTTTTCAAGAATTACCGGTACTGCCTTAATTTGCAACATTGGATAAGCTTTACATTGAAACGAATGGGAGATTTCCAGGGCTCCTTATTCAAGTTCGAAGGGTTCTTTCGAGCATTTCGGGGGCCAAGTTGTCCCTAGCCTCCGTGTATTTTTTCCTTGTCAAACGTCCACACTACACTTGACCTCAGTAAATAACGTGGAATCTGCTTGCTTTATAGCTAGCAGTTACCATGGCAATATTCTGCACTATTCCCTTGCTGTACTCGTTAAAATATAGGGCAGATTATTTCGGAACTAATCAACACAATTTTTAATGCCTGGTTGACACTTTTCTGATTCTGACCATTTGATGGTGAATTGATGAAAGGGTTTATACAGAATTCAGAAATTGTAGTGTCTGCATTTGTGACAAGGTCTTAAAGGGGGAGTTCAACCTAAAGAAAAGTTTGTTGTAAAAATAGCAGAAAAAAATATTTAAAAAATTGGTGAAGGTTTGAGGAAAATCTATTAAAGATTAAGAGAGTTATTAGAATTTTAAGTTTTGGATTTGTGATGTCATATACATACATGTACAAAAGCTGTCCCATATATTAATGCGTATTGTAAGTTTCATTTTTTTAATGATTCAAGATGACTAAAAAAATTCTTTGTCTGTTGCATGTACTACTGAAGGTACAATAAAACCCATTTTCAATTTTCTTGAGAAAATGATATTTCAATAAAAAAAATTTAATTCATGATACATGGGAACAAAGACAATACACACATTCCACTTTATGTCATTCAAGGCATCTTCAATATTCTGTTGATAATTTGACATCAGTTAGGCTTGTTTACTCGCCTTTTTTACTCTAGAATCATGATTTGAAACAGATTTTATAGAAATATGTTTTTAAAGATGTAATGAAAAGTAAAATTCCCTGATCACTACAATGAATTTAAACCCCTTTCATTCTCCACTTTAATGAGGTCAGAGGTCAAAATTCATATCCCCGAAATCCCCTGAAGAAAGCGGATGGTCAATCAATCCATACAGTCAAATACCCTCGAACATACAGTTTCCTTTTTATACTATACAATATTTATTATGAAAGTGTCTTTTACATGTTAAAAATGCACTGAAAATATCAGAATACACAGATTTTTTTACATTTTGTTCTAAAAAAGTATTTCTTAAATGTGTTGTAATTCAAACTTTTTGACACTTTTACTACATTGTAACTGATAAGAAGTAATGTATACAATTTTCTTTTCGTTCGTTGTGCATGTGCCAAGCTTGTTCAGCTAGGGCCATTGGAGTAACATTGTATGCTATATTGCGATATTGGAAAATTTAAAAAAATGCGCCTTCATTGACCCTGGTCTGCACTTACTTCCACCCAAGTAAGTCGCCCGTTGACTTTCGCCAGGGAAGAGACGTCAGTGCGGAAGGGCACATATTTCTCTTCTCCCGGGAAGTGAGGAATGCGCGCCGGAGAAGTTCGCCGGGGAAAAAGGAAGAGGCCAATATGAAAGGGGGTATTAGAAAAGTTCCTGTGATGTGTAAATGGGCCTGGTTTTGACTTTGGTGTACTATTATGCTTTTCACACTGCATTTCCTTAACCCCATACTAATACTATCCTTAACCCCGGACTATCCTTAACCCCATACTATCTTTTTTTTTATTCACTGTCTTTCTTAACCCCATACAATTTGCTTACATGTAGCTGGGGTTAACGCCTTAACCCCGGGCAATCACACAGCTCATGAATATTGATGTTTTACCATACAGAGGGCGATTAACGTGCAATTTCGACTTCTGTGATTGGCTAATGCTTTAGCCCCACTTTTCCTTAGCCCTGTTTCGTTTCACACTGCATCTCTTAGCACCGCAATAGTGGTGCTAGCACCACAATAAGCCGGCTAACCCTGCTTTTTTGCAGGGCCAGATAGTACCATACTATTTTCCGTGCTAGCCCACTTTGCCAAAATGAGGTGTGAAACGAAGCGGGCTAAGCTTAACTCTGGGAAATTGGTGGGGCCCCCCCTTAGCCCCACCAATTTCCTGGGGTTAAGGGAAAAAGTGCAGTGTGAAAAGCATATATGAAAGGAAACGGGACTCCATCTCCCCTTCAAGGCAAAAGCTGTGGTTGTTTGGGGAGTGCATCCATGCACAATGCACTGTTTACAATTTAATGTGTTTACAAATGACTTGGTTTGTATACCTCCACTACTGATATGTTAATGGCCATCTGCTATGCTATCTTATCTGTTTTCTTGTCCAAACACACACACCCACAGGAGGACATTTTCTTTCCAAGTTTATTTTCTCTGGAGAACTCTCATGTAACCTTAACAGGAAAACCGCTGACTTGGCTTGCTTAGCCTTGCTACTTCCAAGGTATCTCTGTTTTATTATAAATTCTCACAAAATCATGTAATAGAAAACCACAATATTTTAAAGGTTAGAATGGAAATTACATTCTATGGTTCTCTTTTAAGTTTTAAATTTGACTCAAGCATGTGTACATGTACATGTATGTATTCTTACAAAAAAAATTTTCAAAGTCCATCATATCTGTGTTTGTATCTCCATCACCACATATTCTACACATCTACCAGTGTCAGGAAAATTCCTTAAAAGGAGGAATGTTCCCACAAAATCTTGCACAGATACTTGACACAGGTTCTAGCAAATTTCATTGATGATTTCTCTTTTTTAGCCTCTAATATCTATTAAAAAAAATGACCTTGAGTGATTTAAATGCACATATGAAAGCAACAATTTTTTATGATCACAAGCATCCACAGACACTTCAAAACTGTAAGAAAAAAATCAACACTAACAAGCACTTTAAAGGGATGGTCCGGGCTGAAAATATTTATATCTTAATAGTTAGAGTAGAATTCACTGAACAAAATACCGAACATTTCATCAAAATCGGATAACAAATAATAAAGTTTTTGAAGTTTAAAGTTTAGCAATATTTTGTGAAAACAGTTGTCATGAATATTCATTTGGTCGGCTGATGATGTCACATCCTCACTTTCTGTTTTCTTATGCTATTACATTACATGTACATAAAATAATAAATTTTTCATTATTTCATACTTGTGTGAATAATATATGTCTCCCTTATAATGAAATAAGTTGCAGCAATAAATATCTAATGCACTAAATCAGTTGTCAATCAAATTTTTCTAGTTCTTGGAGGAAAAAATTTGAATAAACCTAATTTCATATAATAAATTACAAAAGAACAAGTGGAGATGTGACATCATCAGCCCACCTAATGAATATTCATGACGACTGTTTTCACAAAATATTGCTAAACTTTAAAATTAAATAACTTTGTTATTTGTTATCCGATTTTGATGAAATTTTCAGCATTTTGCTCAGTGAATTCTACTGTATTTATTAAGCTATAATTACTTTCAGCCCGGACCATCCCCTTAACACACATCCAATGTCTTTATAATGTGTGGTGGGAGGTTTGTGGTTGAAACTGTTTTGAAGATGGAAGACTGAAGGTGTAAACATGAACTGTGGTTTTTCTTTCTGGTTAAGTGTCCTCCAAGATGATGAAGGATCTAGACCATGGCTGAATGTGGGTTTATAAAAAAATCTTACACCTTCAATTGTGAGTACATAAACGTACAAGGAGGCCTGTATGTAGTGTGCATACATGTACATATAGGCCTATGTCAATCAATGTATATATGGCAATCAAAGTATGATTGATCGATCTTAAAATTCAAACAACCAACAAAAATTAAGATTACAAAATGCAATTACATGCCAGGAAAAGGCAAAAACATTCACTTCAAATTAATCTGTCTACCAATATCATGGTAAAACTACAGGTAACCTTGACAGAGTCAAATCGATTGCACTGACTACATGTACATGTACGATGTAAAATCAATCGTAAAAAGCAAGCATGCAAATTAATTACTAACCTTTGTGTTACATGTACATGACCCTGGTCTAAGAAATTGATTCTACATTCCATCTTTACAACAAGGTGAACTTTATATTCAAGATTACCTGCAGGACTTTAAATGTACAGGTACATGTATTTCAGTATGGAATACTTGTCTCTTGTATAAAATTTGTGAACATACTGATCTTGAGTTTTTAACTTTTGTACTACGTACATAGGGACAGTGATTTTCCATTTTACCGGTAAAAAATAAAATGGAAATTCCGTTTGGGGCTTATATACTTTTCATGTAAAAATTCATGGAATTCACCTTTGCATAACGGAATTCAGGTTTTGCTGTGAACATTTTCAGTGACAAAACAGAATTTCCATTTTTAGATCAAGTTGAAACGGAATTACAGATGTTCAGAAATGGAAAAGACAATTTTTTTTAAACGGAAATCACTGTCTCTACGTACATGTACGCATGTACACTAACGAGCACTGCACTGCATTTTCGACTTCCAATCTCAAGAAATGCCACAACCTTACCGCTGAAATGATGAAGAGGAGTGAAGAAAAGTTTGGATCGCCTAAAGCTATGAGGGTGTGTAGTCTTGGCAGGAGTCAAGAAGGTGTAATGAAGTGAAACAACTTGTCAGATTCTTGAAGTATTTGTTTACAAACGAGGACAAGGATGCCATACCGGCATGGGCAGGGCGCTGGAGAAGTGGGTGTTTAACGGGTCAACAGAAAGCCTCTCCTGCTATTCCCGACCTGATGACAGAACTCCAACAATGTGTATCCAAATATTTTGGACACAACAACCACATCGAAAGTTTTCAAACTGCCCTTTGAAGTTCGATTACTGATCAGGCAAGTTGTAGGCTACCGTTCAGAGCAACCTTGTGACAATTTGCAATGTAGACTCAACTAGCGGCATATTTCATTGATGAAGATCACAATCCCAAGTCAACTTAGGATTTTTTGCAAAATAATGAGATATTTCAATTTCACAAATAATCCAGCAAATTTCCCTAGTGAATATATGCATTTAGAGACACTGCTTGGGATAATTTATTCATGGTTACAATCTTACCTGTAACAGGCTAAACATGGAACATAAATAAGCATGTTCAGCAGTCCAAAGTCAAGGTCTATATCAAACAAATCTCCCCCCCCCCCCCGCTTCCCCAATATAATATTAATTTTGATTTTTTAACTAATTCATTTTTCGCTTCTTTCCACTGAATTCAATACATAAAAAAATTTTGTCTCTTTTTTTTTTGCCCTACATGTATTGCCCTAAACTGTTCAATGCTCTGGCCTCCAACATGAAGAACTTGATTGACTTGAATGACAGGAAAGCGCATGCATTATGCAACTGTTGTGGTAATTGTAAACTGGTGATTCAAACTTCAGACGAAAGAACAGGAAGAAAATGTCAAATCATCACATTCATAGCCACTTCTCTCCCCAGTGCCAATTGACACTTGACAGATTCAGCTAAATAACTAATTGGACACAGTTTGGTGTTGATTGGTTGAAGGTCACCTCAGGTCAAAGGTTAAACTTTGAATCCCACCTTCCAGGATCATATATCTATACACCTCAGGCGAGATTAAATATCTCAAAATCATCAAGCACTGCGGTTTTGAAGTGTTTCCATACTCAAGATGGAAATCAAATTCCACTGATTTGATCTGTGTAGAAAAAAAGATGTAGGCCTATAAACCTACACAAAATCCAATTTCACATGCTCCTTCAAAAATTGTCAAATTTCTATACATGCTTCAGTGGCATTTTTTCACAGTTCATACAACTTTCTTTTTTATATTGACAATAATAATAGGCTTTTTGGACCAACATCTATCAAGATATAATCAATTGTGAGGCGCATTACTGCGGCTCTAACTCGAGCTAGCCATTTCAAGCACTTGTTCATTCACAGCAAAACTGTGGTATTAACCAGTGTCCATAGAGGACCACACCTGTTATTTTAATCTGGTATTAAATTAACAGTGTTATTAGTATTACAACACATTTGGTTGTTACATTTACACTCTCTGGTGTTATGTTCAATATCTACATGTAGGTTGTAATTTTAACACCCCAGGGTGTGGTCCTCAAGAGACACCAACCAATGTCATTTTAAAACCACAGTTTTTACAGTTTTTAAGGAATTACACGTACTGGTACATGTAATCCTGCCAGGTATAAACTATAGGGGCTGCACCATCACCTCACCTGGGTTGAGTGCAGCACAATTTGGATTAATGTCTTGCTGAAGGAATACACACCATCTGCTATTTCAAAAGCTCTATTATCTTCTTGCGCTTGGAACTTTTTGAGCAATTATCATTATACCCATCAAGTTAACCCTGCTTTGGCCTGCCCTACATATTTCGGTTCATTTTCATCCACTTACCACTGAATTTATTGTGTTTGCCGGTCTATGGTACCGTACGTAGGTCCCCTATCTGATTTCATCTGTATAGTAGTAGTTAGGTTCTCATAAACCAAATTTGATAAAGAATTATTACAGATATTTTTGTCAATAACCCGGATTTACTCGAATAGATGCCATGATAGCCTAAAAGGGAGCGTTGCCGAAGACAGAATTATATCCATTTTGATTGCCCCAATTCGTCAAGATTTAAATCATCCATTCATGCTACACAGATATGACAGAGAACGCTTGACAGTAAAATGAGGAGAGAAAAATCACAATCGGCAAATTTACGGTCGTAATATGAAAGGTCATTGCATTCTTAGGGAATTGATTTCAAGGCCGAATCTCTCAACTTCAAATTAGAAGTTGAAACATGTTTTGGGGGCGAGGCATGAAAAAGGAGTTTCAGGCTTAACCCACATATGAAAGAACATGTCACAACAGTGATAACAAGACATGCATTCCACTGAAAGAAAAAAAAAAGGTTGCTCTTAAAAGATAAAATGCCAGTTGTAGTAACGATTTCAAAATTAGTGATTACTAATCACAACATTCCTTCCAGCCGGATATACATGTATGGCCTTCTTTTTCAAGCAATAATATTACACTGTCCCACGTGTGCTTTCATGTATCTGTGTTGGCAATCTACAGTTTGATGTTTTTCAGCTTTAGATTTCATGTTTTCAAAAAGTTCAGTTTTTATACTGTACCAGATCCCTTTCTACGATGATATAATGACAATTAACCTTGGATTTACAGACTTTCTCATGAAATGAGCATTTACTGCAAGGTTCTCGAAACACACTCGTTTATCTTTAAATATAAATATTTAAAGGACAAGTCCACACCAACAAAAAGTTGATTTGAATAAAAAAAGAAAAATCCAACAAGAATAACACTGAAAATTTCATCAAAATCGAATGTAAAATAAGAAGGTTATGACATTTTAGATTTTGCTTTATTTAAAAAAAACAGTTATATGCACATCCTGGTGGGTATGCAAATGAGGAGACTGATGACGTCATCCACTCACTATTTCTTTTGTATTTTATTATATGAAATAGGGAATATTCTAATTTTCTCCTCATTGTCCTGTGAAACAAAGTTTTATTCCTCCCTGAACATGGGGTATTACCATTGTTATAACACTTTATGGTTCAGTTAAGTTGGTCCTTGCTGTTAAATTGGTAAAAAAATTGAAATATTGTATAATTCAAACAAAAAAAAATATATTGAGTGATGGACATCATCGACTCTCTTTAATATTTGCATGCCACTGAGTTGTGCATATAACTTTTTTGAGAAATATAAGTGAAATTTTAGAACGTCATAACTTTCTTATTTTACATCCGATTTTTATCAAATTTTCATTATTATGCCTGTTTGATTTTTCTCTATATATTCAAATCAAAATTTTTCTGGGGTGGACTTGACCTTTATATATAAATATTTAAATAAAAATATCTGAAGTAAATTGGGAGGACTTGTTCATCCACACATGAACCAGCTGAAGTCGTGGTTGTAATGAGCTGGCAAACAATATTAATAATAATAATAGCCAATTTTTTATAGCGCTTTTCCCAGAATGGCTCAAAGCACGTTACAGCATTTTATTACCCCGCTCATTGGATTCATTTCAATCCCGCACAAAATGTGCACAATTTCCACACCCTGGGGAGCATTCATCGCAGCCTCATTATGGCGCTGGCAAATTCAAACATACACAATATCTTTCGCATCCTACCGGGTACCAATTTAGCACCTGGGTCGAGAGTGGCAAAGTGTGGATTAACGCCTTGCCAAAGGACGCTAGAACGCGGTGGGATTCGAACACACGACCCTCTGTTTACAAGGCGAGAGTCAGAACCACTACACCACGGCTCTTCCAAAACCTATCCTCCAATTAGCCGCCTAAGAGTAATGCGGATAATTCAATAAAAATTGCGTTCACAAACTATAAAAATTGCGTTCACAAACTCCAAAAATTATCCGCATTATTTTTACGAGCGCCCGTCCTGAAAAAGGTGGATAATTGTCATGACAACTGGACACGCCCCCTCCGATGCGGTTGTGTTGAAAAAGGGTGACCTTGTGACCGCACCATGACAATTATCCGCATTATTTGGAAATACGTTCATAAACTCAAAATCTTGTCCCGATGCCGCTATTATGCGGATAATAGCAGCATCAGAATAATGCGGATAACTCTTGTCCTCCTCTGATTTTACGACCACATTATGCTGCTATTAGTCGCATAATTGGGTTTTATTGGGTTTATGAAAGGGGTATTACATTCCTGTAAAAGGCTGCACAATCTTTTTTCCTCACATTATAAATTGTAATTTGCTTTCACATGCTAAAAATCCCGACATCCTTTAATACATCTCAGCAAATAGTCTTTGAATTTTGAAAAGTAAATTCTTCATTGCAGATTTTTTCAATATAAATTGATAAAAGTAACAGGAATATTATATCCTGCATATCACAAAGGTCTTTAATTTTCACAAAGTGTAGGCCTAACTGTTGCACCGCTAAAACATTAACTACAAAATATAATAGGCCAATACAGGAGCCTATATGTTTTACCTAATAAAACTGAAATTATTCATTAGAATTATGAGATGATGATTACTCTCTCATCATTATCATTAAAGTAGCAATTTACTGCATATTAACATGTAGATTTGGGGAAACAAAGCATAAAACCATCTTCCTCAAGGACATGACTTATCAAAAACAAATGAAACATAGGGCCTATGCTCGACTAGACCAATGATACATGAAGCGAATACGGTAGGTTTCAAATAAAATTCAAAGGCATGGTGCTGTCAGTTTTTACTGAGATAATTTGTGAAGTTTCACGCATGGGGTATTTCCAGAGTGCAGGAATACATCTCGGATGCAATAATTAGCCCATGGTCCATTGAGATATCCACTACACCGAATCACCTCACATGATTAAAATTAATTATTATTTTTCAATTCTAGATTGAATACCTTTTCACGGTCATCAGCTACGTCTGAGACAACATCATCAATATCAAGTATACCGCCCTCGTTCTGACTCGCTAAACTGTGAACTTGCACCCAGTAGTCCGGACTCTGTGAAAGAAAAAAAGGAATGATTTTTAATGACATACCTCCTCTCAGTATTTGTATAGAGAAATTTATGAAAATTACATGTAATTCATTAATTATGCTTTATAGGCCTATGGTGTCACATTAATCAAAAACTTACATCAGCTCAACCTATAAACCAATGAAGGCCTACATGTAGAAATTGAAATTGAAAAAGGGTCCAAATGTCAGTACAAAAAAAGGGTATGAAAACAAATTATCAACGAATATAAATTTAAGGTGAAATCACTCCCTGAAAGACTTCACTGCACAATGCTAAAAAGTCTTTTGAAATCTTAGTACATGTACAATGTACATGTAAAATCGAAGTCCGCCTTTAGATTATCAAATGTGATCAATGATCAAAGAAATGCACTGAGCTATACTATATGATGAATTAATTAATTTCTAATCATCAGCTTAAAAAGCTAAATAAATCCCAACTTCAGTTATATCTACTATACACTATTTAATATCAAGTAGTATTATGGAAATTGATTACACCGTAGAGCCTACATTTTTCTGTAATGTATTCAACAATAACAATAAAGTTTGAAATCGCATGGCATCCTCCAAATAAGGAAGCAAAAGCAAAACTACTTTTACATAGATTAGCACTAGTATCAAGTTTCTTTTGGAATAATTTAGATGAGTCATATCAACTATTTAGGTACATGTAGAATAGGCTTTTAATGAATAAAATAAATAGCTTCTTCTGCACTTATGCGGGTAAATGTATAATGCTGTACAATATACACATGACTGCACACAAGGATCAAACAAAAAGCTTTTTTTACACCTGGACATCCTACAGATAAAACCTGAGATGCTTTGAGTCAATATAAAATTGACCTGTTAAAGTTTACAGAAACTCAACCAAAAACACAGACCTTGCGGTTTTTGTTCATTACAGGTTTCAGGGTGACTCACTCATTTCGTTCACAAAGAGAAGACCGGGCATGAATTGATATCGGGATAAGGACAAGCGGGTCATTTAATAGTTGCTATCAAAATGAAATTTGAGAAATCATCTCCAATTAAGTATTCAATACAGAGAAGATGAGGGGGAAGATATGAATTCCATTACTGGTAATCGCAAGACATAGAGTTTCATAATCTGGTTTCTTATATGGTGCACTATGATACAGTATTATACATTTAATAGTACCCCCTTGAAGACGGTATGAGATGCAATATGCCATACACAAGATTTTATTGACAAGTCTCGCATCTTTGGCTGTACACTGACTGTCTATACAATTACCAGTCAAATGTATCCTGTGCGTTCATGAATGAAAAGGCTCTTCTTTGTTTGGGCTTAAATTAAATATTCAGATGAAAACATTGTGCTATTAAATGGTGAATATTTTATAAAGGGATTATAGAATACATGGGAGGGAGGGCCTTGGGTTGTTATCAATTATTTATCTTCCCATTGTACAAACATTTTTAGAAGAATCTAATCAATGAATGGTGAAGATGCGGATGATAAAGGTTCATACTATACAAACATCGACATATATCACAAGAGGTGGTTTCAGACCGCCTCGAAGTTCGTCAGTTCCAGGTATTCTCTGATCGGGAAAGTTACCCCGATCAGAAAATACCAGGTATTTTGGTAATGTGAAAGCAAACTACGCTTAATTTCCCCGAAAGAAAATACCCGCTAAATAGTAGGTACTTGGCGAAATTACGAGAACTTTCGCAGGGATTTTTCCAAGGTCGCAGGTATTTTGGCAATGTGAAAGCAATTTACGGGAACTTTTAGCCCAGCGTGTCGTTGGGCGCGGGCGCCGTGGGTGGCTGCTGGGCTAGTGGTTTTGAATCTCGCGCCTTGCCTGCTTATTAGACCATACTGCGTATGCTCCTAACTTCAGGAATATATCCCGAAGGGTATGTCTCTGGGCGGTGTGAATGCAGGAATAATTAATGGGTATTTGTTAGCCTAAAAATGTTCTCGTAATTAAACAGGGATTCTTGTGATCGAGGCGGTTTGAAACCACCTAAGGAGGCAACTAAAGCAATGCCGTCAACAGTACAGGGAAAAATTTACAAGGGGGCTTGGGGTGATTTCGCCCCTGGAATGCTCAAGAGTCCTGGAAAATCTCCATTTGATGCAATGTTAAAGCATCTACAATGTTGTAGATTTAATAATAATAATAATATTCCGCATTTATATAGCGCTTAATACATCAGAACGACGTCTCAAAGCGCTTTACAGACATATTATTACCCCGGTCATCGAATCCTTGCATGCCCGCATGCAATGTATGCACCTTCTCCACTCCCTGAGGAGCATTCCAACAAGAGTTCCAAGACTCAATTGCTAGGTATACTACATATAGGCTTCCACATCCTACCGGGTACCCATTTAACACCTGGGTGGAGAGTGGCAAAGTGTGGATTAACGCCTTGCCAAAGGACGCTAGGCCATGGTGGGATTCGAACACACGACCCTCTGATTACAAGGCGAGAGTCAGAACCGCTACACCACGACGCTTCGATTTTAGGCAGGAGGCCTACATGTAAGTTGTGAAAAGTAGCCAGAGAAAATAAAAAAAAATTTAAAAAATTGCCTCCAGCAGTAAACAATCATAATTTTTTTAATTACATGCATATTTATGCATAGTATACAGTAATCATCATCTAAAATAGCCAATAAATATCTTCATAGAGAAATATGAGGATTTGCATCATTGCATGTGTCCATTTCACCTCATTTTGCTGATGGATGAGTTTTTAATGCCCTGATTAAGTTGTTTGGACTTCTTTAAAATTCTATGTACATTGATGTGCTACATGTATGTACTTCTCAACCTAAAGCTGACTTTATTATGAGTTGGGCATAAACATATCCTACTGCTATTAGTATTCAATGCAGAATTATAATTCTTCTATGTAACTGTTTTCTCAAAGCAAATTTTTATAGGCATTCCATTCTTGTACATGTAAGGTCTATATTTCAATCTGTTGTCAAAATATCTAGCCCATGTCATGGGCATAATCTACATGTACATGTATATTGAGTTGAACTTCAAACTTGGTGGTTGTATTATGTGCATTGCACTCAAATGAACCTTTACTCTGTCATTTTATTTGACTCTATCATCAATAATACAGGCATACTGTATTTAGTTTTAGTATGTACAATAATGACAACCCAAATTCCCTACAGACCAGGCCATAAGCCCATTGTGTCAGCTTTGTATTGTAAACAGAATCATTCAGACAATCTGGACATGAGGCGATGAGAAATTGGATTCATTAAAATGCTATTAAAGTACCAAATGATTCTCTACATTCATTCATTTGGTATTCTTGGCTCCAATCGTATTTGTGTTTATCTACATTTAAAAGGGAGTTTTGATACCCTGACTGTATTGGTTTTGATAATCAAAGAAAAAAATAAGAGAAAATATTTGGTGATGGATTTATGAATATCTATGATCATCAAAGAATAAATTTGAATGCCATGGGACTCTGAGTAGCTGCCACATATTATTAGTAATTGGGTTGTAGGCCTTATAACATGCATAAATTTCCATTTTTATGGTTCATGATGAATAAAATTATTTTTCTTTTACTAATAAAGCGGGTATGACAAAATTCTGATGCGTTGAATGCACAAAATCACATTTTCTGAGAAAATGTCAGTTTTCTCATATGAGGGAGCTACTCGCTTATTTTATCTAAAAATCCTTGCACCAAACCTTCATCAACATGTTTCTTTTGTTTGTTTCATTGTTTTTGTTTTGTTTTTTTTTCCTTACTGAAACAAACATTAATCAGGGTGAACTCCCCCTTTAATGGATGGAATGAGAGAGGATATCTTTCTTGCTGATCATTAGTGGTCATTGATTGATGAGCATGCGTTGAGGTTTTCATGTTCCACAGTCATGACAGTATGACAGTTTCACAGACAGACATACCCACATGGCGAGTATGATTGAACACCAATGAAGGCATAGGTTACCTTGTATCATGTTTGGTATGCTGATCAACAATATTGATGTAAATTGGGCCCTAATGACTGTGATTAATCACGCTTCTAGCCTTGATTCCAGACTATTTATAAATAAAACCACACTATACATACATGTACTGTATATGTATTTACATGTATGTACTAGTTTCTGTGATTAATTGGGCTTCGATCTAGCCTCAAATCCAGGCTATAAAACAAAAAAGGGTATAATATAAAAGAATACAACCAAAATATACAAGACCACACATCCATGTACATGTACATGTAGACACTTGCCATAATGCAAATTTACAAGTACATGTACCGGTATGCCAATGAGTAGGCCTTACAGTCATACATGTATGTGCCTGATCAGATATGAGGGGAAACTGGGAAAGTCAAATGGTGTAGCCCATTCAAACGGTGTGTGCAGTGTGCACTGCATAAACGCCGTTGTTAATTTAACACCACAAGCCTGGTATCTATATCGCAAAACACCAGGTGTTGAAACAACACCGGTTTGGCATAAGGCAAACACAAGATAGGCATTAAAAGCAACACCAATTAGTGTTAAAACAATATCGGTTTGATTCCAAACTGGTGTTGTTTCAACACTTCTCTGGAGTTTTCCTATATACCGGTAGATACCAGGCTGAGTTAAATTAACACCAGCGTTTTTGCTGTGTTTGTGTCTGTATGTGTGCGAGCAAAAAATCACAAAAGTGTAGTAATAATGGAATGAGTTTCAGGTGTTACAATTGAGTTTGAATTTGACTTCTAATATCTAGTGCCCTCTTACATGTATATGTAGTTTCAGTAATATTCAAAACAGCCCTTTTTGCACTTTGATGCATTGACATGTACATGTATTTGTTGCTGAATATTTCAGAACTTGCAAGTGTCTCCGAGTTCTGGGAGAGGGGCAAGGCTTGAAGGCTGGCCTGGGCCTGCCTTTCCGTCTCCAAATACAGGTGAAATAGCTTTTCAGTCTTCAATGTTTGCAAATGATGTATGATAAACACAATCACACAGAAGTACTTTCACTTCACAGTACATTACACCCATAGTACATTGCAGAGACAAATTTCAGGAGTCTATAAGCTTTACAAAGTGAAAACCCATTCAGTATCACTATAAAATACCCCCATTAAATGTCTGCATTTAATTCACAACAACCCCCACTAATTGCTCCGAACCCAAATTACCCTCCTGCTCGAGAGGTCTACATGTAGTCTTGAGTAAGCTCCTTTCCAGACCCCAAATGATAATTTGCATACACTGTTCACATGTGGCTGTCCTATTAAAGGTATAGTTCACCCTGATAGAAGGGGCTTTCACAATTGCTTGTGCGAACATTTAGGACCATTATTTTGGTCACAATAAACATGTACGTCGCACAAAACGGTTATAAGAAGTTGCATCAACAAAATTGAAAGGGGCTTTCATAAAATAAGAAAAATGAGAGGAAAATATAATATTGCAGGTTTGATAAAAATCCATCAAAGAATAATGAAGCTCTATGATTTTTTTATTTGATTCTGTGATGCCGTACATGTACATGAATATACAATGTGCGATTCCTAAAATTGTATTTTTAACTTTTCTCAAAAAATGGTTTTATTTCATCAAACATGGATATACATGTACATGTATCAAACACTTTTTTTTTCATACCCCTTCTATATATGTATATTAAAAAAAACAATATTTATATTCATCATGTTCCATCATCAAATGGAATTTATATCATGGGGGGGCTGCATGCATACATGTATGACATCACAAACTTTAGAATTTTGAAAATTCATACATGTATGTAATTCTCTTATTTTAATGATGGAATTTTATCAAACCTTGACCAATATTTTTTTCTATCTTTTTAATGTTTTTTTATAAAGAAACAAGTCATGTTCGGGTGTTCTACCCCTTTAATTTCAAGATTTACGATGGCTTTGGTTGAGGTGGGGTCTGTTTTCCTCACCTTTAAGGAGAACTTGATCTCGCCACACCTTTACTGCACTGCGCTGCGTGTTATGGATGACACATGTCTGTCAGAGGCAGAAAGGCGTAGTCAGTTAATACCCTTCTTGCTCCAAAATGATGAAATTACAAACCCCTCTCGTAAAAGTGTAGTTTCAATGATACTTTGACGCATATTAAAGGAGAATGAAACCCTTGAAACCAGCTGAATCCATATCAAAGAAAAAATCAAAGAAACATATTGTTGAAAGTTTGAGGAAGATTGAATGAATAATAAGAAAGTTATGAGCATTTGAATATTGAGATCACTAATGCCATGTAGATCCTCCCATTGGCAATGCGACCAAGATCTGTACAACTCCCTCATTACTTTAGTACTTATTTCACTTATATTCTCACTTTATAGTCTATCACAAGGTGAGGTGTTCTCTTTAAGAGAGGACAAGTACAGAGGTTTCACAACATTATATCATTGATGAATCGTTTGTCATATGATTAGAATGAGCAAAAAGAGATGTTTTGGGGTATATTTTCAGTGTCCAAAAGGGGAGAGTTGTTCATCTGTGACATCATAGATCTTGGTCGCATTGCCAATGGGAGGATCTCCATAGCATTAGTGATCTCGACATTCAAATGCTGATAACTCTTCTATTGCTAGTCCTATTTTACTCAAACTTTTGTTGATCTTATTCTTTGATTTTTCTGCTTTCACAAAAGCTAACTTGCTCCAAGAGTTTCATTCTCCTTTAATACCATGGATCCTACTAGTAGGATCCATGGTATTACATGTTCTACAGCGTCTCTGGACAGACGGTGTGTGCGCTCAATGAATAAGACATCACTGTTATTTCCAACCAGAAATTGAAATGTAGGCCTGTACTCATTGGTACACATACACCATGCACAAATTCTCCTCTCATAAATTCTACTCTCCAAGTGCTGAGAAACTTGAAATTAAAGGTCAAGTCCACCCCAACAAAATGTTGATTTGAATCAATAGAGAAAAATCAGACAAGCACAATGCTGAAAATTTCATCAAAATTGGATGTAAAATTAGAAAGTTATGACATTTCAAAGTTTCACTTATTTTTACTAAAATAGTTATATGAACGAGCCAGTTACATCCAAATTAGAGAGTCGATGATGTCACTCACTCACTATTTCTTTTGTTTTTTATTGTTTGAATTATACAATATTTCAATTTTTACGAATTTGACGATTAGGACCTCCTTGCCTGAACCACAAAATGTTAAAATAATGGAATTCCATGTATTCAGGGAGGAATGAAATTTCATTTCACCTGACAATGACGAGAAAATCAAAGTATTTCATAATTCATATAATAAAATACAACAGAAATAGTGAGTGAGTGATGTCATCAGTTCCCTCATTTGCATACCGACCGGGATGTGCATATAACTCTTTTGTGAAATGAAGCGAAATTTTAAAATGTCATAACTTTCTTATTTTACATCCGATTTTGATGAAATTTTCAATATGCTTGTTGACTTTTTCTCTTTTTATCCAAATCAAGTTTTTGTTGGGGTGGACTTGTCCTTTAAAGATGTCAATACTGTATGTTTTGATAGTTTATTGCATGTACATGTAAGCCGACATGTACATGTACTATTGTGGCCCAACATGTTGAGTCTCCACCATGTCAACCGCAATCACAAATTCA
The DNA here is from genome assembly GCF_037042905.1 of Lytechinus pictus. Classification (NCBI taxonomy): domain Eukaryota; kingdom Metazoa; phylum Echinodermata; class Echinoidea; order Temnopleuroida; family Toxopneustidae; genus Lytechinus; species Lytechinus pictus. Next base: position 9,681,108 of record NC_087257.1, on the reverse strand, counting down.
TAAGGTTGACACAATTGCCCAGAAACTTTAGCAATACATAGCAAACATTCAAAATACTTACATTTTTTCTTCTTTTTTTTCTTTCCTACTTGAATGATATTTTGAAGATATTTTCAAAGAACCAGCAGTAATGATGACATTCTACCAATCAATGTTCTGAGCACAATTCAGCAGGTTTATTGCGGAATTTGCAACAAATGCCTTGGATAGCACTCGTAATGGACCTACACCACATTTTTTTTGCTCAAATCCCCATAAAAAATATCCACTGTTTGGCAAACTATGGCATCTCAAGGAGGGTCATAATTCAACATTTTATTTTATCAACACTATTGTAAAATATACTGCACATGCAGCTTGATGTTATTGTTCATATGAAAAGCTATTAACATAATTTATCAAAGTTTTCAAAGATACCTTTAGATAATATGTAGGAAAATATAGTTAAATCTGTATAAGGGTGTGTTTATGCTTCCGTTGAAAAGACAGGATAAGTGTTTTTGAACGCCGTTTCAGAGCACCGATTGCAAACGTGGTTCAGACCCTCATTGAAAATTTGATCAACAGTTTGGTCTTCACACAAGACTAGCATAAATAAACATGCTGATGGATTCACAAGAGGGCCCTTCTGTACACAGGTCATGGGGGGAACCTTAGGCTGCATATTCAGACCACTTTCTTGTAGTGAAGGGTTAGCACAGCTGACTACTGTACATGTACATACAAAGTATGCAACATCTTGTCTGCAACGTTCTCTTCTATGGGGTATTGTAAGAATCTTGCGATCAATTGCAAGTCTATTTTCAGTCCCTAAATCAATCGTATGTCTTGCAATGAATTAAAAAAATTGCATTCAATTGCTAATCTGCTTCTTGAAACTATGAGTGTTACCTGATTTGCTTCAGCTAAAATTGATCTATCAATTGTAAAATTCCAACAGAATATTTGCAACTGATTGCAAATATTTTCTTACAACACCCCATGGCCCTTATTCTGAAGTCAGGTTTAACTTAAACTCAGGTTTAAAGTTGTAGTTTAAGTATGGGAAGCCAAAAGTATCAAAATTTTTATTAAGTTGTATGTTTCTTGTGTTTACTGTGCTCTTTCTTGATTCATCGATGGTGAATACAATCATCTATTTATACTTCCTAGACAATCATGAATGATTTGAGAGCCAAGTGAGCTGAAGTATGATATCTCTACTGTTAGTGATTTATGTAACAATTGGCTATCCATACTTAAACCACAACTTTAAACCTGAGTTTAAGTTAAACCTGCTATCAGAATACGGGCCCCATGAGTTGATTTTCTACTTGAGTGTGAATGGGGGGTGCTCCTGCCTTATTTCTCCCAGCACACCGTTTGCCATTGAGGCTGTAGAGTGGAGAATCAATCATCGTGGAGCACGTTGACAGGAGATGTCTGGGTTCAGTGGCAGTGAAAATGTCACCAGGCCCCATCAGGCCACGGACGTATGTTTACCATCACAACATTCGCCGTCTTGTGGCACAACATTAAATGGTGCATGTGGGTCTACAGTGAAAGGCGAGCCTGCATGTAGGTGCAATCGAGGTACATGAAGGCATGCCCAATGCAAAAGTATGAATGAGAAGAAGTGGCGGGAACTTGTGATCCAAGAAAGGAAATTGTGATGTGTAGGCCTACCATGAGGTTGAGGATATGTTGCCTCCTCATCTTGAGAAAGTCATAAGATAAATTTACTTGTTTAACATGTCGAAAGAAAGTGCATACATTGTGCACTGGCAAGCAATGATCCAATGACTGGGGAAATAATATAGGCCTACACGCACATCAAGATATCGTTCTGATGTATTACGTGTAGGGACTGTATAGGTGGTGTAGTTTGTAATCTCGCTACTTCAGACATATGTAATAGCATCAGAATCATAAGACAATAGTTGAAGTAGAAAATAGAGAAAAGTAAAAAAATAGTAGAAAATACATAAAGCTATCACAAATACTGCCATCAGTGTGTAAGTGGTTGTACATGTAGGCAGATGACTTCAATATGGAATATAATTCCTTCCATTAGCAGAAGCAGAAGCCCCCCCCCCCCCCCCGGAAAAAGGAATACATTGTGACAATTTTCTTGGAAAGGAATATGGAAATGCCCCTTGAAATGTTCAAGATTACATGCAGACATTTAATCTAACATGTAACCAGGCAACGTGGCATGCTGAAATGTACAGTAATTTATCACTCTCAGAAAACAGATGTGAAGTAGACATGAGTCACTGGATAACTTACAAAAAAATGATATGATATGAACATATCATCTGTCACATCACAGGAAAGCTCATACTATGTACATGATGCAGAGAAGCTCATGTCTCATAGCACTTTGGAATCAAAGACCCCGTTCTCATTACCGCCCTAATACTAGTTTACTGGAAACTAGTTTAACGCGTAATGAGAACGGTCGAAGCAGTCTTGGAAGCAATCTTCCAAACCAGTGCGGAAAACGACTTTGCTATGTAGTTTACAAGAACGCTTTGCCTTGTTACACTGGTTTTAGCGTAAGTGAGGACACAACTGTTCCTCGGGAAGCAGTCTTCGCACATTTTGAGCGCGCTACTCCACACGACAGGTGTAGAATGCCTACATGTATGCTGCAGTTTCGAATTTCGCCCGAAACGTGTCATCACACTGAGAGCGTTTCCATAGCAACAAGATCGCTTTACGTGAAGTGATTTTGAAAACCACTTTCGTGTGATCAAGTGGGAACGCTAGCAAAGCGATCTTCCAAACTGGTTTCTTGAATCGGTTTCCAGTAAGCTAGTTTTAGAAAGCGTAATGAGAACGGCCTCAATGTGTGTTATTTCATATTTTCTTATCATTCAATATTTAGGGGGGCTACAGTAGAACTGTACATGAACGCTATTTACAGTATTAAAGCTACATGTACAGAGGCCCTTAAATGTTGTATTACATGTATTATCATTTTATAATAGGGGAGCCTACAGAAAAAAAGCTCTAACTTCCAAGGACTACATAAAAATTCTATTTATTATTTAAAACATTGCATGCCTACTGAAACCATGATAAACATAAAGAAGCATGTTTTGTTCTTGTGTTTTTTATCGAAAAATCAGGAAAAGGTCATTAATCTGAAATGCCAAGATGCATGTTTGGCATTATTACAAAAGAGCACAAAACATTCCTTTGCCTTGTTAATCTCCTTTCAACCAGATTATCTTTCTCTCCCTCCAAAGCCCCAGCGCGTCCATTTCCTGCTACTGTTCCTAAATGTACAAACAATAAATTACAGTCTTGATCAACATATCAAACTGCCTAGATCACAAGAATCCCTGTTAAATTACGAGAACATTTTCAGGCTCAAATATACTGATAATTACATGAATACTCGATAATTATACTTGATAATAATTTTTTTTGCATTCACACTGCCCACGAAATAACTCTTCGCCAAATCTTCTCAAAGTTACGAGCATGCGCAGTATGGTCTGAGAAGAAGACAAGGCGCGAGATTCAAAATCACTAGCTCAGCAGTCAACCACAGGGCCCGCGCCCAACTACATGTACATGTACATGCTGGGCTATTAAAGGACAAGTCCACCCCAACAAAAACTTGATTTGAATAAAAAGAGAAAAATTCAACAAGCATAACTCTGAAAATTTCTTCAAAATCGGATGTAAAATAAGAAAGTTATGACACTTTAAAGTTTCTCTTCATTTCACAAAACAGTTATATGCACATCTCGGTCGGTATGCAAATGAGGGAACTGATGACATCACTCACTCACTATTTCTTTTGTATTTTATTATATGAAATATGAAATATTTTGATTTTCTCGTCATTGTCATGTGAAATGAAGTTTCTTTCTTCCCTGAACACGTGGAATTCCATTATTTTAACATTTTGTGCTTCAGGCAAGGAGGTCCTAATCATATAATTCCTAAAAATTGAAATATTGTATAATTCAAACAATAAAAAACAAAAGAGTGAGTGAGTGACATCATCGACTCTCTCATTTGGATGTAACTGGCTCGTTCATATAACTATTTTGTTAAAAATAAGCGAAACTTTGAAATGTCATAACTTTCTTATTTTACATCCGATTTTGATGATTTTTTCAGCATTGTGCTTGCCTGATTTTTCTCTATTGATTCAAATCAACATTTTTCTGAGGTGGACTTGACCTTTAAAGAAAGTTCCTGTAATTTGCTTTCACACTGCCAAAATACCTGCGACCTTGGAAAAATCCCAGTGAAAGGTCTCGTAAGTAACATGTAGACATGACAAGAACCTACTATTTAGTGGGTATTTTCTTTCGGGGATATTACGCGTAATTTGCTTTCACACTGCCAAAATTACCTGGTATTTTCTGGTAGATCGGGACAAATTTCAGGCTCAGAAAATTATCTGGAACTAAAAAAAACTTCAAGGCAGTCTGAAACCATCTATAGTAAAATCATTTTACAGGGCTTTGCGGCATATCAATGATTTCATGTAGAGGCGGGTTCAGTATTTTGAAATAAAGAGGGGGCCTAAATGGCAATTTTTTTTAATAAAGGGGACGCAGATTAGATGTACAGTCCAATGCTCGATGGGCAATTCTAAAAAATACAGAGGGGGGCGTGTGCCCCTTGTGCCCACAACTGGGTCCTGTATGACAAAAAGGTTAGCGATTAATCAATTTTCACCAATAATTGTACCTTGTAGTCAATGCAATCAATCATAAAATGTTCTATGATCATTCCGATGGTTTGCGTCGAGGGGCCCCTTGATCTGCCACAATTGTGAATGCAGGCTTTACATGCCTCTAGGTGATATGTTTTAAACCAAATGAAATGAATATTTTCACAAGTAGTCCATAAGCTTGCACTACATGTACTACATTGTACAAAGTAGGCCTACATACATATGGACATGTACATGTAGGACCCTACATGTACATGTACATGTACATGTATGTACAGTACTGTACTGATCACAAGTCACAAAGGTAATAAGAAAATATTGAATTTCATTGTCTTTTACATGTTGGCCTAAAATATAGGCCCTGGTGGGTAAACGTCAGCCTACATGTATACTGAATAGGGTACAAAATATACAAGCTGACAATACTTCTATCCACACTCTAAAAAACTTAATTTGTCTTAAGGTTGGAAAGGGGTAAAATCACTCCTTAAAAGTGCTGAGGAGTGACGCTTTTTTAATAAGGGTGGAAAACGATGTCACTCTTTGGCCCTTTTCCACCCTTTTCGCCTCTTGTGATTTTAGAGTGCATGTTAACTATATACACCAATATACAGTGTACTGTACAATATTGTACATTCAAGGTACCTACAATGATACTGTACACACCAAAAGTAAAATACAGCTGTAGGCCTACATGTACATACATGGAGGTACAATAAGGCCTATATGTACATGTACTGTGGGCCAATACAATTAAACAGGTGGACGTTTAAAGACTTGTAAAACTCAAAAAGTTCTTGGAACTTTTACAAGTGTTTGCAAATGCGCATCACACATGTCTTAAAAGTGTTCAGGAACTACAATACAATCCATAACACTAGTCAAATGTAGTGTGACGTGTGGGCCTACCTGTTTACTTCCAACGACATCAGTAGCTTACGAAACGAATAGTTCACTCAACCATCAACATTCTAAATAAATGGTGAATTCTCCTCCAAAAGTATATATACTGCACCATACAATCACAAACTAGTCAAGTATTTCGTACTGTACATAGTTCTGCTACCAGATCAGAGCAATACAATAGGCCTATAATATGAAAAGCGTGGGCAGAAAGTGAAACTATTCTTCACAACTTTACTCTGAAGAAAAAAGCTTCTGTTTTGACTAGTCTCTCTCCCTCTCTGTCCTCCTCTCTCCTTCTCTTTCTGTCTTTCTCCTCCGAGCTCACCTCTCATTCTCAGTGGTCTATCTCCTCTCTGACCTCACCAATGCTTGTTGCACACAGCTTGGTGAAATATGACCTGCGAACTTTGAACTGAGGTTGGAATGTCTCTACGCTCTCTCTCTCCCCTTTTTTGTTGTTGTTGTTTTCTCCCATTCCTTTCTGAATTTCTTGGTCATCATAATTCTCAATTTCATCCTTCTGACCCAATTAAACTATTCGAGTTGGTTTTATTGTAGAATGTGCATAGACAATTTGTTTTGCAGCTTCTTTAATACTTGCAAGGGAATGAAATACTGTCCATTATGATTCTGAAGAAAGAGTAAATATTCTACATATCCATTTTCTTCAATATACCGGTAAACAAAAATTAACTAGCTTGGATGATGAGCATTTGACATGACTTGTAATCATATTCTTGTCTCATAACTGTACATGTACAGTGCACTCTTTGGTTTGCTTGTATAATACATACATGTATATTTCTGTAATTTCGTTATCTTGTGCCTACATTACATGTGTTCATTATCATGGGAACAAAAATGAGATAGACAGATGACCCGAAAAAAATTATTCTAAGAACCACATACGGTATATACTGTACATGTAGACGTTTGACAGATACATGATAAATCTTTTATAGGATCTGCACTCTGAGTTCAAAATGGTCACCTACATGTACAAGTATGCATAGTCAATCTAGATTTGTTTTCAAATTCATTATAATTTTAAATTGGAATGTAATTTGGTTTGCGATGTGTGTTCTGTTTTATTATATGCAGGCTTACATGTACATGTTCCTTTGTCTTTGTTTATGAAGTGTGCCTACATGTCTGTTTACATGTACCCATTTTTTTGTCAAACAAGAGGCCATCAGTTCAGTGATTAAAAACCGGATTCAAGTGTTTTGATAAGTCTCAAACCCATCCATGTCTTCTTAATAATAATCGAAAGTTGGTGAGGGTTTTTGCTATAAAATTTCTCTCTCCCTCGTGAGGCTTTCGGCATTCTCCGAAATCAAAGCTTTAATATCCTGCTTCAATTTCATGTCCAATGACTATGAAATAGAGCATTTACAGTTCCATCAGGATTTGTGCTTTCCCGAATTCCTGTTTTTTCCAGAACTTTGACCTATTCTGATATAGGCCTAGTACCCCAAAATTCCAACCCTGGGGTACTGTACCAATTGGTCAATTTTATTTTTTTTACTCCTACAACAACATTACTACATGTACAGTATATCTAACATATGAAAAAAAGGTTAAGTCTATTTTATCCAACAAAAAAACATACGGATTATAAACTGAAAATATATATCATTTACAGCACTAGCAACTCAGAGCAAGCCTCAGGTTACAAAAGTTGGCCTAATGAGTGATTGGGCCATTTTGGAAAGCACATTTAAAGGGGAATCCAACCCAAATAAAAACTTGTTTTTATAAGGAAAAGAAAAATCAGACAAGTGGATAGGTGAAAGTTTGAACAATATTGGACAAGCAACAAGAAAGTTATGAATTTTTAAAAGTTGTAAATATTGGTAATCACAGTACCCATGGAGACTTCAAATTGGCCACATATGGGATGTCATAGTGATGTAAGGCAAGGAATACTCTTCCATGTACTACAATACATATTATGGCTAAAATGTCATTTTTCCCAAAAGTTTTATTTCAAATTATATTTTTCTTTCATGAGGACATAAAAAAATATACTACCTGGGTTATATTTAGATTACTGCCCCAGGGGAATGGGTACTTAGGAGAAAACCACAAATCCCTGATAATAAAGTACATGGCCTATGGGAAAGTTGTCCTTGCCCCTTGTCATAATTTACTTACCAAGTTGCCAATTTGAAATCTACATAGTATTAGTGATCTCAATTTTAAAGCAGCTGTAACTATCTTATTGCTGGTCCGATTTCTTTCAAACTGTCACCATTCTGTTTAATTCATTTTTCTCCTTCCCAACACAACATTTTATGGCCAAGGCTGGATTCCCCTTTAAATATTGGGTATTAACTATTACATGTATGAGTAGAAATTTGTATTTGTAGCTTGGTGTGCAGTTTCGTTAAATCATACATTTACAGTATTAAATCATGTATAGGCCTATTCTTTACTGTAACTGTAATCACTGGAAACCTTCCAAGCACTGTCAATTATTCATATTAAATTCCTTATTTTTCAAGATAGAAGTATCTTCCTCTTTAAAAAAATACTTTGAAAGCCTTTTATTTCTTTGGAAGCACCACCATCCCTTTCTATTAATTTCTTCCCTTTGAACTTCCAATTCCATTTAATTTCTACTTGAATAAAGGTACAAAAAAAAAACACTCTGAATTCTGATAGTGTACAGTGTACATGTACATTAAAAAAATAGAGGGGGGGTTCCAGAGGCCCGGCGCACTGACCGATATGTTTTTAACCTCCCTCTGTAATTAAAGTCACAAATATTCACTGCATTTATCGTCTGAATTTTTTCTTGTTTTTTGCCTTTCTGAAAGCATTTTTTTACCCGAAAATCAAAATATTTAATAGAAAATGAGGACATGTGTCACATGCCAACGCGTAATTCAAGGCTTTTTAAAGTAAACTTTTGTAATCCCACCTGAAATGCTAATGGAAACATAAATCTTTTAGGTATCAAAATAGAACCAAAAAAACCTCTTAACATTCAATTCAAGTCAAAATAAGTTCACATTTCCTTGTTAATAACAACATTTTGATAATATATACCCTCCCCCGAGAAAAGGTTATCAACAAATACCAATGTTAGATATCAATAAATACTTAAGAGAAAGTCGTTAACATCCGCACGATGACACATTTAATGCATACACTTGGATTATGTTACCATAATTCTATTTGCACTTCAACATTAGTTTTGATGTACACAAAGATCAAATAACAGTGATTATTTTACAATTGACTTGTAATAATGTAAAGAATATGAAATATGACAACACTTGGATTAATTTCAAGTGCATGTCATGACTATCTTGATCGTATTTCTGTTGTAAAAAAGAGATCATGTGGAATGTTTCATGAAACTTGTTAGACAAATTTGCAACAACAATTAAAACAAAATACTGAAATGCTTCGATCTGATTGGCTGATGGTAAACTTGTTATAGAAATAGTCAAAAAGTACATTTGTTAAAACTCTTTCATATGCTTTTCACACTGCATTTCCTAAACCCCATACTAATTAACCCCGGACTATCCTTAACCCCAAACTATCCTTTTTTTTGGTTTCACAATGTCTTTCTTAACCCCATACTATTTGCTTTTAAAATAGCCAGGGATAACGCCTTGACCCAAGACTATTGCACCACTCAACTGGGCGTTGTGGCGTGCGCCTGTAATCCAAGCTGTGGGGAAGTTACAAATTGATGCAGAGGTTCGAGCCCTGGTCACGTCTTTCGGATGGTGACGTTAAAGGTCGGTCCCAGACGTAAATAATCATATCTGATTGATACACGTCTGACAAAACTCAAATACACACACACACACACAATATTGATGATTTTCCAACACAGAATGTGATTAACGTGCAATTTCGACTTCTGTGATTGGCTAATGCTTAGCCCCACTTTTCCTTAGCCCGGTTTCAATTCACACTGCATCTCTTAGCACCACAACTGTGGGGCAAGCACCGCAATATGCCGGCTAACCCTGCTTTTTTGCACTGCCAGATACATGTAGTATCGTACTATTTTACTGTGCTAGCCCTCTTTGCTAAAAAACGTGGTGTGAAACCAAAGTGGGCTAAGCCTATTCCCGGGAAATTGCCAGGGCTAAGACCCCCCCCCCCCCCCCTTTAACAGCCCCACCAATTTCCAGGGGTTAAGGAAAATATGTGCAGTGTGAAGAGCATATCAGAGGACTTTATGAAGCATGACCCTAGTCTACTTTGAAGACATTGTCCTTTTTACAATGGAATACAAAGGGAGATCATATTTCTACTTCCAGTCTTGACTATTGAACAATGTAAAGACTATGATTATTCCATTCCGTACAATGTATGGACTGCAGAAAAGTGACGTCAATATTTATATTTTGGCAGATTCTAAAGTTGGACAATGAAACAAATAATGACAACTAATATGTAGGCCTACATGTACATGCACACACCTTTTTGCGAGTACAGTAAGTACGATCACTGTTTTTGAATAAGGACGCAACCATATTTTCTATTAAAAACTCAAACTAAAACCTGTAATAAATGTATCAAAAATCATATTTTGGACTGCAAACGGGAAGCATGAACACACCCATAGAAAGTGCCTCATCTACATGTTTATTATGTTTAACCATGGACGTTCCGTTCATACTATCTGTTCATCTTCTGGACATCATCAACAACAAGTTTTTCGAGTATAAACATACGATTTACGGGGAGAATATACATACGATTTATGGATTGTCAGTGATACCATTGACAGCTTGCAGGTTTACGACCAGATCCCCCAAATTACAATATTCCCTTCCCAATTAAAGCGACAGACATCCAGTTATAAATATTTCTATAAAAATTGTAGACCATCAACATTTACAGGATATTCATGTACACATGTAGGCAGTGTATTGTATGTTCGCATTCACCTACTGTACATGTGCTGTATATGAAGGTTGCCATTTATTAGTTTTAATAATTACTGCATTAAACATGTCTTTTCTATTTTAAAATCTCTAATATTCAAATTATTCAAGTGAAAAAAATTCAGTCCAGGGCCCCATCCCAGCCTTAAATACAATTTTTCATTAACTTTTTGTGTGATTTTCTAAGCTATTTTTTAATTTCTAGAATACCGTAAGGGCACTAGTATTCAACCCGTTTGGAGAGTTTCCTCAAACATATAGAAATATAGAATTTACCTGAATTTCAGACCCGTCTTATTTCCAAGAGCAAATGCTGGTTATTATTCTTTTTCCGTTATTTTTTTCTTCAACCAGTTGACTGTGTGCGCGGGCGATCGAATTATACGGCGACGGATTTTGGTACTAGTATTCAACCCGTCGGCACTAGTATTCAACCTAGCGATGAAAGATGGCCCTGTCTCTCAATCTGCCCTTGTCCCATCCAACTATGGACTAGACCATTTGAGATGAGACCAAACAGGGAATTAATCAAAGCCAGAGACTTACATAGATCTAGATCTAATTTAGCAATCTAAACCCTTTTGAGATTTGCTATCAATCCTCACTAGGTTGAATACTAGTACCATTCAGTGCAAAAGGCCATCGCCGCATAATCCGATCCTCCGCGCATACAGTCGACAGATTGACAAAGAAAATATCGACAACAGATTACCCTGGAAATAACAAAGGTATGAAATTAAGATAAATTCCCTATTTCTAAATATTTTGGGGAATATGTCAAAATCTTTGAATTATGCCGGGTTGAATACTAGTACCCATACGGTACATGGAGGCTATTAATTGGTTATAATCTATCAATTATTTTTACTGATTTTTTTACAAGAGTTATTCATTTTTAGCATGTATTGCATACAACTCACTTGGGTGTAATAATATCGGTACCCGGTAGTGGTAAATTTTCTATTCCATCATTGTGTAAAGCGCTGTGAAACGATGATACATGTATAATGTAAGAGTGCTTTACATGTATAAATAAACATATTATTATTATTATTATTACATGTATAATTTTGACTAGAATTTCATCCCCATGAACAGGGTAGTTTGCAGGCACAGACCCTGATTGGAACTTTGATCAACAAGTGTGCCTCCACGCAAAGACTAGCACATACAAAACTTGCTGTTCCTGAGCGAGAGGGCCTTCAGTACACAAGGCATGAGTAGGCTGCACATTCAGACCCTTACTGTAACTCGAGTGAAGGGTTTGCCCAGCAGACTATGAACAGGGGTAGCCGGACTCACCTCACACTCGCAGCAATCACCCTTACCCCCTCCCTCCACTTTGCCTGATTCAGTGCATCCTTTTATCCTCAACCCAACCCTCCTCCTCCTCCTCCTCTTGCCTCTTCCCATGATCAATTATTAATTGGATTATAAAAACAAGTTTATTAGGCCTACAATATGTACATGTTGTAAATTCACTTTTTTATCTTTTCTTTGAACTAGAATAATTTGTTTGTCAATAGGGCCCAATAATACTTGAAGTGTTCAAGACAATGAGGTTGACCTACATGTACATGTATTTTGAGTAAATTTCTTTACTCTTCTCTCTATATAATTTAAACATCTAATACTTTTTTATACTTAATTAGCAACTTCTTTCACAGGGTCATGCACTCCATTCTTCGACATCCATCAGCTGTTATCCATTACCCTAAATTAATAATTTCTCCAGCGTTGCACGATGGATAAATATACAGATTGACAACAACGTAATTAATCAGTATTTAAAGCTCATCAATAAACTGAAGTGGGCAAATTAGAAAGTGTACATGTACTTCATCAATATTTTGCTTCATTACATACATGTACTGTACATGTACATGTATGGTGATGTATTGTACACACACACAAATAAACACACACACTCATCAAGCTATATTTACAAGTGCTCAGTCAACACATGTCATTTTACATAAAGCTATAAACTCACACTCAATTTACTCTTTCACCCCTCCCCGCCCCTATTGTCCCATCTATGGGGTATGAATGAAGAGTAATGAATGGGTTTCTTTCTCTTCAATCAAGCACATTTTCCATGGAGAATGAGTCACTGTACTTGGAAGGAGGATCCACCCATTGTTGTTTTTATGTAGGATGAGGACAGATTATAGTACATTGCCTATTTAATATTGAGGCATATAGTGAATAAAGTATTATGAAGACTGTAAATTACGAAATACTTTAAAATACGTGTAGGCCTATATAAATCTACATGCGGGCGCTTAGACACTGTTAGGCCTGCATACATGTACATTACATTTCATGTAGATGTACATGCAGGTATAATATTAATAATGTACAGTATACATGTACTGAAAGTGACTTAAATACAACTCATGTAGCCTACAATGTACGTACTGGAGGCTACTGTGTAGGCCTACAAAGTACATATGTACTGTAGGGTCCTACATGTACCGGTACATGTAAAATGTGGAGGCCAAACATACAGTACATGTATGTACATGTAGGCCTTCACACAAGTGGTGGAATTATGCATACCAACATAAAACACTTTCCATGACTTTTAAATACATGAAGCCTACATTTATATACACTGTAGCCTACATACATGTACATGGGCTACGAAATAGGCTTGTGCATGTAAAGCCAGTTTGTAGTACATGTAGGTGGATCTACTACAAATGTAGACAAATTCTCATGAGGGCGTTCGTGTTTACATTTTTGTGTATACACTAGATCATGCAAAGTACATCATAGACATCATACATGTACAAGCCAATATACACTGTCAACTGTAACAGTCAACGGACAACTATCGCAGGTGTACCCACTCCAAAGAGTGCAAGTTCAATTCAATTCAAAGTCTTTGAGAGTATACAGTTCACTCATGTTGTTTACGTGTTGGTTTCGTTCTTGTTCTCAGAGTTCACCTTTTCTATTGTATTGTTGATAATCAGAATGCATGACAGTGAACGACAGAGCACACATTCCATTGCCTTTGTCAACATTCCAAATCTGACAATCAACCAATGATCATCCATGCTACAAAGAGAAACAGTGTCCCGTACATTTGTAAACACAAAGGTCAGCGATTGATCGTACGCTTGATTTTCACATCCGATTGTACATCGTGGCCAATGCAATCGATCGTGTAGATATTCTGCTGCGATGATTGCAAAGCTTTGTGTTTACAGGACTGACTTGGTGGGGGTGGTCTGATTTAAAAATTTATTATTTATTTCATATTTTATTCTATTATTGAAATGCCCATTTGAAAAAGGTGAAGTGGTGAACTTCTTTTCAAGCGACCTTTCATTGACAAATCATAGGGAAATCGAGGCTAATCTCAGAACAGAGAAGGGATTCAAGTCTTTCACTCGGCTGCATGCCTGGGGTGTTATGCAATAGACGACGCCATGTCTGGGAGGTCTATACTAGGAGAGCAATAGTTTATAGACAAACCAACCAAAAGTAAACTGTGTGTTTTCACTTTGAAACATGTAACTTCACAGAGGTTTGGTTTAGCAATCAAGAGACCCGCTATGAGTCTAGAAATTGGGATTGTTGGAAACTAGAACAGCGATGATCCGACGAAGTAAATGACCATCACGAGTTCGGTCAAATTCGTGCTGTCCGAACTTTTATCTCATAAGTCCGACGGGCGCTCATGACGGACGGATTATATTATGCAAGTCAATTGGCCTTTTGCAAATTTCGCATTGATTCAATTTCCCCATGATTTGTCAATGGCTGGGCCCTTTAATAGCAATATAATTTTCTACCATACATTTACAACTCAATTTGTTCAGCTACTTTTAAAAACATTTCAAACCACAGAAGAAAATTATTCAAGAGGTAATCAAGTAAAACTGGCATTGTACATGTAAATTTTCAAGTAGATGTACATGTAGGCCTATATTTTCCTACATTGTACATGTACATGTACAGTACCAGAATAAGTGTCCATGAATTATAAAATTGATTCATGGTCGGTACAATGTATGTTTTGTACATGTATATAAACCAGGGTGAGGGGCACTAGATTCATATTGCTGAATTTAACATTAACATTGCATATAAAGCTGTACTGTACAAGTACAGACCTGAAAAGAGAAGGATTTCATGGGCATCAGTTGATCAGTATATTATGAAACAAATTTGCTTGATTATTAATGACAATCAAGCGAGAATTCCCAACTCAGGCTGATGAAGATGGGGGTTTCTTGAATCTAAATTAATTTTGATGAGGGTGAATCAAGGTAGAATCTAAACATGAATCAAGCATGGAGCAAAATCTAAGTACTCTCTTTAGATCTACATGGAAGGTCTGGAAAGTAGACTACATGCCTATTCCCGAATGAGGCAACGTGTAGGCCGTCTGATCAAGTACATGTATACATGCACATGTAGGCTTATCCATTTATGTTTGTTGTATTTTGTTTTTGTATTTTTTTGCTTCGTTTTATTTAATAGCAACTTGCTTTCTTTATACTTTCTTTACTTTTGAATTTGTTTTGTTGTGACAAAAAAAATGAAGAAAAAAGAAAAAGATCAGAACTGAAAAAATGAAAAATAGGTATTAAAAAAGAAAGCATGATAAAAGAGAAAAGGAAGGAACATACATGTACATGTACATGTAGGCCTATATTTTTTTTCTTTATACGATATACAAACTTTGAGCATATACATTTTCTTTTCTTAGCAGAAGTATCCGATTAGCATAACAATGCTTGCGTGAGGAGTGTCTGAATTCCTAAACGATTCGGAATTCACTGACCGAGTTCGACACAGCACAGTACGGACGTCTTATTTCAACGCTTCTTCCACGTGTTAAACTCTATAGGCCTTATCGTAATAGATCTACGTTTGGATTCGATGTTAAATATAAAATAATGGCGAATCAAGAAATTAACCTCGGGTTATGCCACAAATTAAAGGCAGTTTCAGAAAATTTTACTCAATAATCTGGAGTCTCTTCGCCTTCTTGTAAGCAATGCTACAAAGGAAGCATTGGCTCGTTTAAAGATTGGGCTGGCTGTTTGATTATGTTGATTCTCGATACATTGCCCGGGTCAGCGGAGCTTCTACAACTAAAAAAGGGCGTCGGAGATGTCTTTCGAAAGGTAATAAGGTTCAATATGAATATAATTCTAGACGCCAGGAGGAGTTGGATAAGAAATTTGCCTTATTAGAGTAAGGTAAGCAGCGGGCGCAGCCCTTGCTTTGCTGAAGTAAGGTATTGCAGATATAATTAAAAGGAAGAAACATATCAGAAAAGCAGATGAATCTGAAGCAGGTTAGTGAGATAAAGATGAATGAAAATTCCAAACTAGGCTATTGCTTTTGAAATTTATGAACGGTTGTACATAATAGATATGGCCTTATGTTGTTAATGGAAGCTGTTCGTTTTTTCAGCGGAATTACTTTATGACTTAATTATGGGAGATTAATCAAATAAATATATAGAGATCATTTTTATATTTTAGGTTGGTCCGCATTGGATGAATACTGATGAGGGAGAAAAGAATGAGGCAAGCTCAGGCTTGTGTAAATAGAAAGCGTAAGTTATTTCGTTCAACAAACAAAGGTTATATTGGGCAAGAATGTTGGAAATTTTCAAGGTTCTTCTACTACTTCCGACAACTTATTTCGTATACCCTTTGGGTCAAGAAATCGATATTCGCTTGGCAGTGTCGCCAACTTATATGTACAAAATAGTTGGCGCGGGTATGCAAGTTGCCTCAGACCACCGACGAACGTTTTGCCTGTGGTAGACATGGGCACTGGAGAAGTTGCCCAGGTATCAGGAAGCAAGATCCCAGCAAGATTCATCCTTCAGAGATAACAATGCTCAACAGAGTTAAATGATCCATTGATCATGGTCAAACTGAGCAAGGTAAATGTCAGTTTTGTTCTGTATTTGACGAAGTGTGGTATTTGAGAACTGAAGAGTAGAATGATCAGAAGGGCGTAGCAAAGGAATCTATTCTTGATTCTACCTAGTCCATAATTATATGTTAAGAAAAGATGTGTTATTTTGGTTGAATTCCACCTCTTACTAATGAACCTAGACATAGATATGACACAGATCAAACAATCTGGAATATATTGACTATTCCTGGTCCGTCAGCGGGCCCTTCTAAATTAAGAAATACAGAAACAGAGCATTGTTGAATTTGTTTCGGTTGGGAAACATCGAGTAACGTTAGTGTTGATTCGACAAGATGTGCAGGGTAGGAGGAAGAATTTTATTTGAGAAATTATGAGTATGATCAATGAAATTCAGAACCTTTGGTTAAAGGTAGATTGAATGCTTCCTTACAATTTGGAAATCAACTGATGCATCTCAATTTGTTGTAGATGTCAATGAACATGGTTACAAATTACCTTACAATAAGATGATAAGTCAGCATTGACATCGATCCCGATTTCGTTTCTGAAGCCATTAACGAATTATTATTAAAAAGGGTTTGGTTGTTGAATCCACCACTGCAACCCATGATGTTACCCCCTTTCAGATTCAATTCAGAGTTCAGATATAAAAAGAGACTGATTCTTGGTTAACGTTATGTCAACTAACACTTGTGGAAGAACACTATTATACTTGAAGACTGGAATGTAGTCATGTCTTATTTAAAACAGGGAGATTTTATGCTTTCCTTTGAACTTAAGCAAGGTTATCATCATTATTACATTTTTCAAGTGCATGAAAAATTGTAGGCTTTAGTTGGGATTTTGGTAGTGGTACAAGGTTTTTCTCCTTTTAGGTGTTGTCATTGGGTTGGCAACAGCTACCTTTGTTTTCATTACACGATTTAAGCCTATCGTTAATCATTGGCGTATAGAAATGGTATTTTCATTTTTTTTTGTATATAGATGATTGGGTCGTGCTGCTTCCTTTGATTCGTATGATACTATGGTCAAGACGGTGAAAAATGACTTACTTGAAGCAGGTTTGATACCAAATGTTGAGAAATATCTCAATGGACTCCTGTCCAGTGTTTGGATTGGTTAGGAATACCACGGGTAAGCAGAGTAGCTTATATAAAGATTACTGAAAGAAGGATGAAGGATCTTGAGTTATGTTCAGATTCATTTCAAGCAGAATTGCCTGAGGTTTCAGAACGAAGGATCGTAGTTATAGTTGGAAAGATACATTGTATCCAGTGTTTGGCACAGTTACTCAAATTAAAACCAGATTTATGCATCACGAAATCATCCGGAGGGTACATTGGGATAGGACATAATGTGATCAATAGTGATGAATTAATATTCGTGTTCTTCTTCTGGAGAAGAATTTGCATATTCTTAACGTAAACATTATTTCTGCTTATTCAGTTCCACAGACTTTCATCTATTCTGATGCAAGTCCATCAGGCTGCGGGGCCTGGGTTTCTGAGTGCGCAGGCATGAAATGGGATGAGATTGGTTTGAGTTTGAAATGGTTAAAAGCTCCACTTGGAGAGAACTCAAGTCAGTAAGTATGACACTGCAAACAGTTGTATCTCACATGAGACATAAAACTGTCAAGGTCCTCTGTGATAATAAAGGAGTAGGATCGATTGTAAATAAAGGAAGTATGATTGCAGAATTGCATGAGATGAGTTTACACATCTTTGAGTTGTGTAAAAGAAACAACATTAGTCTTCACGTTCATTGGGCTCCCAGAGAGGAGAACCGTTTTGCAGATGCATTAAGTCGCATGATAGATTTTGATGATTGGGGTGTGTCAGATGAATTTGTCGGATTTTTGGACAAAATCTGGGGCCCTCACACTGTGGACAGACTTGCGGACGATTTTAATTTCAAAATTAAGAAGTTCAATTCTAAATATTGGTGTCCCCTAATAGATCATGTTGATCCATTCTCATGTGATTGGTCGGGCGAGAATAATTGGTTGGTTCCACCTATCGAATGTATAGCATGTATAGGGCAAGTACTTAAGCATCTGAAGGTTTTGTTCTGCTAGGGGGACTTTGGTTGTTCCCTTCTGGCCGTCTGCACCCTTCTGGCCGATTCTTTTCTCTGAACAAAGTGATTTTCGTTCCTTATTCTCTGAATACTTCAAAATTGATAATCCTCAAGGAATTTTCGTTCAAGGCAGAAATAATAATAATAAAAAAAAAAAAAAAAAAAAAAAAAAACGGTTTGTGAGAGATGGCTGACATGAATGCTGGTATGTAATAAAATCATTTGATGGAGGTTAATTCAAAATTATACTGTTGGAATGCAACATGTAATTTTTACACGGCCGCATGGCAGATAGCTGCATAGCTAGGATCCACTTATGCTGCAGAGCAAAGAAGTGGTGATGAAAATTGGAGAATGTTATGATTATGTAAAAGGATAACCATCGTAAAGGTTGATAATGAATTGATATGAGAATTCATTCTCAAATTAGTTATAATTTACTGGCGGCGGAGCTCAGAATGAAGAAATTGGTGATGATTGAAAACATTCAAAGTCTCAAAATTACAGAATTCTTGTGAATGAAATGTTTCAGAAAGTTTTTTGCAAGTGTTTTAAGGCAAAAATAAACATTTTCGCAAAGGAAATGAATCCCAAAGCTATTGTTTTGCTAAGCCTTCAAGACGATTGAAACGAATTATGATATGGAATTGTGATCTAATGAATTTCATACTGAAATTTTAGTGAAAATATAAAACCACCTGGTTTGAGGATAGCTGCATAGTTAATGTTTAATTTTGCTGTCATGGCTGTAAAACGTATTAGAAGTGATTAAATTTTGAGAATTTGATAAGAATGACTGAACTTGAGAATTTATCACAATTTGAATATATTGTGTTGAGATAAATATATACCAGCTTATAAGTTTTGTTTAAATTTTCTTAAATCCAGAAATTCTCTCCATGAAGGATATGATATAACTTTGAACAAGGTCTTGACAGCTTCGAGAGCTGATAACACTATGAGTAAATACAACAGAGCGTTGAATACCTGGAGAGATTAGTGTAAGCAAAATAAAGTAAATTCTGACACAGCAGAACCAGAAGATATTAGTCGCTATCTTATTCATTTGTATCAAAGAGAAGCTCCTTATTCGAGGATAGAATCGGCTTTTTACGCCATTAAGTGGCATTTTGACTGCAAGCCAAGGATGAATGTTAATCCCTGTGATCGCAAGTTCATACATATTGTTTTACAATGTTTAAAGAAATTACGAAACAAACCGATCGTTAAGAAAGAAGTTATAACCCCAGACATTTTGAAAGCAGTTGTTGAGAAGTATGGATCTTCAACGAGTCTATTAGATATTCGATTATGTGCTATGGTTTTGATTTCCTACGCAGGCATTCTACGATTTGATGAAATGATACATATTCGTAAATGTGATTTAGACTTGTATATTGTCTCATGTGAATACTTTCATCATGAAAAGTAAAACCGATATTTACAGGCAAGGAGCATGGGTTCTTATAGGTGCTACAAATTCCCCACCTGCCCCGTATTAGCTTTGAGGAAATATTTGATTGCAGCGGGGCTTAACGATGCCTCTGATGAAGTATTTCTTTTTAGGCCTCTAAATTACTGTAAATCCAGTAATAGTTACAAGTTAAGACGTGGACAGTTGTCTTATACTAGATGTTTAGAATTATTGAGAGAGGCGTTGGCGAAAGTAGGGTTGAATCCAAAGAGTTTTGGCATGCATAGCCTCCGAAGTGGCGGAGCCACAGCAGCAGCGAACTTTGGTGTTCCAGACAGGTTGTTTAAGAAACAAGGTAGGTGGAGGTCGGAGACTGCTAAGGATGCATATATTAAAGACAATATGAAGGATTGTCTTTCAATTTCTATGAATTTGGGGCTTTAGAATTATTTTTATACCGGGTAAATTAGCCTCAGCCTAGTATGATTATACGTATAACTTTGTTAAAGATGGATTGTAGGCGTTCGATGAGATTGTTGAATGAGACATGTATTATTATCATTATACATTTAAAGTTGGTTAAATTGAAATGATTGCGTCGTGTAACTCATTTTCTTGTTTACCCGTTCTTTGATTGACTGAGAGGGGGAGCTATAAGTTTAGCTTGTCTTGCCGTCGAAGCTTGGTGCTCCCCTCGAAACAGGTATGTTTTTTGTAAAGTATATAAATGTTTTATATTTCAGGTGTTGATGTTGTTGCACTGGTTGTGCTTAAGGATAGTGAGGCGTGACTGAAAATAATTTATTCACGATTGAGAGTCGAATTAGGGAATAAAAAAATCAATATAATAATCATTCATGTTTTTTTTTGCTTGCTTGCTATGCTTGGAAAGTACCTTTCCCCTATTTTAAAAACTAAAACATTACAAAAGAAAATAATCATAAAAGGCAAATTGAAATATATTTTTTTTAATGACTGCCACTACTAAACAACAACTTCTTTTGTCTGAACAAAAAACACTTTATTGTGCCTGAAAATAAGGCTATAATCGGCAGGTAGATCCTGGTGAATTCAGGTCTTCACGAAGGTGGTGAAACTGGGTTACATGAAAAATGATTCTGATGGTGAGAGATTTAATTTTCCATCAAGATCCAAGGGAAAACCCAAGAGTTGATCTCTAGACTAAAAGGCAATTCTCAAAATCCACCTGACAAGGAACTCCAGTGCGTTCCATATTGAAGAACAGTCCCAACTCACAGAACCAGGTGGTTCAAGTTTATAGTCTGGAGAAACAGACTCATTCTAATACTGAAGTTAAATCCTAATACCATTTGTTTACGCAGAGTTAGTGTATGATGCAGTCTGAAGAGGGAGACTACAGTTGCACTCTTGTACTGACTAGTCTGCAGGCACAGACCCTGATTGAACTTTCATCAACAAGTGTCTCCATGCAAAGACTAGCACATATGTATACAAAACTTGTTTCAATTCAGAGCTACACGTACACGTAGATGGCATCCAGTACACAAGACATTATAGACTGTACTTCAGACCCTGAACTCGAGTAAGGGTGTGCACAGCAGACTACTGTACGTACTGACCATAGGACACCCTCTGCACGTCGACCTGGAATAATCTGTGTCAAATTAGAGTCTATGTTAGCAGACTACATGTATCTGTAGACCATGGAGGGCCTGCATACAAGTGTACATATACATAGGCCTACATCTTCACCAGGGGACCGTTGCAGAAAGAGTTTCAACCAATCGCAACTCTAAAAATGATACGCAACTTCATTTTCAACCAATCAACAGCGCGCATTTGGGACTTGCGATTGATTTTGGCTTGCGTTTTAAACGCAACTCTTTCTGCAACGGGCCCCTGCAATGTAAAGAGCACAACTCAAAGAGCATTCAGCATATATTCAGAGAACAATGTAGTCCCTGAGCTTGAGGTAGCATTTTACAGGCCCTGTGACTGATATGAAGAGGAGTTTATAAAGATGTAGAAGAATCCAAAAGTGTTCACACGGGCCTCGTCAACTCTCATCTTCAACCGCTAATCTTGATCCAGCCACTACTTGACAAAGAATATACAGTAGCCAAGTCACAAGGCCTTGTCAAAAGGCTAGCCTGGAGGTAACTAGTATCACGGTTCAGACAAGAGGGGAGCGTGTCATGAAAGGACTTGATCCGACAAGTCCTGTTTTATCCTACAGTTACCATAGTAACGACGCTTCTAAGCCAATCAGTCAGCTCTGACAACTTGTCGGATGAAAATGTTGATGAAACCCTCCCCTGACTTACATGTATGCATGCCCAAGACAACCACACATTACAATAAAGTCCGGTTTGAAATATACCTCCGGAGAGACGCAAGGCGGATTTAAATTCCAACATGTCTAAAACCTGTCATTTCGGTTTAATTCACTGGACTATTCTTTCAGTGTCATGGCCAGGCCAGTTTGCTGTGCGACACCAGAACGTGATTCAGAGACTTTCCATTCATCCACAAAAATCTTAAAGGAACAGTCCACACTTTCATAAAAAGGTCCTCCAGCTCGATAAAAAATAGGACTTGAAAAAGACAGGAGTAGAATCAAACAAGCAATTAGGGAGATAATTTTGACAACTCAGGTTGATGATGGTGATGGGCTTTAAGTGATTTGATTTTCCTATTTATTGAAAACAGTGTTTATACATTTTTTAAATTAAAAAAACAGTGCTGCAAAGGGCAAATATCCCTTCCCCCAACATGATTTCTTGTAGCTTTGAAAGTGCCTTTCCCATGTTTATTTTATTTATTTTTTTTTTTCTTCAGTGACATTTAATAGTACTGGTACTTAACTTGTGCCATAAAAATACCAGATATTTTTTGATCGGGGTAGAAATTGCAATCGATTTATCTTTCCAGAGGCCTGAGGAAGGCAGATGTTAAATTGTTAGCACACCTTCTGTAAAAGTTTGAGCTATGGAATACATGAAAATTGCAGAACTGGTCCCATTACAAGAAGAAAGAACTTTGAAATTGAGGTTAAAAGGGTTATTCCTGCAGATATCATGATGTCTTTCCCACATGCAAGCCTACAGTCCTAAACTTGTTTGAAACCATTAGGCCTATTTACATGTTTGCGTACAAACCAGTATGCAATGTACATGTACGTAAATTGTAGGCCCCATCATGTCAAAATCACAGGTCTAAGAAAAAATATATATCTGACTTCATATCGAGATATTGATTCAGACAGAAGATATTGGTTTAGGTACAGTATCTATACTATAGTACAGAAATGTACATACCGGTATAGAAATATAAAACGCATGGGGGGACTGGAGCTTCCAAGCAGTATTGTAAATGGGGGGGCCAATGTGCGATTTCACCCCTAATGGCATGCTTTGGGGAAACCATAGTTTCAAAGTAGCCCAAGAGCAGACTTTTATCAACAATATCCAAGAATATAAAGCAAATCATTTTAATAGCAGAATAATATTTGCATGATTGCTCATTGTGCAAAAGAACTAGGCCTACATGAGGCTCTTAACATGAAAGAAATAGGCATAGCCCCCAAAATTCAGCAATAATCCCCATATACATGTACATGTACAATGTAGAAAAAGTAGCCCCTAAAAATCAAAATTCACTTTCTACCCTGGATCTACATCTAATTTTGCCATAATTTGTCTGATTTTGTCATGACATGTACACATGTAATTTGTCCTTTCAGAATAAAAAAACAAGAAAAGCAAATTTTGAAATTGCAATCAATCTTGGGGCTTCTTCCAATGCGGGCGATATGTGGGCTTCCACTATTTCAATGGAAATCCCATCAGTCTACTGGCTGGATTTACCAAACAAATATGAAGTGAAAAGCAGATTTTGATTCATCCTCTCTCTGTCTGTTGTGGATTTCTCACTAAAGCCAAAGAAAATACAAACCTGGATTGCCAGTGCCACACACAAATAACAGAGCTCTATGAATACAAACATGAAGTGACATGCCTGTAAAAATCAATGACCACTTCCATGAAACTGCAAGGTGGTTTAATGAAGGCCCCCCCCCCAAAAAAAAAAGACCCGCCCCTCCTCCCCCTTCCCAACGCAGAATTGATGAATTTCAGATCACAGTTTGTAAATATATATACCGTTACTGAAATTTACATGTAATTGCAGGAAAAAATATCAATCTAGACTAACTAGTGCTTTGCAATATTGAATTATGTGATACACTGTAGTACAAAAAAAGTTGAATGTTTTATAAAGATTACAGACATGTATGTTGATATTATTAAAAACACAAAATGTACCAAAAATATTGTCGTTTATGAAAAATTAATCACTACATGTACATATATTTATTGACCACAATGCTACTCTGTATTGCTTTTTAATACCAAGTCAGGACTTTTTAAGTTGATCCCAATGCCCCTTTTGTGGACGAGCACCGATAAATGCCTTACATGTACTTTCATTTCTCCCTTCCCTGCTATTTATAAGGCAAGGCTCGACATTAGCGGTGGCCCGGTGGCCCGGGGCCACCAGAAATTCACCTCGGGCAACCATTATTGAAAAAATGTTAAGTTTTGGTGGCCCGAATCGGGCAA
This sequence comes from Lytechinus pictus, assembly GCF_037042905.1. NCBI lineage: Eukaryota > Metazoa > Echinodermata > Echinoidea > Temnopleuroida > Toxopneustidae > Lytechinus > Lytechinus pictus. The sequence goes on along the minus strand of NC_087257.1, from coordinate 9,656,589 downwards.
CCAATAATTTTCAAAGTAGCGCAATTTTTCTCCCAATTTTGCACACATTTATCAACTTTCTACAGTTCAAATTGCAAGTCAATTCGTCATGCGCCCTTTTTGTTAATCTACACACAAATACACACACACAAAGATTGCATACAGTAAACTATTATCCAGCCGGCTGTGCCGGCCGTCTGGCGAGAGCTTTGCATGCATGAAACCACTGCATGCAGCTAGCTAGCTGTGCGGTAGCAGACTATTTAGACTCAGGGAGCTGCGATACGAAATGTTGCTGCTAAGAAATCTTCCACAGAACTTTGAAAATCTACGTCAAAGTCACATTTTACACCAATGAAATGCCCTTCTACAGTCCATATTACTAAAATCTGGTGTAACCTGATTATTTGCAAGCATTAAAAAGAGGAATTATGACCTCTCTTTTGACTAAAAAAGACCGATTTCCAAATGCATTAATGCACATAAAACACATAGGTGAGTACATCACAGTCCCACGTGTGCATTTGTATGTATGTTGATACTTTGTTTCTTTCGAAGCTGTGTCTTTTCTAGCCAAAAATAAGCAGACAGTTTCTTTCTTTCATGTTTATAAATGACTTCTTAAACCACTCTTGAGGAAGTAAATACTTTGGGAAGGCATTTCATTGATATGAAATGTGAATTTTTCCAGCATTTGGCAAATATACGGAAGGACTCTTCTCACACTGTTTATTTTCCAGATATAACTTATGCCATTTTCTTATTTTTTTCTTTCATTTTTTTTTATAGTGGTTAAACCATTTATACCCCTTCCCATTGAATATGCCTGATTAAAGAATATGTTTCTACTGAAAAATAATTATAAATTTTCCCCATTTTTTATAAATTTTGTTTCATTCATTTTTCTTTTGTTTTTTTTCCTCTAAATGTTTTCTTTTCTTTTTTTCCCTGTTCTTTGTTTTTTCTTTCTTCATTTTCTTTCTTTTGTTTTATTTCACTTATTTATTTTATTATTTTTGTTTTCTTTTTTTTAATATACTTGGTGGTAGTGGCTGCAGAATTAATATTTCAGAAGTTTGTTTTATTTATTTTAAATTAATGTTTTTCTTTATATTTTTCGGGCCACCAGACTTTAATATCGGGCCACCAGAAAAAATTATTTGAAGGTTTTGGTGGCCCGAACGGGCCACCACCAAAAAAAGTTAATGTGGAGCCTTGTATAAGGAGTTAAAGCTAAAATGAACAGTAATGAATTTTTAGACTCGGCGATCTATCGCATTATCGGTGGTATTTTGCTGACGATGATCGACCACATTGAAATCAAATATCGACCAGCACTAGTGTTTAACAAGTGACAGTACCTTTTAGTTTTAGGTAGGCCTACATGTAGGCCTATATGTACCGGTAGCCACTATGCAGTACACAACTTGTACAATGCATAGTAAATGTAGTTTGCTCAAGCAATTCATCCTTCACCTTCTGGGCTACACGTTCAATATACGCCTCCCCCCCCCCCCCCTCTCCTTTTTTTATCAATCAACAAAAGCAAATGTACACGTCTTAAACGTAGAGAAATACAGTACATGAGAGTGAGACCTTAGGGGAAATTGAATTGTAACAAAGGGTTTATCAACCCTGATTACGATCATAATAATTCAAGAAAATTTTGCATGTCTGTGGAAAGTCTAGTCTCAGGTCAAGGACAGAACAGGTGTATTTACTTGAAATTGACCTCAATGTGACCCACTTTAAAAATACAGACCTATTAAAGCACAAGTACAATATACTATACACCCAATAAAATGTATTACTTTCATAACACAAAGTTGCATACACTCACACAAAAATGTGTGCACAGTTCCATTCATTTCAATACATGCACTGCTGGGGTTTTTTTTATACAGCATCCATAGAACAAACAAACTCTGTTTACACTGTACACAGTTATCTACATACTAGTAAGAATTCCAATACAAGCTGTTGCTCAGCTAGCCTGTTAAATGATTTTAAAAATAAACTGACTTCAATCCAGACAGTACATGTATGTGTAATGTATATCACTATATCACCATACATGTACATGTAACTTCTGGTATTCTGGATGTTTGGTATAGTAAACTTTTTTGTTTCTTAATCTTTTTTTTTATTTTTTACTTGCATTTTGGATCATATTACATATTCATCATTTTCATAATTTAATCAATGTACACCAGATAATGATTTTTCTTCGCAAATTTGATTACTTCTGGTTATAACTAGCTCTAGAAAATCTTCAACTGTATTCTGTACAGTCCTTTGTAAAAAAAAATGCTACACAAAAGAAAATTTGTGTAGTGCTCAGTCATAAAAAAATATTTAGCAAATTGCTACATGATTTACAGGAAATTATGTACCTACATGACTGTTTGCTGGAAATTTGCAGCACTGTGGGTCAAATTCTTTAAAAATTCAAGTGGTTGGGTTGCCTCCCTTCTTAAACACCTTTTTTTGTGGGGGGTCTTTTTTTAATTTATCCCAAATGAATGTATACATAGGCACACAAATTTAAGGGAAGAGTTCCTTCTTCTGCAAAGGGCCACCCAAAGTGAAAAAATATAGAGTTTTAATAAGGTTGCTGTCACAAAAGGAACTCTTTCCAATTTCATTGCTCATTGTTTTGAGTTTTTTTTTTAGAATTCCATTTAATCATTAATAAGTGAAATACACTAGTTTTCATGTACTAGCTTTCAGCAGAATATATGTAGATATTACAGAACTTCCATTGATCAAAATCATGGTCATATCAATGAATGAAATTACACTGCATCCCTAATATGAACATTATATGGGTACTAAATATTAAAAGACAAATTTCAAAATCCGAGGCAAATAATAAAAACAATAAAAATATGGTGAAATCTTGTCGACAAAAGATCTTCCAATCTTTCATGTCTAGTTTTCATTTTTCAAACCTGATATTTAACAAATTCTTGTTTGGTCCCTGACATAATGCAGGGGTCATGAAGATTTAAAAAGGGGGGAATAGTTCAACCTTGTGTGAACTATTTCCTGTTCCTTGTCAATTGTTTGCTTTTGAGGACGGACAAGGAAGAGTTTTTTTTTTATCAAGTAAATGATGACTATTGGCCATTTAGCATTATCAAGATAACTGAAGCATTGACACCAACAACTCTAGCATCAGTAGGCAATAGACTGTACATTTAAATTTACAATATACAAGTAACAGCCATTGAGGCATCATAAAGTTGGGAGTGTGGTGTAGATCCAGATTTTACAGAATTTCTGCAAGAATCACCATCATCAATCCAGAGTTTTAAATCCAACTTTGTCCCCGTGAAACTATCTGTTAATAGTTTACACACAAATGTGATATTCAATAATATACGTACATAATGTAGGTCAATTATTTATTAAATTCCTAAATTAATACTTAAACTTTAAAAGGATGGTCCAGGCTGGAAATATTTATATCTCAATAAATAGAGTAAAATTCACAAGGCAAAATGCTGAAAATTTGATTAAAATCGGACAACAGACAACATAGTTATTGAATTTTAGAGATTTGCATTATTCCGGTGAAACACTTCTAGGCATGTCTTTATGAATATTCAAACATGTGAGCTGATGATGTCATATCCCCACTTGTTCTTTTGTATTTTATTATATGAAATCAGGTTCATTCAAAAAAATTCTACGGCAAGAACTAAAACAATTGGATTGACAACTTCTAAGTGCATTAGTTATTCATTGCTGCAACTTATATCATCATAATGGAGACACATAATTTACACATGTACATGTATGAACAAATAAAACAATTATGATTTCATGTAATAACATTTATTAAGAAAGAGGAAAGTGGGGATGTGACATTATCAACCCACCTAATGAATATTCATGAGATGTGCATACAACTGTTTTCACAAAATATTGATAAACTTTAACATTCAATAACTTTATTTGTCATCCGATTTTGATGAAATTTTCAGCATTTTGCTCTGATTCTGAATTTTACTCTATTTATTTAGATATAAATATTTTCAGCCTGGACCATCCCTTTAATAGGGGCCAACCTATTGAAATTTAAAAAATAAAATATTTGGTTCTCAAGATAAGAAATTTATTTTCAAAAAGTAGTTCTAGAGCTGAAAAGTAATTGCAAAACAATTATTGAAACATTCAAATTTCAAGGGACTTGTTTCTATTCTACACACTGAAATTCAATTTAATTATTTACAAGTAGATCTACAAGTATTATTTTTTAAAGCACACAACCTTACCCGTCCCGTTGCTTTCTTGTATCTCTGCACCGATTTTTCAATCAGTTCCCCGACACTCAATGTTCCTTCCCCACATGGGACTATCACTTTGATGGCTCCAAAACAAACAGTAACCTTCATGGTGGCTGCTTCTTAATCCAAGATACAGTGTACAGATGGATAATCCTAACAAATGCAACTTCTAAAAGATCTCTTCTTTTGATCGATCCCTCACTTATTCCGTGTTACACCGTTCTTCAACATTGCCTCAGAGTTTTACGAATGTCTTTTTTTAATTTGGAAAGAGATAAGAAGGGCACAGTCAGTTTCTTTCCATTATTTTAAGCTCAGGAGAAAACAATCCACTTTCGAATTCCGAATCCAAGATGAAAAACCAGTCAGAACAAAAGAGATGAGTTTTTGCTGAAGTGCAAGGGATGCAAAATAATAATGTTCACCTCTAACATGCTCACTTGTGGTCCAAATATTTAAGGATATCCAGTTGTAAGCAGTTTCATTTACAGGTGGTGAAATGATAATTAGATGCAGTGAGCTACTACAGGCATGTTTCTTCACTGAGTCATTCACTGCAGTTCATCCAGCACACACCCTCCTGCGACGGCGGTCTATTCAGCGAATGAATAGACAGCGAGCCGCTAGTTCCCCGTTACTCAATAATGTGTGGGTGCTGGCATCTGTGTTTATCCAGCGCGACATATGCCATTCCCATTCGTAAACCGAGCACAGCTGCATACAGGTGTTTTCAACTGCACGGAAGGCGTATGATTCTGCCCCAGACGAATTTTCTGTAAGGAAAACAACGGAAAAATAAGACGGTTTACGGCGTTAAAAAATAAACAATAACACTGAAAGCGGGTTCTTTTATCAATGAAAGTACAAGCAGAGGCGGTCCTTTGTGGAATTTTAAATTGAATCACTTAAAAATCGATAAAATCGGGTGTAAATCGATCGAGATGGTGACGGATGATCGAAGCAACCGGTCCGACTCGGCTGCGTTGATCATCAAAAATACGGTACGGTAACGTTTGGCGTTTTACAAGATTAAATTTTAATGATTTATTGTCAAATGAGAGAAACGAAGACATGAAAATGTAAAAAACATGAGGAATGCATAAACTTACGTTTAAAAATTAGCATTGAAATTAAAAAGTCCAAAACATGAAGAAGTGTGGAACAATTTTCCCGACACACACGCAGAGAGACGTTGACAAAATAAACAGTTCGTTTTTCTTGTAATTAATCGTATGATGGCGCTACACACTTTTCAGAAATGTTGTCCAAACGTCGAATGCGACGTCCCGGCCCCCGCCAAAGGAACGTAGGCCCTATATGGCCAGCCAGATTAAAATTATTTAGGTAATACATTTAGATAATTGAGTTTTATCAACATGTTTAGTCTTCATGCCAACATCTTGAACAAAGGCTGTTCAACACCTACAAAACTCGTCGTCTTCGGGCCTAATGGAGTAAAAGTTACAGAGGAACAGAGTGGGTTACATTATTTTTGCATAAGCCCTATGTGCCAGTGAAGTTGCCTAACATATATGCCCGTAGCTTTTTTTTTGGGGGGGGGCACCCAAAAGAATTTTATCACACTTATTAATGGGCAAATCATCAGTAAAAATGAGCATCACCTGACACTTCTGTTATACAGTCTGCCAGAAGCATTTGGGGCACAGGGGATCTCGCCTCCCCCCTTAAATTTCGAATTTGTATATCAGCAAATAATTTTTATGAGCGAGAGTCGTCGCATGACGGCCCACGGAAAATAAAACATATTTCACAACTTACATAGACGGACATCGAGACGTATTAGCGTAATAAGAAAACAAGGCCGAGAACTGCTAGTGAGTGAAGCGATGGAGCAAAAAAAAATAATACTTTTTGATATTCTAAAAACTTATTTTGTGACAAATTTTTATAACATAGTAAAAATAATGCTATATTTCACCCCTTTTACTTTCTTTCTTTTTTCTCCCCCCCCCTTGCTCTTTAAAATTATGGAGGTCCAAGGCCCAAAGCCCCCCCCCCCCCAATCTGGACGCCCTTAGCCAGACGTATATAATAAAATACCTTTCCAATCTCCCCGACCCACGAGTAATCATAAATCAATTTTCTTGCTCTTAATATTTCCCTGATGGGGAGTGTTCTGATGTGGCCGAGTTCAAACGCCGGTCAAAGAAAGGGTGGATGCTAGAGGTCTATTTCTCAAGGGAGTGGGGTAATAATCATAAGTCATGCTCTAATTGGATGCACAAATTTCAGAAATTATGAATGGATGTCTGGCCTGCCTCTAATATATCTGAGGCCGAAAATGAACTTGTGTAACCTACACCTGGGATCCGTTGCAGAAAGAGTTGCGTTTAAACGCAAGTCAAAAAATCAATCGCAAGTCCCTAATGCGCGCTGTTGATTGGTTGAAAATCAAATTGCGCATGATTTTTAAAGTTGCAATTGATCGCAACTCTTTCTGCAACGTGCCCCTGATCACTTCTAGAAAATGGTGTTTCTTTATACTGCTTATTTCAAGATGATGTGTGCATGATTTTTGAAAACTGGAAGGGCACTAGCGAAAACATTATTATTAATCGAAATAAACAAACACCGAAATAAATCGAAAATAGTAATATCAAAATAATATGTAAAAAGCCTAAAGAGTTGTCTTTCAAACTAAACTGAAACTGAAACTTTCCGATTCTATATAAAAAAAAAGGAATTATATAATATTATTGAAATAATCATCATTATCAGGATTATTAAATATTGATAGACATAGGCATATTGAATCAGTTGACATTGACGTGATAATAATAAAAATAATAATAGATAAGAACCGGGCTACATCGATCATGCATGTTAAAATGAGGCCAAGGTGTGGGGGGGGGGGGTTATGGAAAATCCTTGTTAATGGCTTCAATTCGACTAGGTTGTATAAATGATTGATTTTGTGTATTTGGAAAATCTGTTATGTTGTGAATATTTTCACACTAGAAAAAAAAAGTGAGTACGTTGAGTTTTATTAGGTTTTATTGTAACACTAAAGGAAAAAAATGTAAGTGTTAATTATATGAGTTTTCAATGTATTCATATATTAATTTGTATAGATATATTGTATTTGATGTATGTATTCTATTTTGTATATGACATGTATGAATTGAAGTTGTTGACAAATAAAAACTTCTTAATACAAAAAAAAAGAAATTATATTTTGGATATTTATATTCTGATAAAATACCGAATAGAATTCTGTGTTTTTTGTTAATCGAACAATGCATATCCCCTGATCCAGTGACCTAATCGAAATTATATATTATTTCCATATTTTTCATGTCTATATATATCTATGCTCATCGATATTAAACTGTACTTAAAGTTATGTGATTATTTCGATAATGTATTTTTAACGTTTCCAATATGCTTTTGGATTTCCTTCCACTCGACCGAGTCAGGTGCCGTGGAACCTTTTTTTTTTACAATAAACGTGTACAAAACCATATAACCATCTGTTCGTGATTTTTTTCATAGTGAACACGCCCCCTACACACACTTTGGCGTATATATATAATTCAATGTCCCAGACCGCTCATTAATTTTCATCCTTCGTCCTTCTTTCCTTTTTCCCGCCCTTTTGTTAACTTAGTACTAAAGTATAGGAAGGACGCCCCTGCCCAGCAAGTAGTTTTGTGATTTTTCTAGTCAATTTAAAATGGTAATTGTGTGTAAATTTGTAGAGATCTTTTGTACATGTATAGTATTTTTTTTCCTCCCCAACACCACAAAACTCTTGGAGACAACTTCCAAGCAAATCGTTTTGAATAGTCGTGCACAGACAGAAAGGATACAGTACCACAGGCAATTTTTTAAGGAAGGAAAGACCAAAGTAGCCAAATTTGTTCGGAAGAGCTTTCCCAGCCAAAGCCGCGACATCGTTGTGTTGACTTCTGACAAAAATTCATATCAGTGGCGGATACGACACAATTTCTTAAAAGCCTCGAATGAGCGAAACAAGCGAGCAAAAGTTGTCAGTGACCTTTTATGTTTGTTTGTTTATTATTTTGTTTGTAATATATCCATATAGAAGAATAAAATATATACAAAGTGTATAAATCATATGAAGGAGGGTAGACCATTTCAGCGGTATTTACAAAATACCACTTATCATCCATGGGTTTTTTTAAGTGAAAGTCTAATTTTGTGATAGATTTTGACATCATAATATCAAGAAAATAACATATCTTACCACCTTTTCTCCCCTTTTTCTTCTCCTTTCCTCCTTATTCTCTTTTGTTTTTTTCTTGGTCTTGGATCTTTGGGACCCCTAGCCCTCTACCTGTATGCCAGTGATTTATATGTTTGACCACTATGAGGGAAGCGGGTCAGTTTCTTTGGTCGAGACTTTGCATGGGTCAAGCATATCAGCAAGCGGGAATGAAATATACCTTCAAGTAAATCATAATCTTTGACGGATAGCAAGTCGTGATACACATTTCCAACCTACTTTCATTAAAGTAGAGTACAGAAATTAAATTTACGATATATACTTAAGGTAATTGGGATATAAGCTCGCATATACAAGGAAAGGGGGACTATACAATCAATACCTTGATGATAGAATCATAGTTTTTTCTAGACCAATGACCACTTACCCAATTGTGTGAGTGAGTTTGTGTGTGTGTGTGTGTGTGTGGGTGGGTGGCTGGTGTGTGTGAGGGTGTGTGCGTGTGTGTGTGTGGTTGAGTAAATACAAACGTGTATCAATGGGATGCTTATCACCGACATTTAACGTCACCATCCGAAAGACGTGACCAGGGCTCGAACCACGAACCTCGGCATCAGTTTGTAATGCCCAGTTATACCTGCGTGTCTGGCCTCCTTACCAATCGGTTAGAATAAAGATCGAGACAATATTCAACATATTTGAACATCTGACTTTGCTATCCACAGTTATTCATTATACAGATCTGATAACAATTAACGAATTTTAAAGTTAAGCGATGTTTTGTAAAAACAATTATGCACCTGCACCATCATGATTATTCAATAGATGTTTCCAGTGTCCTCTCTCTATAACGTTATTACATGAAATCATAATCATTTCCTATTTTCAAACATGTGAGCATAATGATATCTCGCTGGTAACAAAATAAGTTGAATATCTTGCATAACGAATCATGAGTCAATACGGGTTTTTTATCATGGAGGGCAATATTTGACAATACAAAATAATAAGTGGGGATTTGACATCATCAACTTCCTTATTGCATATTTATGAAGACAATCATTCATAGAACCGTTTCCTCGAATTAGTGAAAAAAAATTGTTTTAACGTTTTTATTCCTTTGTCCGATTTTATGGAATTTTCAGTGGTCTGTTTGGCTCACTTCTTATTTTCAGCTTTAGTACCCCTTTAATTGTGTACCACCGTGATGGACCTGTCTGCATGACTTGTGTAGTATTATAGGTCCATCAAAATAGGGAAAGATGACCTAAAAGTGATGTCATCTTATCTTTTCTTTAAATTTTGAAGGGTTAAAATACCATGACCCAAAAACTCTGTTAACTCACACACAGTAAAAAAAATAGCACTCAACAAGTTGTTTAAACTTTTTTGTAATTGTTTAAACAGTTGTTTAAAAAGTTGAAACAGTAGTTGTTAAAGTGACAGGCTTAAACAACGTGCTTGAAATTTTAAACAACGTTTTTACAATGCAGAATACTATTATGAAATTCATTCATTACTGCTGAACTGACGGAGGTATAATGAGACATTATCAATTCAATTCGTAGACCCATTTTCCCATGACCCATTTTGTTTCATAAGGATCGCTGCAGTCCCTGGTGTGTACCAATAACACTAGGATGGCTAATATGACGATGGTCTGGCGATGGCCAACTCCCCCGTCATCAAGTGAGTTTCATAATCCGCATGTAGAAAAAAAAAACGTTTTTATTGTTGGTTTGGGACGTCGCTTGATGGTCATGACGTATTTTTTACTTTCCATCTTTTTTTTTTCTGGGAAGAAAAGGTTTGTTAGGGAATAGGGAAATTGTGTAAATCGTAAATGATATCATTCAGTGGCATAGCTTTTTTGCTATTTAAGCCTAATTTATGATATCACTTGAATTAAATCTGTTTCTGATATCACAAATTAAAATTGAGATTTACGACGAATTCCCATTGTTTTAGCGCGTCAACCAAATTTCTGGTATCACGGTTTCGAATTTGTGATATCACAAAATTGAATTCTTGATATCTCACATTCGAAATTGTGATATCATGAATAGAATTTGTGATTCATCAACATCAACATCAATACCAACAGTGGCGTAACTACGGGGGGGCATGGGGGGCACGTGCCCCCCCCCCCCCCAATCGGCTGGCCAAAAAAAAAAAAAAAAACGGGGAAAAGGAGAAAAAGAGGGAGAAAGGGAAAGAAACGTAGTGGGAAAGAAGAAATTAATTTTAATTATAATGTTATATTATATTATGATTATCTTATGTTATATATCTGTAAATTGAATTAAATTAAATTAAATATTACATAAATAAATTATAACTTTATGAAACATAATTTGCACAGGGCCTAGTCTTCATTGTTCCTGGTGCTCGCATTGTCTGTTTAACAATATATATAATCTTCTTGTACTAAAACCTCCCGTTTTTAAGTCAATATACACCAAATATATTTTCTTAGACTTCGAATTATTATTGTTTTATGTAGTGACATATACTTTTTTTCATGACTACTTAAAGTGATTGCCCGATTTTAAGGTCTTAATATAAACCATTTCCTGTCCGTACTTACGTTCGCATTCGTGGATTGGTGAGATATGTCTGTTCTTCATGAATTTTCTAAAATCAGTCCTTAAAATGTCCCTTTTTCTGATCTGAATGTAAAAAATTTCAGCTTGCGCTTCGCGCTCGCATCATTTGGTTAGTGAAATACGCATGGTCTTCGTGAGTTCCTAAAAGCAGGCCTTAGAATGCCCCTCTTCAGGTCTGAATTTCCTAAATTTTCAGCTCGCGCTCGCAATATTTGATTTCTGAGATGCGTATGATAATCATGATAACAATGACTACAAAAGTGATTCATGTGTTTAGATGTAATTCTAACAAAATCAGCATTCGGTTGGCACTCGCATTAGATGACTATGGTGAGATATCTGTACTCTTAATGGAATCCTTTTAAAAAATAAATAGTCCTTATCCCTCTTTTGGGTCAATATATACAAAAATTTCAGCTCGCGCTTCGCGCTCGCATCATTTGGTTAGTGAACTACGTATGATCTACGTGAATTCCTACAAACAAGCCTTGAAATATCCCTCTTCAGGTCTGACTTTCCTAAATTTTCAGCTCGCGCTTCGCGCTCGCAATATTTGATTAGTGAGATGCGTATGTTAATCATGATTATAATGACTACAAGTGCTTCATGTGTTTAGATGTATATTATTCTAACAATATCAGCAAGCGCTTTGTACTCGCATTAGATGACTATGGTGAGATATGTATACTCTTAATGCATTACTAAAATATAGTCCTTAAAATGTCCGTTTGGGGTCAATATATACAAAACTTTCAGCTCGCGCTTCGCGCTCGCATTATGTGATCAGTGATATACATATCCGTTTAATGACACTGTCCTTTAAATGTCCCTATTATGTCAGTATACCTAGCAACTGAGCGCGCTTCGCGCGCTCTATAAGTGACTCATAATTTTTGCTGGTGCCCCCCCAATGCCGTGACCCACGGTACGCCACTGAATACCAACATCACCGGTGTGGTGACCGGTGACCGGTGACCGGTGTGTTGGCTCAGTTGGTAGAGCGTCCGTCTCACAACCGGCAGGTCGGGGGTTCAAACCCCGGCTGCGTCAGACCAAAAGACGTTAAGAGATGGGAGTTGCTGCTACCCTGTTTGGTGTTCAACGATTAAAGGGATAGAACCTCGTCGATCTGGCGCTGCACAGCCCCGATCAATTGGGCAAAGCAAATTTTCGGAGTATTTCATTTCATGTCTATTTGGAACAATAACATATGGATTTTCATCAACATCAAGACTGTTGATTTTACCAACGCCAATTTACACTATCGCCGCCGCCAAATTGGGGGAAACGTACAACTAGCCACCCCCCCCCCCCCGCTCTTTAATTACGTGAAGAACTTTATGTTATTGCCTTGCAATCAATCCGTGTTCTAAATATCTAACCAACGATTACTTGACATTCGTTACATATAACATTTGCCAACTGTGATTATAATAAAATTATGAACATAATTTATTTCATAACCGACTTGTTGATATTAAGACCACCCAAGACACAACTTAAAACATGTAAAAATGTGAGTTTTATTTTTATTTTATCGCGTTTATCGTGAAAATAACGCTAATCGAATGTAAATATATTTTACATTTTCAAGATGGCTATGTTTGTTTTTTATTTTCACATGCAGATGTGTCATAAAACATCGGGATCGTCCAATAAAATGGCCGTGTTATTCTTGGTCTGTGGCGTATAGTGAGCCAAAATAATTTGAGGAAGCCAGTCATGGCGTATAAAGGGCAAAATATTTTTTTTTAAAGCTGCGAGCGAGCGAGCAAAAGAATGAAATAAAATAAAAATCGAATTTTGTGTAAAGCTTTGACATGATATAATAATTTTTTTCAATTGATAATTTACCCCTTTCCTTTCCTTCCATTTGCTTTTTCTTTTCTTTTGTCGTTACCATTTTTTGTGGGGCCATAACCCCAAGCCCCCGATACCCCGCCCCATCTGTATACGCCAGTGAATGTTCCCCGTTTTACGACTCACCAATGATTATCTGTTTCAGATTTGAGAGGAGGCAGTGTGGGAGTGTAGGGGTGTGTTTGGAAGGGAGGGGGGGGGGGTCAAATGCACATGTACATCAGGGAAACTCGCTTACTTCAATCAGGCTCAAACATTACTTGACGTTTTTCGTCACAGCCGGTGGAACACCCCCTCCCCCTCCGCCCCTGGGATCGGCGCCCACGATGGAACAATTCACCCCTTCTGGACTGACCCTTCACGAACGTAGAAACTAAAATTATACCATTTATAAAAAATCAAGACGTAATTCCACGGTCGTGACATGCATTGCTTAGTATTTTCATTTGCTATGAATAAACAAACAAACAATAACAAAATAATGATGACTTACTCTGCAGAGATGGAAGGGAAGGTGAAGGAATCAGGTACTTTGAAAAAGGTATTTTCTATTTTCCTATATGCTAATTCTCAAGCTTATTCCAAAACAATATCTAATTGTTTGTATTTAAACTCTGTTACAGAAAAGCCAATACGTTATTCATCTCTCACAATATAAGACTCCAAAGTCCAGAACAGATTTGAAATAAAGCATATATATAGCAGACATAGTATGTTGAGTGATGTCATGTTTATGGAGGTACTGCGTTTTGATTGTGATGATCATTTGATTACACTCTAGAATACAACAAACATTATGCATCTGTCATTACCAAGACCAACTCGAAAGCCTTGACTTCTGTCATTGTCGGGGTAAATGATCTATTGATTACGATGATGATCATCGGTTAAGTGGTGACTTTGAACTTCGTGACCCCAGGGACCAACCACATGTCAAAAATGTATAGAATCTATTGTAATTTCTTTTGTGATATGTATTCGTTAAATGTACATATACTGTGTATTTATTTATTTTTTATTGGCCTAGATATCCTGTGGGTTCGGGTGTTCTCTCTTTTATTGTGCAGAAAATGATATTATGAACTGCATTCCGTGGAGGGTAATTATCATTTTATAAGAGGCTGATGATGACGATGACGATGATGATGACGATGATGATGATGATGATGATGGTGATGATGATGATGATGATGATGATGATGATGACGATGATGATGATGATGATGATGATGATTATGATGACGAGGAGGAGGAGGAGGAGGAGGATGATGATGATGGTGGTGGTAATGATGATGGTGATGATGATGATAATGATGATGATGATGATGATGATGTTGGTGATGATGACGACAACGACGATGATGATGATGGTGGTGATGACGGCGACGATGATTATTATGATTATAATTATGACGATGACGACGAACATGATGATGACGTTGACGATGATGACGATGATCGTCTATTTTGATAGATCTTCCATTTGACAAAAAAGGGAATGTCCAACTCTTGTCACAATTTTTCCAATTTGCTTGCTGTAACTGATGCTGCAAAATGCTGGAAAAACAAAGAAAAAATGAAGATGACGAAAAACAGAGCCCGGCCATTGCGACCCCCCCCCCCCCCCGCCAAACCGAAGGAAAATCAACGAGAAAAGGTAACCTCTAAGTTCACTTCTTTAGAAAGATTATGTTTTACCAGGGAGTCGGAGTCCTGGCCCATTCGGCTAAGACACGGAAGAATCATCTTGAATTTATGATATTTATCAGGAAGATTTGTTAGATCATCTTAAATTATATATATATATATATATATATATATATATATATATATAATTTCTTATAGTCGGTTTAATAATTTTTCATAGTCGGTTTAAGATGATCTAACAAATCTTCCCAATAAAGTCCATCTTGAAAATAATGATATATCTGTCAAAATGTTTCAGTTGTTTAATTTATTGAAAAATACCTTTAAAAGTCAAGTCCACCCCAGAAAAATGTTGATTTGAATAAATAGAGAAAAATCAAACAAGCAAAACGCAGAAAATTTCATCAAAATCGGATGTAAAATAAGAATGTTATGACACTTTAAAATTTTGCTTATTTTTCACAAAACAGTGATATGCACAACTCAAATGACAAAGTTGATGATGTCCCTCACTCACTATTTCTTTTGTTTTTTATTGTTTGAATTATACAATATTTCATTTTTATATAGATTTGACACTAAGGACCAACTTGACTGAATCATATAGCATTAAACAATGCTCATTCCACATGTTCAGGGAGGAATTAATCGTTGTTTCACTAGACAATGAGGAGAAAAATAGACTATTCCCTATTTCATTTAATAAAATACAAAAGAAATAGTGAGTGGATGACGTCATCAGACTCCTCATTTGCATACCCACCAAGATGAGCATATAACTATTTTTTTAATAAAGCAAAACTTTAAAATGTTATAACTTTCTTATTTTACATCCGATTATAAAATTATAATTATAATTATTATTATGCTTGTTGGATTTTTCTCTCTTTATTCAAATCAACTTTTTGTTGGAATGGACTTGTCCTTTAAGAGTATATTAACCCTTCCCCATGATACCCCGCCGAAAGTTTGCTGCAGTCTCATTTGATAAAGCACTCATTAAAAGGGAAAAGAATAAAGCAGAAATACACCAACATGCAGACCAAATATACGGTTCTCACATTTGCAATGAAAATCAGCTTTTGGCCAATGTTGGCACGTTGTGCTTATCAATCCATACCCTTGCACGCCGCTTTGCCATTTACCAAGGTTGTAATTTCCATACTTTTCTTCACATGATATTAGCTAATGTTTACCTGGAAATTCGGGCCACCCACTCCTAAATCGTTCCCAAATGTTGTACACTTTTTTTTGTTAATGTTTGATATCAGAACCTTTTTGAAAAACTGAAATCAAGTTTTTAAGACGACGATGAACAATTTAAAGAAGACATATGCTCTACGAATATGGAATGTGTAAGCAACAAATTATTTCATTGACGAGAATAGCAATCATTGATCAGACCACACTGTTAAAAAACCTTAATTTTACAGAAAAAAAAGAAGATAGTGCAGAAAGCAATAACAGAATCATTCTGTAAATTCATAAAACAAGAATTTTTCTGCAATTTAACAGAACAGGTCTGTTTAAAAAGGGGAAAAGTGTGTTTTATTAAAGGAAATCTGTAAGGTTCCATACACCAAATACCAATTTCCTGTAAGATTACGCAATCTGGTAAGATTACAGGTGTTCTCGAGACCCTGCTGCAGGAACTTCTTTTATCTTAAAGGTCAAGTCCACCCCAGAAAATAGTTTATTTGAATGAATAGAGAAAAATCAAACAAGAATAACGCTGAAAACTTCATCAAAATCGGATGTAAAATAAGAAAGTTATGAATTTTAAAGTTTCGCTTATTTTTCAGAAAACAGTTATATGCACAATTCAGTGATATGCAAATGAGAGAGTCGATGATGTCACTCACTCACTATTTCTTTTGTTTTTTATTGTTTGAATTATACAATATTTCAATTTTTACGAATTTGACAAATAGGACCCTCTTCTTTGAACCACAAAATGTTAAAATAATGGAATCTTACATGTTCAGGGAGAAATGATTTTTTTTTCACATGGCAATGAGGAGAAAATTAAAATATTTCATATTTCACATAATAAAATACAAAAGAAATAGTGAGTGAGTGATGTCATCAGTCCCCTCATTTGCATACTGACCAGGATGTGCATATAACTGTTTGTGAAATTAAGCAAAACTTTAAAATGCCATTACTTTCTTATTTTAGATCGGATTTTGATGAAATTTTCAGCGTTATGCGTGTCTGATTTTTCTCTTTCTATTCAAAGCAGCTTTTTGTTGGGGTGGACTTGTCCTTTAAGGATAAATTTTCTAACAGTGCATGGAGGATCCATGATCAGACGGATGACAGTCGTTAACAAAAAATAATAATCTATTTCATTTTTCAGATTCATTTCATTATTCTCACTTCAAAGTGAATTGATCCCAAATGATATAAAGTTGACGAATGTGGTACTTTTAAATGTTAATTACTCCTGAACCCCTCTACAGAAGTTATGTAGAGATAGTGAAATATCCCTGTTACAATTCCAGAACTAACGATACAGCCCCCCCCCCCCCCGTCACCCCGACGAAGCATCCCACACTCTCCCGCAGCACTGTAATCATTGAGTTTTCCATTTCATTTTTTATAATAAATGCTAAGTAAACACCATCAATTCCTCTACCCCTCAACCAGGGGCGGGTCCAGGATTTTCTAAAAGGGGGGCACATTATCCCGAGGAAAATTTGACAATAAAAAAAAATGTTTTCACCCCCCAAAAATGAAGTTCACTTTAGGCTTTGACTTTCAAAAGGGGCGCACACCTGTGTAAAAACGGCATATTTACATTAAAAAATTGATTATGGCTCTCAAGGGGGGGGGGGCACGAGCCGGATGTGCTCCCCCCCCCCCCCCCCCCTGGATCCGCCCCTGCTCTCAACTACTTTCATGCGTCGAAAGTCAGCCAGGGTTACCCCGCAGCATCCACCCCTATCTTTCATCAAGACGGTATAATATCTGCATCAAGGTTACGTTTTAAACTCCGTCTTTAAGTCACGACTATTGAACTCATCATCTTTTCAAATCTCCAACTATTTTCGATTTCGTTACCATGGCAACGATCAATGGTTTCGCTCCTGCATTTCGAAGAGGGTGGGAGCACTTGGAATATGATCTGAACGCGTTGCATTTATACGCCAAAACGAAACTTTATTTTTATTTTTTTTATTTTTTTTCATTTTCGTTTAACTCAGCAAACATGCATGTTCCATTTCTACCCAATATTGGGTAAAATGTTACTCGGTGTTTTTAGAGTGTTCTGAAAGGATGAGAAATTGAGAATACTAGTATATCATATCTAACATAGAAAAATTGGGGTCTATGATAGACCCCAATTTGTGTAAACTTTTCCTTGGGTGAATACGAAGTGATGTTTGAAAAGAGAGAGAGAGAGAGAGGTGAGGGCAAAGGTGGAACAAAGTATGAAAATATGAATTATCCTTGTTCTTTTGCTCTTTGGAATGGTCCATCGGTTTCGCCCAAAATTTGAACTTTGCTGTTTCGCTAAATCACCAACATTAGTCTGCGAACAGGTTTTCGCTCAGGTTAGGACTTTCATTTTTTTCCCTTCGCAATGTTCATAACTGTGTCAAGGGAATTGTAATGATTTTTAAGAACCCTTTTTTTCCACCGACGAGGAATAAACTCGGTGTTCTAACCTTGGGCTTGCTGAAAGAAATGATAAACAGAAATGTTTCATGGAGGATAAACACGGCACAGCTGAATTTTGATGGACAGATTAAGACGAAAAACAAAACAAAAATCATGAAAAATCACGTTGTTTTCAGTTACATGTATTTTCATACCATCGATAACTATGAGGGTATTATAAAATCAAAATCTCTATATTTTTCATTTAAGAAAAAGAGAGAGTACATTAAAATCGAGCTTATACAAAATAAGTAAATGGTGGAAAATTTGGTCTAATTCCTTATTGTTTAAGGCTCTTCGTCTCATCTAATGGCCATTTTATCCCTTTTTTCAACACTCTAAAAAATGTTTACGCGATATTGGGTAAAATGGGAACATGCATGCTGGTTTGTTAAAAAGATACCCAATATTTTGTAAATTTTACGCAATGTTGCGTTGATATAGCCCAATATGCATGTTCCCTTTCTTCCCTATATTGGGTAAAATTTTACTTAGTGTTTTTAGAGTTGCAGGGATAACAAATATAGGGATAGAAGGAAGGATCAGAATATGGAATGAGTCGAGAGGAGGAATCGGAGAAGGAGAGTGTAAGGAGAGAGATAGAAAAATGTGCGTGAGACAATGAGAACACTGGCGTACAGATGGGGGCCATGAACCCCCCCCCCCCCAAATGTTCACGACCAATAAAAATAAGGGAGGAAAAAAAAGGAAAGAAAAAGAGGGGATGTGATATCACTTTCTGAATATTAAGTCTTAATCGATTAAAGAGTTCGATTTTTATATCAAAATGCTCAAAATTTTGCCCCATATGCCATCTCTGGTCCCTCAATTTTTTTGGTTCGTTGTGCGACTGAAAAAAGTTCTTAAAGGACAAGTCCACTCCAACAAAAAGTTGATTTGAATGATAAGAGAAAAATCCAACAAGCATAACACTGAAAATTTCATCAAAATGTAAAATGTAAAATAAGAAAGTTATGATATTTTAAAATTTTGCTTAATTTCACAAAACAGTTATATGCACATCCTGGTCAGTATGCAAGTGAGGACACTGATGACGTCATCCACTCACTATTTCTTTTGTATTTTATTATATGAAATATGAAATATTCAAATGTTCTCCTCATTGTCAAGAGAAACAACGATTAATTCTTCCCTCAACATGTGGAATTAGAATTGTTTAATACTCTATGGTTCATTCAAGTTGGTCCTTGTTGTCAAATATGTAAAAAATAAAATATTGTATAATTCAAACAATAAAAAACAAAAGAAATAGTGAGTGAAGGACATCATCGACAGTCTCATTTGCATTTCACTTAATTGTGCATATCACTGTTTTGTGAAAAATAAGAGAAACTTTAAAATGTCATGAATTTCTTATTTTACATCCGATTTTGATGAAATTTTCAGCATTATGCTAATTTGATTTTTCTGTATTTATTAAAGTCAACATTTTTATGGGGTGGACTTGACCTTTAATAATAAGGTGATGGTGTACGTCAGTGTTATTAAGTAATTAACAGAAGAGCAATACAAAATCTAAATTGACGCATTTGTTATAGGTTAAGAAAGTGAAATGTTCCAACCATATCTTATTGTCTTAGGGATATTATCATGATATAATCATGCTTACCCACAAATATTATTTTACAGCCCCCTGACCTTAATAAAACGATCTTTCAAAATATAGAAGGAGTATGGAACTCGAATTACGACTTTTTTTTATGACTCTCCAAAGAATGTCTGACCGACATTGAACTCTTAAAGCCGATTTACATTTAGGATTTGAACATATTCCCTCCCTTTCCAAAGGCCAAGTATACACGCAGATTATCCACTGTGTATGGTTACAGTCGCATCAACGAAACCGGCTCCAGGCCGATCAGAGTTATTACGTTATTTTCAATGACAAACCATCGGTCGGTTTGGAGTCGGTATATCGTTGGTGTGACTGCAGTATTGCATCAAAGGGTTAGCAAAATATCTTCCAAAACAATTTTTTGTTGTTGAAAATCCATCAAAAAATAATCAAAGGTCACGTTTTTCAAGTTATACATTATTCTTTACGATATAGTTTGATGGAAAGTTCTATTTCACGGCAGTAACCATGGTGACAGGAGCAATGTAAAATTGACACAAATTGATGAGTCGATGATGTCATTAGCTCATTTTTTTATAAGTAATAATTTTTCCGATGATGTACATTTCCATGGTATCGAAATGAATTAGTGACGAACAAAATGGTTACACTTTCCGTGAGTCAGAATCAGTATACAACATTCATGATTGTGTCTGGCAGTGGCGTAATGACCCAAAAGAAATGAGGGGACTATGTGGCGTATATACCACGTGAAATTAATAAAAAGTTGCGAGTGAGAGAAGCGAGCGAGCAAAATTATTTTAAAAAATCAAATTTTGTGATAGATTTGGACATAATCTGATAATAAACCATATTTCACCCTTCTCTCTTTCATTTTTCTTTCCTTTTATATTCTTTTTTTTTTCTTGGTCGTGACGCCAGTGCATGGTGTCTGGATTCTACCAGTAGGACCCAGTGCCCTAATGAGCCAGAAATTTTGAGGGGCAGATATGGTGTATGTAACTGTAAGCTACGAGAGAATGAAGCGAACAAGCAACATTTTTTATATTTAAAATAACCAAAATCTGATTTTTTTTTTTAAATAGATTTGGTCGCTCGTAGCTTTGATCAGAAAATACCAACATATTTTACACTTTCTCCCTTCCTAATTGTATAATTGGTTGTGAAAATGGGGGTGGGGTCCATGATCCCCAAACCTCCATCTGTACGCTAGTGGGAGGATATATGGTCAGATTCAGTTATGCTTCAAGTCATACTTACCCACCCCCCCCCCCCCGGTCCTCTGTAAAATTTTGAAATTGAATTTCATAATTTCGTGAAATTTGATCGGACGATCGGAGGCGTCTTCATGCCCATTTTATTATCATTTTTCCTTGCTTCTACTTTATTTTTTTCATCAAGAATTTGCCTGTCGTGACTTATCCATTTGTTTCGGGGTGGGGGCATCAGGTGTGTATGGCTAACCACCCCCCCCCCCATCATTCTGATTACTACATTCCTTTAAGTGCATGGGACCAATGGAGTGGTAAACATTCGCACCTACATGCCACGACCATTCTGTCTCACAAGTTCAGTGACCCCTCCATAATTTGAAGGCAGGGCCATCCCACAAGTGGCTTTTTTTTTACACGAGGACACAAGTTTCTAAACAATTTCCATCAAATTAAACTCAATTTGATCATTTATAATTGACGGATGATTCACCTCGCCCAGATCTGTTTTCTCAAGATTTTGTTTGAAAGAGCTATCCGGAAAAAAGCAATTCCATTCCTTGTTGTCTATCATAGCTCTTTTCAGGAGCATTTCGGATACAGAAAAACGTTGTATTTTAGACCCCCCATTCCATCCCCGATCAAAATCTTTGTTCCGGTCCTATGACTTGCGTACATGATATCAAATAGAAAAAAAAGGACATTATTTTGTCATATTTGTTATCGCTTGTGTTGTGCATGCAATTGTTTTATGAAATCAATAAACGTCATAACTTTGTAGATTACATGTTTTGTTCGCACTCATGATGTTGCTATTGTTGCTATTAGGTTAGACTTAGCTTCAAGTTGTAGCGTCATACCTTAACAGTGAACACCAATATCTGCTGTTTTAACGTTATCAGTTGTGTACCATCATAAAAGATGGATACCATAAGTTAAACTTTTTTTTACAATTCAGTTTTATAGATAGTATAAACACAAACGCTGTCTCTCAACAGCGCAGGCTCTACTCGTTTTTTATATATGTATTTTTTATCTTGCGATGACAACAAAATGATAAAAGTAATATTCCACTAACTGGACGATCTGACTCTAATGAACAGTGCCCTTACCAGTGACACCCAAACTCAACCGCTCTGAAATATTTATCGCACGGGGTAAGGTCAAGTATACAATTGACATTAGCAAACAATAACGCCATATCTGTTGAAAGACCAACCCCTCCAAATCATTTCATCTATTGTCTGGTTCCTGACATTAAAATTCCAAGGATATTTCATAAAGAAATAAAAGTAGAATGTTTCAACAACGAAAAAGTTCTTGCGCGGGTGCATCTTGCGGTCATTATTTCTATCATTTTTCTTCCTTCACTCATATCAATATGTTTGTATGAGGAACTGATCCAAGAAGCAATTTGGGTACAGATAATTTTGAGTAGGGCTTTATGTATACATAGACCCCCCCCCCCTTAAAAGGAGGAGGAGGGCATACGCAGAAGGGAGGTAGAATAGGGGGAGTTATACCCCTCCCCCAAACATACCTGTTTTAGTAACTTTTTACCAATATCAACAGTGCAAAAAAACCATTATCAGCTCGATCGCATTATTCCCTCATTTGCATGTGTTCTTGGAAAACTCGCAAATTCTTGCCCCCCCCCCCTAGTGTGTGTATTTGAGTTTTGTCAGACGTGTATCAATCAGATATGATTATTTACGTCTGGGACCGACCTTTAACGTCACCGTCCGAAAGACGTGACCAGGGCTCGAACCTCGAACCTCTGCATCAATTTGTAACTTCCCCACAGCTTGGATTACAGGCGCACGCCACAACGCCCAGTTGTGGCGTGCGCCACAATAGGATTAATCCCGCGTATAATAAGCCACGATAACGTTTTCAGAATAACAGTTACTTTCCCCATCGAGGTAAAAACAGGTTATGATAGCGGCATCCCGCGCCCATGTATGCGGTTCCTTATAAATAATTAAGGCCAATGCATTTTTTAAAATATATAATTATAATAATAATCCGCTTTTATATAGCGCTTAATACATCGAAACGACGTGTCTACGCGCTTTACAGATATATTATTACCCCGGTCATCGGATTCAATCAGTCATTCTCCACTTCCTGGGGAGCACTGGCGTACCTAGGATTTTCCAGAAGGGGGGGGGCAAATATTTTGGAGGATATTTCGTCCGCGAAAAATTTTGGCAAGCAAAAAAAAAAAAAAGGTCTTCAACCACCAATTTTTATTATGCCTCTCAAAGGGGGTCACGGGCCGACTGTGCCCCCCTGGATTATGGTCAATTATGATTTAGCCTTGTCCCATTTTTTTTTCAAAACCATTGACCGTATTCAGAAGCCTCTTTAGATATGACATAATGTATTGCACATGAAGGTTGGTCAAATCGCAATATTCGGATATTCACGGTTTTTACCTTTCCTTCAGTATTTTGATTTTCTACGTTGGGCTTTCTTTTTTCTTTTCCTTTATTTTTTCTTTCTGTCTGCCCTTTCCTTTTAATTTATACTTTGTTCTTTTCTATTTTTTCTTCACTGGGCTTCATTTTTTTCACCCCGCCCCCTTTCTTTCTTTAGTTCATCCATTCTTCCTTCCTTTCTTCCTTCATTTTTTTCTGTCTTTTTTTTCTTCTGTCTTTCTTCTTTTCCGCTTTCTTTCTTTCTTTATTTTTTCTTTCTTTCTTTCTGTCTTTCTTTCTTTCTGACTTTCTTTCTTTCTTCTTTTTCCGCTTTCTATCTTTTTTTTTTTCTTTCTTTCTTTGTTCTTTCTTTCTTTCTTTTTTCCTTCCTTCCTTCCTTCCTTTCTTTCTTTATTTCTTCTGTCTTTCTTTCTTTCTTTCTCTCTCTCTCTCTCCCTTCTCCTCTCTTCAAGTGTCTGATTGATAGGTTAGCTGTAAACATGTTTTCTGCTATAATCGACAAGTTTAGATGATTATCAACAAGTGTATTTGTATCAGATTTCTGTACACATATTTTCATGACAAAGCCTCTGGATTTCAATTTCACATAATACAATGCACAAAATTTCATAATGAGGTCAAAGGTCAATAATTTTACCATTTTATAAAGGTGTTTCATTTTGTATTATTTGGAATGGACCATAATAATTGATAGTGATTATGAGGTCATTTAGGAACACGAACGACTAAGCGTGAAAAGAGTACTAGCGTAGAAATGGGTGGGGTTTGCAGTAGGAGAACGAACATGAAAAACAAAAGATGGGAGAAAAAGAAAGAACAGTAAAGGAAAGATGGTAAGAAGTGATGTTTTTCTTGATATGATCTAGCGCAAAATTAGATATCCATTCATTTTTTTTAAATGCCAATAATTCTGCTCGCTTGCTTCGCTCGCTCGGTACTTTTAAAAATGTTTTGTCACAGACGCTGTGTTGTGTCTCCTCAAATTTTTTTCCCGGCTCACGCAACTAAAAAAGACATAACTTACAAAAGTGAAAATGAATGTCTTGACTTTGTGAAGAACGTTCGCTTTCTCCATCCCGGGTTACTGTATCCGTGATGAAATAAAACAAAATGGAACGAACCAATGAACCAGAATGGAAAACAATCCTACTATAGATATTTATTATGATATAAATAGACTGTTGTACATGTGATCGTGTACAGCTGGGGAGAAAGAGGAGAGGTTGATAGACTGACAGATAGATAGATAGATAGATAGATAGATAGATAGATAGATAGATAGATAGATAGATAGATAGATAGATAGATAGATAGATAGATAGATAGATAGATAGATAGATAGATAGATAGATAGATAGATAGATAGATAGATAGATAGATAGATAGATAGATAGATAGATAGATAGATAGATAGATAGATAGATATATGGATATATTGATGGATGGATGGATGTATAGATAGATAGATAGATAGATGGATAGATAGATAGATATATATAGAGGTAGTTACATAGACATATGAATGAATAAATAAACAAATAAATAGATAAATAAATGAATGAATAATTGAATAAATAAGTAAATAAATAAATAAATTGATAAATGAATGAATAAATAAATAAATAAATAAATAAATAAATACCATAATATAACATAATTTTAAAAATCGAAAAAGGCAAAGTAATAACATCAAATCAAAGAATGCTACCATGACCAGCTTGGCCATGCACTTTTCTCTCTCGCTGAACAAGTTTCTACAACCTATCTCCCTAAGGAAAAATATTTTTATCCCATCTCGACTTTACATTACGGAATAACTTTTTATACGTTACAATGATATACATAAAAAAAAAACAAGATTGAGGACTTGCATTTCACTTTCATCTTTAGCCCCACCCACTATTTCGTTCATACTTACATTGAGTATTGATTCGTAATGTAAGATAACACCATTACAAAAAATACATCTGTTTCCTTTCATGAAAATTAAATTAGTTGTTTATCGATGAATTTGAAACCACTCTTCCCTAAAAACTCTATGAAACCGAATCTACCAAAAATTAAGCGAATGCATTTTGATAATGAATATAAATACAACTTTGGCCTTGTCCATCTTCAAGAATTTCGGAAGTATTCAACTTTTTTTCTTTCTCATTTTTATTCTTATGGCGGAGGGGGCAAGGTCAGTGATGAAGTTTGTAAAATTTATGTTATTTTTCCTTTTCCTTTCCATCCCTATTTAATATTCTCCTCCTTTTATTCTTCTTGCTCTCCTTCTCCGTCGTATTTCTCCTTTCCTCCAGCTTCTGCTTCCATTTCTTCCCCTCATCCTCCTCCTTCTTCTTCTTCTTCTTCTCCTTCTTCTCCTCTTTCTTACTTTCTTTCTTCTCCTCCTTTTTCTCTCCTTTTCTTCTTTTCTCGTCTCCTTCTTCTTTCCTCCTCCTCATTTTATTTCTTCTTTTTATCCTTCTATAATTTGCTGACATTTTGTTAGATTAATATTCGTCTTTTGTGAAAGTTTGAATTTAATTCATTGGAAGGTTTTGTTATGTTTTGTGGTATTTACACTTTCTTCTTGTACCAGTCTGTTTGTTTTTCTACTTCAGTGGTGTAGGCTGAGTAGCACTGATTTGTGTCATATGGCCTATTGCTAAAGTCCCCCCCCCCCCCACACTACTCGTAGTCATCAGACTATCCACCTGTACACCCGAAGACGACGACGTCATCGTCGTCGCCACCACCATCATCCAAGAATCTGAGGATGTAATGTACAATGATGGATGTTGTTAACTAATTAGATCAGTGGCAAAATTCATCATGTTTATGTAATCTTAGTTTCCAATGAACAATTCGGGCAAGGTTTTAGAAAACGATCACATGATAACACAAAACAGAAACTAAACTAATTTCCATTAATAATGATATTATTATCTTTAATAATAATAATAAAAATGATAATGATGATGATAGTAATAATGATGATGAGGATGATAGTAATAATAATATAATGATAACATGATGCTTACATAGCGCATAATGAATTCAAACTGCTTTGTTATATGAGCTTTATATAGCTTTCCAATATCACACTACAAACAAAATAAATAAATATGTGTTTAGAACGGTTTTCTCATGTTTAGATGTCTTTTAAACGACTCCACTGATGTACTAGACCGCAGATAAGCTGGAAAACTATTCCACAATTTTTTAAACACAGAAATTGAAGTTACTGATCCAATGTGATAGATTGAACTTTGAAGAGACTTCACCACTTGGCGAAATTTACAACTATTTAGAGGGCGAATAACCGGGGCGAATAATTCATGGCTCGCATTATGCCTCTGTACTCCTTCTGGCTTTCGTTTCCTACGTCACAATGCGAAAGGTGTGTCAGAGGTGAGCTTAGTTAGGGAGCATATCATCTGTAATGGAGGTTTGTAATTGCAACCCATGGGACTTTTATTGTTGTCACGCCCTCTTCATGTCATAAACATACATCACCATGTGATAATCATGACCAACATCCCCTTGTTTTTTTTCTCTCTCTCTCTCTCTAAATATCATAATGATGAACGTGGAACTGCATGAGAAGCCCGAGAAGGCAGGTGAAAATTTCAGGCGCGCTCCGGCGGTTTAGGAAAGGGCGGGCGGGACTGGGAGCGTGATGTCCCTCCATTATGAGATGAGCTGGATGCCTGGATGTATTGTAAGAAGGCCCTCTAGAAATGCCGGTGTTAATTTAACACCAGCCTGGTATCTATATTGGTCCACATCAGAGAGGTGTTGAACATCACCGATTTGGCGTTAGGCTAACACCAATTTGGCATTTAAGCAATTAACACTAATTAGTGTTAAGCAAATATCGGTTTGGTTCTTTAACTGGTGTTGTTTCAACACCTCTCTGGTGTAGACCGATATAGATACCGGGCTGGTGTTAAATCAACACCGGTGTTTTTGCAGTTTTTACTCGCAAAAGATCATATGGTACCTCGACCCCTCCCCTTCCCCCACCACTCATTTTTATTGTGACCGGGCTTCCTGTGGTGTATGTGAATTTCCCTTTAAAGGGGCTCCGCCCCCTCCCGCCCGTATGTCTTTGCAATAGCCACACTGCAAAAACTTCGGTGTTGATTTAACACCAGACCGGAATCTATATATGTCCACACCAGAGAAATATTGAAACAACACCGGTTAGGAATCGAACCGATGCTGTTTTAATACTAAATGGTGTTGTATAAGCACCTTTCTGGTATTAGACGAAAACCAAACTGGTGTTGTTCAACACTTCTCTCGTGTGGACATATATAGATTCTGGGCTGGTGTTAAATCAACACCGAAGTTTTTGCAGTGCATTTTCGAAAGGTTCATTGACTGTCTATCTGATTGAACCCCCTTTTTATGTAATTTTTCCCCTTTCAATGATAATCTCCCTTTTACATCCTGGGGCGACCTCGTATTACACTAAATATTTATAAATTTTCGTGATTTTCCACATATTTCTGCTCAAAGTTTATCATAATTCTAGCTTTTTATTCTACGTTATGATTAATATCCGTCTTTTTTTTATTTAAAAAATAATGTCCTGCATTATATCATTCTAACAGCTAAAGGATATATTAATGATAGGATTGTGAATTTTGGTCTATTATTTTGCCGAACTCGTAAGTTATTCAATATAAATTGATCGTTTTCGTTACTGGAAATGATAGTAAAACTAAGTTGAAATATGTTTCGCGCGTCAATTATGTTCCGTTTGTTGACATGAAGATGCTTTTTACTCATTTCTATTTATTTTGAATTTGTAAATCATTCTTATCATACTCGTAACTTTCAGCCCATTAAAGCAAGACGAGCATTCAATGCGAGTGAGCACAGAATCGGAGGAAAATATAAAAAAAGGAGAAAATGATGAATATACCAAGAGACTGAAAACATATCAAAACAGGATGGAAACGCACTTTTTGCTGTTGACCCGACCATTCGGACGAGATTCTTTCAAAAGGGGGAACGTATAACGAGGTTCTACCTTTTGAAAAGTATAATAAAATTCGTCCAACTAAATGCTACTGTTTTGAAATCGAGATAACCATCCCCATCGCATCATGAGTGATTTGTTTATAACAAACTTCAGTGAAAAGTGCTGACGAGTTGTTGAAAGTACGTGTCAATTTAGTCTCAATACGACAGATAAAAACTTCAAAGCCGCACCCAACATGTCCGTTTTAATTTGGCGATACCAGCTTCAAAAATTCCAATAGAATGCCAGTTTCTTGAAATGTGTGGGTGTTTTTTAAGGGTGGGGGGGGGGGGGGTAAATCAATAAACAGAACGGTAATTTGGGTCTCATTTTCCAGTCACATTTTTTTTCCAGTTCAGAGTAGCGTAAAGTAACACGATTTTTAATCCTTCTTTCCTCATATATGCAGTTCAGAAATGTGCATTAATGTTGAATAGTGCATGCCTGTACGCTAACTTTGAAATTTAAAGTTTTTGTTTTCATGATGAACATGCTTCGCTTTCACATTTTATCAACTTTATTTTCCTTAAATATATTCTCATGCTAAAGAAAAATGATCAATTCCCACTCGGTCGCTGAGATTTATGTGTTCTTAAAATATCCAATACCTTTGCTTCGTGCTATATCTTCTCAACATTCTGTATCGACATTAATGTCTGTATTAACTTACGAGCTCTTTGATAACAAGTCGTTATTTCTCTATAATTTTTACCTCTCCGATGCTTTGAGATATATAGGCCTATTGAACATGCGGGTGGGTCTTCTGGGCTTCGTCTTGCAGAGTTGACGTTGATCCGAATGCAAGTTTGTTCAAAATGTCTAGATAATAATAATTAATAATTGGCATTTATATAGCGCTTTATCAATCTACGACTGTTCAAAGCGCTACACAATTATTATTACCCGTTCACTGGATTCATAGCATTCCAAGCAGCCTGTTAGGCGCAAACTTGCTAAACCAACCAAAATGACGGTTGTTTCCTACCGGTACCCAATTAGCACCTGGGTGAGAGTGGCAAAGTGTGGATTGACGCCTTGCCAAAGGGCGCTAGCCCATGATGGGATTCGAACACACGACCCTCTGATTACAAGGCGAGAGTCAGATCCGCTACACCACGGCTGTATATTCATACATTCATCGTCTTCTTGAAAATTGAATGTGCTTCTCTTTGTAGCATTGTTGGATTTTCATAATTTTCAGGTTGATCGGATAACTCTTTGCAAGACTGGGCCCTGGTGCTGTAAGTTTTTTTTATCATAACCTAAATAAGACCCTGTGAAAGAAGTTATATGTTCCATATGCTGCAAACATGCGGGGGCGAGCATGGAGTCTGCTGTGCAAACCCTTCACTGGAGGAAAGCGGTGTGAATATGCAGCCTAATGTCCATGCCAAGTGACTGTACACAGAAAATCCCTCTTATTCGGGTACTAATTGAAACAGCAAGTTGTATATGTGCCAGTCTTGTGTAAAGACCCACTTGTTGATCAAAGTTTCAATCAGGTATGTGACTGCACGCCATAAGGAGCCCTGGTCCAAAACCCTGGAGCAGGGAAAACTGAACATTTTGGGGGGAAAAAAAACTAAGATTTTTTTTTTTTTTAATTGACCCCATCCCCGACGTCAAGGGTGTGGGGGAAGATGGGAGAGCTAACACACTGTGTGCCCTTGAGGGCATTCGGATTTGGAAAGAGTATGGTATTTTCCAAAAAGGGGGGGGGGCACATTTGGGTAAAAACGGTATGTTTACATTACAAATTTTGATTATGGCTCTCAAAAGGGGGGGCATGGGCCGGCTGTAATACCCCCCCCCCCCCCACCCCCCCCCCCCCCGGATAGGCCAGTGGGTATGTGACCTCAAAATCTGCTCTGTAAGAACCATTGATGGAGGATCCTAAAGTTGAACATTGTCATTTTATGTAAGCTCACGCTCATCAGCTTGCCCGATTTGGCAGTTTGGCGAAAATCAGTTTAAAGCATTGAAAACATTGCCATTCATTCATCCAGAAGTCAAACAAAGTCAAACATTTTTTTTGTACAACTGTTTTTTTTTTACTCAGATGAATATTCATAGATTTTGTTTATTCCCAAGTTCGAAAATTTCATTCATTTTATAAAATATGTTTTGTCATTAGAACCATTTGACTTTTGTACTATAATTAATAACGGTAGCAAGTATTGGATCTTTCAATATTTATTACTATGTGTAACATTATCAAAAATGTTATTACCGAGAAATAAGGGCAACTGAAGAAGGGAGATAGATTACCTTCCATTTAAAGAAATTAAGGGGCAAGGTGGAGGGAAGGGGGGGGGGAGAAAGGGAGGGGGTTGCTAGACATATTGGCACATATATTTTTTTTCTAATGAGAGCGCCGTTGAAACCAACCAACAACAACAGTAGCCAGGGAAGGGGGAGGTTCGATTGAACCCCCTAAAAATTTTTAAAACATGAAAAAACAGGGAAGGAAAAGAGAAAGGAAGAGAAGTGATTTACCCCGTTACTGAAAACCCTGGCTACGGGCCTGGGGTGGCAAAGTATGACACAAACTAATTTTAGTATCTCATTCCACTTTAATATTGAAAGTCATTGAAAAACTAACAGTAGATGTATCTTTAAAAAGATACAAAATATATTTGATGCGTTCTGTTTTCTCATTCACACTTTTTTCAGCTACAACTATTTTGCCTCTTAGATCATCATCATATCAGCCATGTTCAGCCCACTGCAAGGCGAAGGCCTCCTCAAGTTGATGCCAAAGGTGCTTGTCTTGTGCTGATGCAATTCAATTTATACCAATGAATTTTGTGACCTCTTCGATAAATCACAATAAATTCACAGAGAACAGACACTAGAACTAGAATTTCACAGATAATAAATAAGAGCTTGGAAGATGTAAATATGAATTCATAAACCAGAATTAAAACTGGCCCATCAACCGATTTTGGAACAAAAAACTCATTCAGAAATCTGAATGACAAGTATCTTCTTATTTGAGGTTTAAATTGAAGGTAAGAATACTAATATAAAAACTTTTGGATGATTGCAAGCCTTCAATTTGGAGTAATAAGACCAAATTAGTATCAATTGTACGACTGCTACGAGGTCAATATGAATAGATATTCGATTCACTCTTATTCTAATAAGAATAGCTGCAATGTAACAGATTTGAACATAAAGAAGTATTCTTACCATGATTTACAATTTTAAACAGTAAGATGTTCCATACATGTCTCAATATTCGCATCAAAATTCATTTTGTTTATTCCAAAATCGAGTCGCAGACGAAAAGTAAAAAGTAAGCAATGGTTCTTAAACATCAATTTAACATGCACTCATCGGAGTACTAAGCATAAACTGTTTACCTTGACAGCCAATCACAGCTCACTGTTTAGCATCCATTGTCTCTTTCGGTACTATTATATACTGTTTCGCTCTAGCGTCCTGGTCATTCATGCGATTGTACTGCGATGAGTGCATGTCGAAAAGCTTCAGTATGTCCGTTTTTAAGGCTATTTCATGATTTTGCGGTTCCAAACACTTATTTATAAACATCAATTTGCATTGCACAAGTTTAGACACATCACCTACTCAGGAGAAGAAAACAAAAAAACACTCTGGAAATATACATTTGGTGAACATGGCACATTCATTTAATACATTTAATGTATTAACATTGTAACATTATCACGTTAAAAAAAATAATAGTCTGTCAATGGAGACTAACACCCAGTTATAAAAACATAAAATAAAAAAGTTTTGAGCAGAATACATATCTACAGATGTGTGAGGTTCAAATTAATATAATCTGTTTACAGAAAATCTGCATGCATGCTTGCAGAAATTCTGTGAAACCATGTAAATCATTCTGAAAATTACACTCCACATGATTCTTTCTTAGAAGTGTATCAGGTCCCATTTGCAGCTCACTCACCCCTATATTTCCTCTCTCTCCCTTCTTTCTCTTTCCTCTGACATCTATCAGAGTAACTCCTTCTAACACACCTACGAAATTGCCTTTGAGAGTTGAATGGGTTCTGGACACTTGATCATCTCCTTTGACAAAGAGATTTAGTAGCTATCTCCTAGGGAGTCAGCCATTCTGGCGCACCTACTAAATAGTCTTTAGAATCGGACATGTCCGAGACTTTCTAAAATCTATCGACTCCTTGTTTCACACATAGGACTTTCAGCACCCTTCTCCTCAGAAGTTGGTCCTGGTGGACCTATAAAATGACCTTTACAGGAAGTCGGTCTGTGATCCTCTTTCATCTCCTTGTTTGACAAAGATTTTTAGTAGTCATCTCCTAGGGGGTTGGTTATTCTGGCTCACCTACAAACTGGCCTTTTAGAGTTGGATAGATCCTATATTCTCCATCATCTCCCTGTTTGACAAAGACCACTAGTAGCGATCTCCCAGGGAGTCAGCCTTTCTGGTGCACCTGACAAAATAGTCTTTTTAGTCAATTGGATCTAGCTCCTCTATTATATCCATGTTTGACATAGAGTTTCAGTATCCATCTCCTGAGACGTTGGTCCTGGGGCACCCTAACAAAATGGCCTTCAAGTTAAGTTGGTCCGGGCAGGATCGTCTATCATCTCCTTGTTTGGCAAAGAGCTTTAGCAGCCATCTTCCTAGGTGTGGGTCCTTCTAGCTGGCCAATGGCTAAGGCCAAATCCTGCATGAAGACTCCAGAGAGGGTGTTGAGAAGGTGTGTAGCCTGGATCGGAGATAGAAGGGAAAGGTGCATTTCAGTTGCAGTTAATTTGCAAAAGATAAATCCCATCTAATACCCAACCGTCTAGTGAGCTCAACCCCTATTTTTCATTCTAACTTCACTTCATAAAACGCTTTAGCCATAATAATATGGGTGACAACACAAATGCTCCAGCGATGGTCTCGATATCTCAGAGGGCATAGGAGTAGAGTTTTTGGTCCAGAAAAAATGTACAGATTAGGATTAGGATTTACATGTAGCTTTGGAGGTAAGGTTTTATGTTTGGCTAAACGTGCAGATTTTCCATCGGAGCAATTGTAGCCGGAGCAAGTCATGGAACCCTGTAATATGAGAGCATTATAAAAAATTTCAAATTAACAACGGACAAATCACTTCAAGACGTTCCCATAAGGGGTCGGAGGTACATACTTTGTGGAATTTTCTAGAATTACCCATTTCTAGTGTTCTAGCTAGACCAATTTTAGTGGTGGTCGCTTTTTCAGGCCAAGTTAGTGGTCTTAAAACCCAAAGTGGGTAATCCTCGGTTTCAGGGGACTGAATTATTTGCACACTAAAGTGATCGCTAACTTCACCAAACTTATATCACACTGACATTTATTACTGATAGCCCCTCCCTGACCCCACCACCCCACCCAGAGAGGAGGGAGGGGTGGGCGTGGCACCACCTACAGGAATGGGGGAGGGCTATATCAATTATTTTACAGTGTGATATGCTAGGATGAGTTGGGTGAAGTTAGCGACCACTTTTTGTGCAAATAATTTAATCCCCTATCCCCTAAAACCCAAGACTACCCAAAAGGTAAGGAACATCAATGGAATAACAATCTGAT